>NW_027207323.1:323866-647732 GCF_963455315.2 Globicephala melas
TAGGGTCCAGGTGAGGGTACGACAACGCTCTAGGGGGAGCGTACGTGTGAGGGCGCGGGTTAGTGTCAGCGTACGGGTTAGGATTAGGGGACGGCTGAGGGTCAGGCTTCGGGGAAGGGTTAGGGTTAGGGTTCGGGCTAGGGTTAGGGTTAGGGGACGGGGACGGTTTAGGGTCCAGGTGAGGGTACGACAACGCTCTAGGGGGAGCGTACGTGTGAGGGCGCGGGTTAGTGTCAGCGTACGGGTAAGGATTAGGGGACGGCTGATGGTCAGGCTTCGGGGAAGTGTTAGGGTTAGGCTTCGGGCTAGGGTTAGGGTTAGGGGACGGGGACGGTTTAGGGTCCAGGTGAGGGTACGACAACGCTCTAGGGGGAGCGTACGTGTGAGGGCGAGGGTTAGTGTCAGCGTACGGGTTAGGATTAGGGGACGGCTGAGGGTCAGGCTTCGGGAAAGTGTTAGGGTTAGGCTTCGGGCTAGGGTTAGGGTTAGGGGACGGGGACGGTTTAGGGTCCAGGTGAGGGTACGACAACGCGCTTGGGGGAGCGTACGTGTGAGGGCGCGGGTTAGTGTCAGCGTACGGGTTAGGATTAGGGGACGGCTGAGGGTCAGGCTTCGGGGAAGTGTTAGGGTTAGGGTTCGGGCTAGGGTTAGGGTTAGGGGACGGGGACGGTTTAGGGTCCAGGTGAGGGTATGACAACGCTATAGGGGGAGCGTACGTGCGAGGGCGCGGGTTAGTGTCAGCGTACGGGTTAGGATTAGGGGACGGCTGAGGGTCAGGCTTCGGGGAAGGTTTAGGGTTAGGGTTCGGGCTAGGGTTAGGGTTAGGGGACGGGGACGGTTTAGGGTCCAGGTGAGGGTACGACAACGCTCTAGGGGGAGCGTACGTGCGAGGGCGCGGGTTAGTGTCAGCGTACGGGTTAGGATTAGGGGACGGCTGAGGGTCAGGCTTCGGGAAAGTGTTAGGGTTAGGCTTCGGGCTAGGGTTAGGGTTAGGGGACGGGGACGGTTTAGGGTCCAGGTGAGGGTACGACAACGCGCTTGGGGGAGCGAACGTGTGAGGGCGCGCGTTAGTGTCAGCGTACGGGTTAGGATTAGGGGACGGCTGAGGGTCAGGCTTCGGGGAAAGGTTAGGGTTAGGGTTCGGGCTAGGGTTAGGGTTAGGGGACGGGGACGGTTTAGGGTCCAGGTGAGGGTACGACAACGCTCTAGGGGGAGCGTACGTGTGAGGGCGCGGGTTAGTGTCAGCGTACGGGTTAGGATTAGGGGACGGCTGAGGGTCAGGCTTCGGGGAAGGGTTAGGGTTAGGCTTCGGGCTAGGGTTAGGGTTAGGGGACGGGGACGGTTTAGGGTCCAGGTGAGGGTACGACAACGCTCTAGGGGGAGCGTACGTGTGAGGGCGCGGGTTAGTGTCAGTGTACGGGTTAGGATTAGGGGACGGCTGAGGTTCTGGCTTCGGGGAAGTGTTAGGGTTAGGGTTCGGGCTAGGGTTAGGGTTAGGGGACGGGGACGGTTTAGGGTCCAGGTGAGGGTACGACAACGCTCTAGGGGGAGCGTACGTGTGAGGGCGCGGGTTAGTGTCAGCGTACGGGTTAGGATTAGGGGACGGCTGAGGGTCAGGCTTCGGGGAAGGGTTAGGGTTAGGGTTCGGGCTAGGGTTAGGGTTAGGGGACGGGGACGGTTTAGGGTCCAGGTGAGGGTACGACAACGCTCTAGGGGGAGCGTACGTGTGAGGGCGCGGGTTAGTGTCAGCGTACGGGTTAGGATTAGGGGACGGCTGAGGGTCAGGCTTCGGGGAAGGGTTAGGGTTAGGGTACGGGCTAGGGTTAGGGTTAGGGGACGTGGACGGTTTAGGGTCCAGGTGAGGGTACGACAACGCTCTAGGGGGAGCGTACGTGTGAGGGCGCGGGTTAGTGTCAGCGTACAGGTTAGGATTAGGGGACGGCTGAGGGTCAGGCTTCGGGGAAGGGTTAGGGTTAGGGTTCGGGCTAGGGTTAGGGTTAGGGGCACGGGGACGGTTTAGGGTCCACGTGAGGGTACGACAACGCTCTAGGGGGAGCGTACGTGCGAGGGCGCGGGTTAGTGTCAGCGTACGGGTTAGGATTAGGGGACGGCTGAGGGTCAGGCTTCGGGGAAGGGTTAGGGTTAGGGTTCGGGCTAGGGTTAGGGCTAGGGGACGGGGACGGTTTAGGGTCCAGGTGAGGGTACGACAACGCTCTAGGGGGAGCGTACGTGTGAGGGCGCGGGTTAGTGTCAGCGTACGGGTTAGGATTAGGGGACGGCTGAGGGTCAGGCTTCGGGGAAGGGTTAGGGTTAGGGTTCGGGCTAGGGTTAGGGTTAGGGGACGGGGACGGTTTAGGGTCCAGGTGAGGGTACGACAACGCTCTAGGGGGAGCGTACGTGTGAGGGCGCGGGTTAGTGTCAGCGTACGGGTTAGGATTAGGGGACGGCTGAGGGTCAGGCTTCGGGGAAGGGTTAGGGTTAGGGTTCGGGCTAGGGTTAGGGTTAGGGGACGGGGACGGTTTAGGGTCCAGGTGAGGGTACGACAACGCTCTAGGGGGAGCGTACGTGTGAGGGCGCGGGTTAGTGTCAGCGTACGGGTTAGGATTAGGGGACGGCTGATGGTCAGGCTTCGGGGAAGTGTTAGGGTTAGGCTTCGGGCTAGGGTTAGGGTTAGGGGACGGGGACGGTTTAGGGTCCAGGTGAGGGTACGACAACGCTCTAGGGGGAGCGTACGTGTGAGGGCGAGGGTTAGTGTCAGCGTACGGGTTAGGATTAGGGGACGGCTGAGGGTCAGGCTTCGGGAAAGGGTTAGGGTTAGGCTTCGGGCTAGGGTTAGGGTTAGGGGACGGGGACGGTTTAGGGTCCAGGTGAGGGTACGACAACGCGCTTGGGGGAGCGTACGTGTGAGGGCGCGGGTTAGTGTCAGCGTTCGGGTTAGGATTACGGGACGGCTGAGGGTCAGGCTTCGGGGAAGTGTTAGGGTTAGGGTTCGGGCTAGGGTTAGGGTTAGGGGACGGGGACGGTTTAGGGTCCAGGTGAGGGTACGACAACGCTATAGGGGGAGCGTACGTGCGAGGGCGCGGGTTAGTGTCAGCGTACGGGTTAGGATTAGGGGACGGCTGAGGGTCAGGCTTCGGGGAAGGTTTAGGGTTAGGGTTCGGGCTAGGGTTAGGGTTAGGGGACGGGGACGGTTTAGGGTCCAGGTGAGGGTACGACAACGCTCTAGGGGGAGCGTACGTGCGAGGGCGCGGGTTAGTGTCAGCGTACGGGTTAGGATTAGGGGACGGCTGAGGGTCAGGCTTCGGGGAAGGTTTAGGGTTAGGGTTCGGGCTAGGGTTAGGGTTAGGGGACGGGGACGGTTTAGGGTCCAGGTGAGGGTACGACAACGCTCTAGGGGGAGCGTACGTGCGAGGGCGCGGGTTAGTGTCAGCGTACGGGTTAGGATTAGGGGACGGCTGAGGGTCAGGCTTCGGGGAAGGGTTAGGGTTAGGGTTCGGGCTAGGGTTAGGGTTAGGGGACGGGGACGGTTTAGGGTGCAGGTGAGGGTACGACAACGCTCTATGGGGAGCGTACGTGTGAGGGCGCGGGTTAGTGTCAGCGTACTGGTTAGGATTAGGGGACGGCTGAGGGTCAGGCTTCAGGGAAGGGTTAGGGTTAGGGTTCGGGCTAGGGTTAGGGTTAGGGGACGGGGACGGTTTAGTGTCCAGGTGAGGGTACGACAACGCTCTAGGGGGAGCGTACGTGTGAGGGGGCGGGTTAGTGTCAGCGTACGGTTTAGGATTAGGGGACGGCTGAGGGTCAGGCTTCGGGGAAGGGTTAGGGTTAGGGTTCGGGCTAGGGTTAGGGTTAGGGGACGGGGACGGTTTAGGGTCCAGGTGAGGGTACGACAACGCTCTAGGGGGAGCGTACGTGCGAGGGCGCGGGTTAGTGTCAGCGTACGGGTTAGGATTAGGGGACGACTGAGGGTCTGGCTTCGGGGAAGGGTTAGGGTTAGGGTTCGGGCTAGGGTTAGGGTTAGGGGACGGGGACGGTTTAGGGTCCAGGTGAGGGTACGACAACGCTCTAGGGGGAGCGTACGTGTGAGGGCGCGGGTTAGTGTCAGCGTACGGGTTAGGATTAGGGGACGGCTGAGGGTCAGGCTTCGGGGAAGGGTTAGGGTTAGGGTTCGGGCTAGGGTTAGGGTTAGGGGACGGGGACGGTTTAGGGTCCAGGTGAGGGTACGACAACGCTCTAGGGGGAGCGTACGTGTGAGGGCGCGGGTTAGTGTCAGCGTACGGGTTAGATTTAGGGGACGGCTGAGGGTCAGGCTTCGGGGAAGGGTTAGGGTTAGGGTTCGGGCTAGGGTTAGGGTTAGGGGACGGGGACGGTTTAGGGTCCAGGTGAGGGTACGACAACGCTCTAGGGGGAGCGTACGTGTGAGGGCGCGGGTTAGTGTCAGCGTACGGGTTAGGATTAGGGGACGGCTGAGGGTCAGGCTTCGGGAAAGGGTTAGGGTTAGGGTTCGGTCTAGGGTTAGGGTTAGGGGACGGGGACGGTTTAGGGTCCAGGTGAGGGTACGACAACGCTCTAGGGGGAGCGTACGTGTGAGGGCGCGGGTTAGTGTCAGCGTACGGGTTAGGATTAGGGGACGGCTGAGGGTCAGGCTTCGGGGAAGGGTTAGGGTTAGGGTTCGGGCTAGGGTTAGGGTTAGGGGACGGGGACGGTTTAGGGTCCAGGTGAGGGTACGACAACGCTCTAGGGGGAGCGTACGTGTGAGGGCGCGGGTTAGTGTCAGCGTACGGGTTAGGATTAGGGGACGGCTGAGGGTCAGGCTTCGGGGAAGGGTTAGGGTTAGGGTTCGGGCTAGGGTTAGGGTTAGGGGACGGGGACGGTTTAGGGTCCAGGTGAGGGTACGACAACGCTCTAGGGGGAGCGTACGTGTGAGGGCGCGGGTTAGTGTCAGCGTACGGGTTAGGATTAGGGGACGGCTGATGGTCAGGCTTCGGGGAAGTGTTAGGGTTAGGCTTCGGGCTAGGGTTAGGGTTAGGGGACGGGGACGGTTTAGGGTCCAGGTGAGGGTACGACAACGCTCTAGGGGGAGCGTACGTGTGAGGGCGAGGGTTAGTGTCAGCGTACGGGTTAGGATTAGGGGACGGCTGAGGGTCAGGCTTCGGGAAAGGGTTAGGGTTAGGCTTCGGGCTAGGGTTAGGGTTAGGGGACGGGGACGGTTTAGGGTCCAGGTGAGGGTACGACAACGCGCTTGGGGGAGCGTACGTGTGAGGGCGCGGGTTAGTGTCAGCGTACGGGTTAGGATTAGGGGACGGCTGAGGGTCAGGCTTCGGGGAAGTGTTAGGGTTAGGGTTCGGGCTAGGGTTAGGGTTAGGGGACGGGGACGGTTTAGGGTCCAGGTGAGGGTACGACAACGCTATAGGGGGAGCGTACGTGCGAGGGCGCGGGTTAGTGTCAGCGTACGGGTTAGGATTAGGGGACGGCTGAGGGTCAGGCTTCGGGGAAGGTTTAGGGTTAGGGTTCGGGCTAGGGTTAGGGTTAGGGGACGGGGACGGTTTAGGGTCCAGGTGAGGGTACGACAACGCTCTAGGGGGAGCGTACGTGCGAGGGCGCGGGTTAGTGTCAGCGTACGGGTTAGGATTAGGGGACGGCTGAGGGTCAGGCTTCGGGGAAGGTTTAGGGTTAGGGTTCGGGCTAGGGTTAGGGTTAGGGGACGGGGACGGTTTAGGGTCCAGGTGAGGGTACGACAACGCTCTAGGGGGAGCGTACGTGCGAGGGCGCGGGTTAGTGTCAGCGTACGGGTTAGGATTAGGGGACGGCTGAGGGTCAGGCTTCGGGGAAGGGTTAGGGTTAGGGTTCGGGCTAGGGTTAGGGTTAGGGGACGGGGACGGTTTAGGGTGCAGGTGAGGGTACGACAACGCTCTAGGGGGAGCGTACGTGTGAGGGCGCGGGTTAGTGTCAGCGTACTGGTTAGGATTAGGGGACGGCTGAGGGTCAGGCTTCGGGGAAGGGTTAGGGTTAGGGTTCGGGCTAGGGTTAGGGTTAGGGGACGGGGACGGTTTAGGGTCCAGGTGAGTGTACGACAACACTCTAGGGGGAGCGTACGTGTGAGGGCGCGGGTTAGTGTCAGCGTACGGGTTAGGATTAGGGGACGGCTGAGGGTCAGGCTTCGGGGAAGTGTTAGGGTTAGGGTTCGGGCTAGGGTTAGGGTTAGGGGACGGGGACGGTTTAGGGTCCAGGTGAGGGTACGACAACGCTCTAGGGGGAGCGTACGTGCGAGGGCGCGGGTTAGTGTCAGCGTACGGGTTAGGATTAGGGGACGGCTGAGGGTCAGGCTTCGGGGAAGGGTTAGGGTTAGGGTTCGGGCTAGGGTTAGGGTTAGGGGACGGGGACGGTTTAGGGTCCAGGTGAGGGTACGACAACGCTCTAGGGGGAGCGTACGTGTGAGGGCACGGGTTAGTGTCAGCGTACGGGTTAGGATTAGGGGACGGCTGAGGGTCAGGCTTCGGGAAAGGGTTAGGGTTAGGGTTCGGGCTAGGGTTAGGGTTAGGGGACGGGGACGGTTTAGGGTCCAGGTGAGGGTACGACAACGCTCTAGGGGGAGCGTACGTGTGAGGGCGCGGGTTAGTGTCAGCGTACGGGTTAGGATTAGGGGACGGCTGAGGGTCAGGCTTCGGGGAAGGGTTAGGGTTAGGGTTCGGGCTAGGGTTAGGGTTAGGGGACGGGGACGGTTTAGGGTCCAGGTGAGGGTACGACAACGCTCTAGGGGGAGCGTACGTGTGAGGGCGCGGTTTAGTGTCAGCGTACGGGTTAGGATTAGGGGACGGCTGAGGGTCAGGCTTCGGGGAAGGGTTAGGGTTAGGGTTCGGGCTAGGGTTAGGGTTAGGGGACGGGGACGGTTTAGGGTCCAGGTGAGGGTACGACAACGCTCTAGGGGGAGCGTACGTGTGAGGGCGCGGGTTAGTGTCAGCGTACGGGTAAGGATTAGGGGACGGCTGATGGTCAGGCTTCGGGGAAGTGTTAGGGTTAGGCTTCGGGCTAGGGTTAGGGTTAGGGGACGGGGACGGTTTAGGGTCCAGGTGAGGGTACGACAACGCTCTAGGGGGAGCGTACGTGTGAGGGCGAGGGTTAGTGTCAGCGTACGGGTTAGGATTAGGGGACGGCTGAGGGTCAGGCTTCGGGAAAGTGTTAGGGTTAGGCTTCGGGCTAGGGTTAGGGTTAGGGGACGGGGACGGTTTAGGGTCCAGGTGAGGGTACGACAACGCGCTTGGGGGAGCGTACGTGTGAGGGCGCGGGTTAGTGTCAGCGTACGGGTTAGGATTAGGGGACGGCTGAGGGTCAGGCTTCGGGGAAGTGTTAGGGTTAGGGTTCGGGCTAGGGTTAGGGTTAGGGGACGGGGACGGTTTAGGGTCCAGGTGAGGGTATGACAACGCTATAGGGGGAGCGTACGTGCGAGGGCGCGGGTTAGTGTCAGCGTACGGGTTAGGATTAGGGGACGGCTGAGGGTCAGGCTTCGGGGAAGGTTTAGGGTTAGGGTTCGGGCTAGGGTTAGGGTTAGGGGACGGGGACGGTTTAGGGTCCAGGTGAGGGTACGACAACGCTCTAGGGGGAGCGTACGTGCGAGGGCGCGGGTTAGTGTCAGCGTACGGGTTAGGATTAGGGGACGGCTGAGGGTCAGGCTTCGGGAAAGTGTTAGGGTTAGGCTTCGGGCTAGGGTTAGGGTTAGGGGACGGGGACGGTTTAGGGTCCAGGTGAGGGTACGACAACGCGCTTGGGGGAGCGAACGTGTGAGGGCGCGCGTTAGTGTCAGCGTACGGGTTAGGATTAGGGGACGGCTGAGGGTCAGGCTTCGGGGAAAGGTTAGGGTTAGGGTTCGGGCTAGGGTTAGGGTTAGGGGACGGGGACGGTTTAGGGTCCAGGTGAGGGTACGACAACGCTCTAGGGGGAGCGTACGTGTGAGGGCGCGGGTTAGTGTCAGCGTACGGGTTAGGATTAGGGGACGGCTGAGGGTCAGGCTTCGGGGAAGGGTTAGGGTTAGGCTTCGGGCTAGGGTTAGGGTTAGGGGACGGGGACGGTTTAGGGTCCAGGTGAGGGTACGACAACGCTCTAGGGGGAGCGTACGTGTGAGGGCGCGGGTTAGTGTCAGTGTACGGGTTAGGATTAGGGGACGGCTGAGGTTCTGGCTTCGGGGAAGTGTTAGGGTTAGGGTTCGGGCTAGGGTTAGGGTTAGGGGACGGGGACGGTTTAGGGTCCAGGTGAGGGTACGACAACGCTCTAGGGGGAGCGTACGTGTGAGGGCGCGGGTTAGTGTCAGCGTACGGGTTAGGATTAGGGGACGGCTGAGGGTCAGGCTTCGGGGAAGGGTTAGGGTTAGGGTTCGGGCTAGGGTTAGGGTTAGGGGACGGGGACGGTTTAGGGTCCAGGTGAGGGTACGACAACGCTCTAGGGGGAGCGTACGTGTGAGGGCGCGGGTTAGTGTCAGCGTACGGGTTAGGATTAGGGGACGGCTGAGGGTCAGGCTTCGGGGAAGGGTTAGGGTTAGGGTACGGGCTAGGGTTAGGGTTAGGGGACGTGGACGGTTTAGGGTCCAGGTGAGGGTACGACAACGCTCTAGGGGGAGCGTACGTGTGAGGGCGCGGGTTAGTGTCAGCGTACAGGTTAGGATTAGGGGACGGCTGAGGGTCAGGCTTCGGGGAAGGGTTAGGGTTAGGGTTCGGGCTAGGGTTAGGGTTAGGGGCACGGGGACGGTTTAGGGTCCACGTGAGGGTACGACAACGCTCTAGGGGGAGCGTACGTGCGAGGGCGCGGGTTAGTGTCAGCGTACGGGTTAGGATTAGGGGACGGCTGAGGGTCAGGCTTCGGGGAAGGGTTAGGGTTAGGGTTCGGGCTAGGGTTAGGGCTAGGGGACGGGGACGGTTTAGGGTCCAGGTGAGGGTACGACAACGCTCTAGGGGGAGCGTACGTGTGAGGGCGCGGGTTAGTGTCAGCGTACGGGTTAGGATTAGGGGACGGCTGAGGGTCAGGCTTCGGGGAAGGGTTAGGGTTAGGGTTCGGGCTAGGGTTAGGGTTAGGGGACGGGGACGGTTTAGGGTCCAGGTGAGGGTACGACAACGCTCTAGGGGGAGCGTACGTGTGAGGGCGCGGGTTAGTGTCAGCGTACGGGTTAGGATTAGGGGACGGCTGAGGGTCAGGCTTCGGGGAAGGGTTAGGGTTAGGGTTCGGGCTAGGGTTAGGGTTAGGGGACGGGGACGGTTTAGGGTCCAGGTGAGGGTACGACAACGCTCTAGGGGGAGCGTACGTGTGAGGGCGCGGGTTAGTGTCAGCGTACGGGTTAGGATTAGGGGACGGCTGATGGTCAGGCTTCGGGGAAGTGTTAGGGTTAGACTTCGGGCTAGGGTTAGGGTTAGGGGACGGGGACGGTTTAGGGTCCAGGTGAGGGTACGACAACGCTCTAGGGGGAGCGTACGTGTGAGGGCGAGGGTTAGTGTCAGCGTACGGGTTAGGATTAGGGGACGGCTGAGGGTCAGGCTTCGGGAAAGGGTTAGGGTTAGGCTTCGGGCTAGGGTTAGGGTTAGGGGACGGGGACGGTTTAGGGTCCAGGTGAGGGTACGACAACGCGCTTGGGGGAGCGTACGTGTGAGGGCGCGGGTTAGTGTCAGCGTTCGGGTTAGGATTACGGGACGGCTGAGGGTCAGGCTTCGGAGAAGTGTTAGGGTTAGGGTTCGGGCTAGGGTTAGGGTTAGGGGACGGGGACGGTTTAGGGTCCAGGTGAGGGTACGACAACGCTATAGGGGGAGCGTACGTGCGAGGGCGCGGGTTAGTGTCAGCGTACGGGTTAGGATTAGGGGACGGCTGAGGGTCAGGCTTCGGGGAAGGTTTAGGGTTAGGGTTCGGGCTAGGGTTAGGGTTAGGGGACGGGGACGGTTTAGGGTCCAGGTGAGGGTACGACAACGCTCTAGGGGGAGCGTACGTGCGAGGGCGCGGGTTAGTGTCAGTGTACGGGTTAGGATTAGGGTACGGCTGAGGGTCAGGCTTCGGGGAAGGTTTAGGGTTAGGGTTCGGGCTAGGGTTAGGGTTAGGGGACGGGGACGGTTTAGGGTCCAGGTGAGGGTACGACAACGCTCTAGGGGGAGCGTACGTGCGAGGGCGCGGGTTAGTGTCAGCGTACGGGTTAGGATTAGGGGACGGCTGAGGGTCAGGCTTCGGGGAAGGGTTAGGGTTAGGGTTCGGGCTAGGGTTAGGGTTAGGGGACGGGGACGGTTTAGGGTGCAGGTGAGGGTACGACAACGCTCTATGGGGAGCGTACGTGTGAGGGCGCGGGTTAGTGTCAGCGTACTGGTTAGGATTAGGGGACGGCTGAGGGTCAGGCTTCAGGGAAGGGTTAGGGTTAGGGTTCGGGCTAGGGTTAGGGTTAGGGGACGGGGACGGTTTAGTGTCCAGGTGAGGGTACGACAACGCTCTAGGGGGAGCGTACGTGTGAGGGGGCGGGTTAGTGTCAGCGTACGGTTTAGGATTAGGGGACGGCTGAGGGTCAGGCTTCGGGGAAGGGTTAGGGTTAGGGTTCGGGCTAGGGTTAGGGTTAGGGGACGGGGACGGTTTAGGGTCCAGGTGAGGGTACGACAACGCTCTAGGGGGAGCGTACGTGCGAGGGCGCGGGTTAGTGTCAGCGTACGGGTTAGGATTAGGGGACGACTGAGGGTCTGGCTTCGGGGAAGGGTTAGGGTTAGGGTTCGGGCTAGGGTTAGGGTTAGGGGACGGGGACGGTTTAGGGTCCAGGTGAGGGTACGACAACGCTCTAGGGGGAGCGTACGTGTGAGGGCGCGGGTTAGTGTCAGCGTACGGGTTAGGATTAGGGGACGGCTGAGGGTCAGGCTTCGGGGAAGGGTTAGGGTTAGGGTTCGGGCTAGGGTTAGGGTTAGGGGACGGGGACGGTTTAGGGTCCAGGTGAGGGTACGACAACGCTCTAGGGGGAGCGTACGTGTGAGGGCGCGGGTTAGTGTCAGCGTACGGGTTAGGATTAGGGGACGGCTGAGGGTCAGGCTTCGGGGAAGGGTTAGGGTTAGGGTTCGGGCTAGGGTTAGGGTTAGGGGACGGGGACGGTTTAGGGTCCAGGTGAGGGTACGACAACGCTCTAGGGGGAGCGTACGTGTGAGGGCGCGGGTTAGTGTCAGCGTACGGGTAAGGATTAGGGGACGGCTGATGGTCAGGCTTCGGGGAAGTGTTAGGGTTAGGCTTCGGGCTAGGGTTAGGGTTAGGGGACGGGGACGGTTTAGGGTCCAGGTGAGGGTACGACAACGCTCTAGGGGGAGCGTACGTGTGAGGGCGCGGGTTAGTGTCAGCGTACGGGTTAGGATTAGGGGACGGCTGAGGGTCAGGCTTCGGGGAAGGGTTAGGGTTAGGGTTCGGGCTAGGGTTAGGGTTAGGGGACGGGGACGGTTTAGGGTCCAGGTGAGGGTACGACAACGCTCTAGGGGGAGCGTACGTGCGAGGGCGCGGGTTAGTGTCAGCGTACGGGTTAGGATTAGGGGACGGCTGAGGGTCAGGCTTCGGGGAAGGGTTAGGGTTAGGGTTCGGGCTAGGGTTAGGGTTAGGGGACGGGGACGGTTTAGGGTCCAGGTGAGGGTACGACAACGCTCTAGGGGGAGCGTACGTGTGAGGGCACGGGTTAGTGTCAGCGTACGGGTTAGGATTAGGGGACGGCTGAGGGTCAGGCTTCGGGAAAGGGTTAGGGTTAGGGTTCGGGCTAGGGTTAGGGTTAGGGGACGGGGACGGTTTAGGGTCCAGGTGAGGGTACGACAACGCTCTAGGGGGAGCGTACGTGTGAGGGCGCGGGTTAGTGTCAGCGTACGGGTTAGGATTAGGGGACGGCTGAGGGTCAGGCTTCGGGGAAGGTTTAGGGTTAGGGTTCGGGCTAGGGTTAGGGTTAGGGGACGGGGACGGTTTAGGGTCCAGGTGAGGGTACGACAACGCTCTAGGGGGAGCGTACGTGCGAGGGCGCGGGTTAGTGTCAGCGTACGGGTTAGGATTAGGGGACGGCTGAGGGTCAGGCTTCGGGGAAGGTTTAGGGTTAGGGTTCGGGCTAGGGTTAGGGTTAGGGGACGGGGACGGTTTAGGGTCCAGGTGAGGGTACGACAACGCTCTAGGGGGAGCGTACGTGC
This sequence comes from Globicephala melas, assembly GCF_963455315.2. Lineage (NCBI taxonomy): Eukaryota > Metazoa > Chordata > Mammalia > Artiodactyla > Delphinidae > Globicephala > Globicephala melas. The sequence continues at coordinate 336,013 of NW_027207323.1, forward strand.
GAGGGCGCGGGTTAGTGTCAGCGTACGGGTTAGGATTAGGGGACGGCTGAGGGTCAGGCTTCGGGGAAGGGTTAGGGTTAGGGTTCGGGCTAGGGTTAGGGTTAGGGGACGGGGACGGTTTAGGGTCCAGGTGAGGGTACGACAACGCTTTAGGGGGAGCGTACGTGTGAGGGCGAGGCTTAGTGTCAGCGTACGGGTTAGGATTAGGGGACGGGTGAGGGTCAGGCTTCGGGGAAGGGTTAGGGTTAGGGTTCGGGCTAGGGTTAGGGTTAGGGGACGGGGACGGTTTAGGGTCCAGGTGAGGGTACGACAACGCTTTAGGGGGAGCGTACGTGTGAGGGCGCGGGTTAGTGTCAGCGTACGGGTTAGGATTAGGGGACGGGTGAGGGTCAGGCTTCGGGGAAGGGTTAGGGTTTGGGTTGGGGCTAGGGTTAGGGTTAGGGGACGGGGACGGTTTAGGGTCCAGGTGAGGGTACGACAACGCTTTAGGGGGAACGTACGTGTGAGGGCGCGGGTTAGTGTCAGCGTACGGGTTAGGATTAGGGGACGGCTGAGGGTCAGGCTTCGGGGAAGGGTTAGGGTTAGGGTTCGGGCTAGGGTTAGGGTTAGGGGACGGGGACGGTTTAGGGTCCAGGTGAGGGTACGACAACGCTCTAGGGGGAGCGTACGTGTGAGGGCGCGGGTTAGTGTCAGCGTACGGGTTAGGATTAGGGGACGGCTGAGGGTCAGGCTTCGGGGAAGGGTTAGGGTTAGGGTTCGGGCTAGGGTTAGGGTTAGGGGACGGGGACGGTTTAGGGTCCAGGTGAGGGTACGACAACGCTCTAGGGGGAGCGTACGTGTGAGGGCGCGGGTTAGTGTCAGCGTACGGGTTAGGATTAGGGGACGGCTGAGGGTCAGGCTTCGGGGAAGGGTTAGGGTTAGGGTTCGGGCTAGGGTTAGGGTTAGGGGACGGGGACGGTTTAGGGTCCAGGTGAGGGTACGACAACGCTCTAGGGGGAGCGTACGTGTGAGGGCGCGGGTTAGTGTCAGCGTACGGGTAAGGATTAGGGGACGGCTGATGGTCAGGCTTAGGGGAAGTGTTAGGGTTAGGCTTCGGGCTAGGGTTAGGGTTAGGGGACGGGGACGGTTTAGGGTCCAGGTGAGGGTACGACAACGCTCTAGGGGGAGCGTACGTGTGAGGGCGAGGGTTAGTGTCAGCGTACGGGTTAGGATTAGGGGACGGCTGAGGGTCAGGCTTCGGGAAAGTGTTAGGGTTAGGCTTCGGGCTTGGGTTAGGGTTAGGGGACGGGGACGGTTTAGGGTCCAGGTGAGGGTACGACAACGCGCTTGGGAGAGCGTACGTGTGAGGGCGCGGGTTAGTGTCAGCGTACGGGTTAGGATTAGGGGACGGCTGAGGGTCAGGCTTCGGGGAAGTGTTAGGGTTAGGGTTCGGGCTAGGGTTAGGGTTAGGGGACGGGGACGGTTTAGGGTCCAGGTGAGGGTACGACAACGCTATAGGGGGAGCGTACGTGCGAGGGCGCGGGTTAGTGTCAGCGTACGGGTTAGGATTAGGGGACGGCTGAGGGTCAGGCTTCGGGGAAGGTTTAGGGTTAGGGTTCGGGCTAGGGTTAGGGTTAGGGGACGGGGACGGTTTAGGGTCCAGGTGAGGGTACGACAACGCTCTAGGGGGAGCGTACGTGCGAGGGCGCGGGTTAGTGTCAGCGTACGGGTTAGGATTAGGGGACGGCTGAGGGTCAGGCTTCGGGAAAGTGTTAGGGTTAGGCTTCGGGCTAGGGTTAGGGTTAGGGGACGGGGACGGTTTAGGGTCCAGGTGAGGGTACGACAACGCGCTTGGGGGAGCGAACGTGTGAGGGCGCGCGTTAGTGTCAGCGTACGGGTTAGGATTAGGGGACGGCTGAGGGTCAGGCTTCGGGGAAGGGTTAGGGTTAGGGTTCGGGCTAGGGTTAGGGTTAGGGGACGGGGACGGTTTAGGGTCCAGGTGAGGGTACGACAACGCTCTAGGGGGAGCGTACGTGTGAGGGCGCGGGTTAGTGTCAGCGTACGGGTTAGGATTAGGGGACGGCTGAGGGTCAGGCTTCGGGGAAGGGTTAGGGTTAGGCTTCGGGCTAGGGTTAGGGTTAGGGGACGGGGACGGTTTAGGGTCCAGGTGAGGGTACGACAACGCTCTAGGGGGAGCGTACGTGTGAGGGCGCGGGTTAGTGTCAGTGTACGGGTTAGGATTAGGGGACGGCTGAGGTTCTGGCTTCGGGGAAGTGTTAGGGTTAGGGTTCGGGCTAGGGTTAGGGTTAGGGGACGGGGACGGTTTAGGGTCCAGGTGAGGGTACGACAACGCTCTAGGGGGAGCGTACGTGTGAGGGCGCGGGTTAGTGTCAGCGTACGGGTTAGGATTAGGGGACGGCTGAGGGTCAGGCTTCGGGGAAGGGTTAGGGTTAGGGTTCGGGCTAGGGTTAGGGTTAGGGGACGGGGACGGTTTAGGGTCCAGGTGAGGGTACGACAACGCTCTAGGGGGAGCGTACGTGTGAGGGCGCGGGTTAGTGTCAGCGTACGGGTTAGGATTAGGGGACGGCTGAGGGTCAGGCTTCGGGGAAGGGTTAGGGTTAGGGTACGGGCTAGGGTTAGGGTTAGGGGACGTGGACGGTTTAGGGTCCAGGTGAGGGTACGACAACGCTCTAGGGGGAGCGTACGTGTGAGGGCGCGGGTTAGTGTCAGCGTACAGGTTAGGATTAGGGGACGGCTGAGGGTCAGGCTTCGGGGAAGGGTTAGGGTTAGGGTTCGGGCTAGGGTTAGGGTTAGGGGACGGGGACGGTTTAGGGTCCAGGTGAGGGTACGACAACGCTCTAGGGGGAGCGTACGTGTGAGGGCGCGGGTTAGTGTCAGCGTACGGGTTAGGATTAGGGGACGGCTGAGGGTCAGGCTTCGGGGAAGGGTTAGGGTTAGGGTTCGGGCTAGGGTTAGGGTTAGGGGACGGGGACGGTTTAGGGTCCAGGTGAGTGTACGACAACGCTCTAGGGGGAGCGTACGTGCGAGGGCGCGGGTTAGTGTCAGCGTACGGGTTAGGATTAGGGGACGGCTGAGGGTCAGGCTTCGGGAAAGGGTTAGGGTTAGGCTTCGGGCTAGGGTTAGGGTTAGGGGACGGGGACGGTTTAGGGTCCAGGTGAGGGCACGACAACGCGCTTGGGGGAGCGTACGTGTGAGGGCGCGGGTTAGTGTCAGCGTACGGGTTAGGATTAGGGGACGGCTGAGGGTCAGGCTTCGGGGAAGGGTTAGGGTTAGGGTTCGGGCTAGGGTTAGGGTTAGGGGCACGGGGACGGTTTAGGGTCCACGTGAGGGTACGACAACGCTCTAGGGGGAGCGTACGTGCGAGGGCGCGGGTTAGTGTCAGCGTACGGGTTAGGATTAGGGGACGGCTGAGGGTCAGGCTTCGGGGAAGGGTTAGGGTTAGGGTTCGGGCTAGGGTTAGGGTTAGGGGACGGGGACGGTTTAGGGTCCAGGTGAGGGTACGACAACGCTCTAGGGGGAGCGTACGTGTGAGGGCGCGGGTTAGTGTCAGCGTACGGGTTAGGATTAGGGGACGGCTGAGGGTCAGGCTTCGGGGAAGGGTTAGGGTTAGGGTTCGGGCTAGGGTTAGGGTTAGGGGACGGGGACGGTTTAGGGTCCAGGTGAGGGTACGACAACGCTCTAGAGGGAGCGTACGTGCGAGGGCGCGGGTTAGTGTCAGCGTACGGGTTAGGAGTAGGGGACGGCTGAGGGTCAGGCTTCGGGGAAGGGTTAGGGTTAGGGTTCGGGCTAGGGTTAGGGTTAGGGGACGGGGACGGTTTAGGGTCAAGGTGAGGGTACGACAACGCTCTAGGGGGAGCGTACGTGTGAGGGCGCGGGTTAGTGTCAGCGTACGGGTTAGGATTAGGGGACGGCTGAGGGTCAGGCTTCGGGGAAGGGTTAGGGTTAGGGTTCGGGCTAGGGTTAGGGTTAGGGGACGGGGACGGTTTAGGGTCCAGGTGAGGGTACGACAACGCTCTAGGGGGAGCGTACGTGTGAGGGCGCGGGTTAGTGTCAGCGTACGGGTTAGGATTAGGGGACGGCTGAGGGTCAGGCTTCGGGGAAGGGTTAGGGTTAGGGTTCGGGCTAGGGTTAGGGTTAGGGGACGGGGACGGTTTAGGGTCCAGGTGAGGGTACGACAACGCTCTAGGGGGAGCGTACGTGTGAGGGCGCGGGTTAGTGTCAGCGTACGGGTTAGGATTAGGGGACGGCTGAGGATCAGGCTTCGGGGAAGGGTTAGGGTTAGGGTTCGGGCTAGGGTTAGGGTTAGGGGACGGGGACGGTTTAGGGTCCAGGTGAGGGTACGACAACGCTCTAGGGGGAGTGTACATGTGTGGGCGCGGGTTAGTGTCAGCGTACGGGTTAGGATTAGGGGACGGCTGAGGGTCAGGCTTCGGTGAAGGGTTAGGGTTAGGGTTCGGGCTAGGGTTAGGGTTAGGGGACGGGGACGGTTTAGGTTCCAGGTGAGGGTACGACAACGCTCTAGGGGGAGCGTACGTGTGAGGGCGCGGGGTACTGTCAGCGTACGGGTTAGGATTAGGGGACGGCTGAGGGTCAGGCTTCGGGGAAGGGTTAGGGTTAGGGTTCGGGCTAGGGTTAGGGTTAGGTGACGGGGACGGTTTAGGGTCCAGGTGAGGGTACGACAACGCTCTAGGGGGAGCGTACGTGTGAGGGCGCGGGTTAGTGTCAGCGTACGGGTTAGGATTAGGGGACGGCTGAGGGTCAGGCTTCGGGGAAGGGTTAGGGTTAGGGTTCGGGCTAGGGTTAGGGTTAGGGGACGGGGACGGTTTAGGGTCGAGGTTAGGGTATGACAACGCTCTAGGGGGAGCGTACGTGTGAGGGCGCGGGTTAGTGTCAGCGTACGGGTTAGGATTAGGGGACGGCTGAGGGTCAGGCTTCGGGGAAGGGTTAGGGTTAGGGTTCGGGCTAGGGTTAGGGTTAGGGGACGGGGACGGTTTAGGGTCCAGGTGAGGGTACGACAACGCTCTAGGGGGAGCGTACGTGTGAGGGCGAGGGTTAGTGTCAGCGTACGGGTTAGGATTAGGGGACGGCTGAGGGTCAGGCTTCGGGAAAGTGTTAGGGTTAGGCTTCGGGCTAGGGTTAGGGTTAGGGGACGGGGACGGTTTAGGGTCCAGGTGAGGGTACGACAACGCTATAGGGGGAGCGTACGTGCGAGGGCGCGGGTTAGTGTCAGCGTACGGGTTAGGATTAGGGGACGGCTGAGGGTCAGGCTTCGGGGAAGGGTTAGGGTTAGGGTACGGGCTAGGGTTAGGGTTAGGGGACGTGGACGGTTTAGGGTCCAGGTGAGGGTACGACAACGCTCTAGGGGGAGCGTACGTGTGAGGGCGCGGGTTAGTGTCAGCGTACAGGTTAGGATTAGGGGACGGCTGAGGGTCAGGCTTCGGGGAAGGGTTAGGGTTAGGGTTCGGGCTAGGGTTAGGGTTAGGGGACGGGGACGGTTTAGGGTCCAGGTGAGGGTACGACAACGCTCTAGGGGGAGCGTACGTGTGAGGGCGCGGGTTAGTGTCAGCGTACGGGTTAGGATTAGGGGACGGCTGAGGGTCAGGCTTCGGGGAAGGGTTAGGGTTAGGGTTCGGGCTAGGGTTAGGGTTAGGGGACGGGGACGGTTTAGGGTCCAGGTGAGTGTACGACAACGCTCTAGGGGGAGCGTACGTGCGAGGGCGCGGGTTAGTGTCAGCGTACGGGTTAGGATTAGGGGACGGCTGAGGGTCAGGCTTCGGGAAAGGGTTAGGGTTAGGCTTCGGGCTAGGGTTAGGGTTAGGGGACGGGGACGGTTTAGGGTCCAGGTGAGGGCACGACAACGCGCTTGGGGGAGCGTACGTGTGAGGGCGCGGGTTAGTGTCAGCGTACGGGTTAGGATTAGGGGACGGCTGAGGGTCAGGCTTCGGGGAAGGGTTAGGGTTAGGGTTCGGGCTAGGGTTAGGGTTAGGGGCACGGGGACGGTTTAGGGTCCACGTGAGGGTACGACAACGCTCTAGGGGGAGCGTACGTGCGAGGGCGCGGGTTAGTGTCAGCGTACGGGTTAGGATTAGGGGACGGCTGAGGGTCAGGCTTCGGGGAAGTGTTAGGGTTAGGGTTCGGGCTAGGGTTAGGGTTAGGGGACGGGGACGGTTTAGGGTCCAGGTGAGGGTACGACAACGCTCTAGGGGGAGCGTACGTGTGAGGGCGCGGGTTAGTGTCAGCGTACGGGTTAGGATTAGGGGACGGCTGAGGGTCAGGCTTCGGGGAAGGGTTAGGGTTAGGGTTCGGGCTAGGGTTAGGGTTAGGGGACGGGGACGGTTTAGGGGCCAGGTGAGGGTACGACAACGCTCTATGGGGAGCGAACGTGTTCGGGCGCGGGTTAGTGTCAGCGTTCGGGTTAGGATTAGGGGACGGCTGAGGGTCAGGCTTCGGGGAAGGTTTAGGGTTAGGGTTCGGGCTAGGGTTAGGGTTAGGGGACGGGGACGGTTTAGGGTCCAGGTGAGGGTACGACAACGCTCTAGAGGGAGCGTACGTGCGAGGGCGCGGGTTAGTGTCAGCGTACGGGTTAGGAGTAGGGGACGGCTGAGGGTCAGGCTTCGGGGAAGGGTTAGGGTTAGGGTTCGGGCTAGGGTTAGGGTTAGGGGACGGGGACGGTTTAGGGTCAAGGTGAGGGTACGACAACGCTCTAGGGGGAGCGTACGTGTGAGGGCGCGGGTTAGTGTCAGCGTACGGGTTAGGATTAGGGGACGGCTGAGGGTCAGGCTTCGGGGAAGGGTTAGGGTTAGGGTTCGGGCTAGGGTTAGGGTTAGGGGACGGGGACGGTTTAGGGTCCAGGTGAGGGTACGACAACGCTCTAGGGGGAGCGTACGTGCGAGGGCGCGGGTTAGTGTCAGCGTACGGGTTAGGATTAGGGGACGGCTGAGGGTCAGGCTTCGGGGAAGGGTTAGGGTTAGGGTTCGGGCTAGGGTTAGGGTTAGGGGACGGGGACGGTTTAGGGTCCAGGTGAGGGTACGACAACGCTCTAGGGGGAGCGTACGTGTGAGGGCGCGGGTTAGTGTCAGCGTACGGGTTAGGATTAGGGGACGGCTGAGGGTCAGGCTTCGGGGAACGGTTAGGGTTAGGGTTCGGGCTAGGGTTAGGGTTAGGGGACGGGGACGGTTTAGGGTCCAGGTGAGGGTACGACAACGCTCTAGGGGGAGTGTACATGTGAGGGCGCGGGTTAGTGTCAGCGTACGGGTTAGGATTAGGGGACGGCTGAGGGTCAGGCTTCGGTGAAGGGTTAGGGTTAGGGTTCGGGCTAGGGTTAGGGTTAGGGGACGGGGACGGTTTAGGTTCCAGGTGAGGGTACGACAACGCTCTAGGGGGAGCGTACGTGTGAGGGCGCGGGGTACTGTCAGCGTACGGGTTAGGATTAGGGGACGGCTGAGGGTCAGGCTTCGGGGAAGGGTTAGGGTTAGGGTTCGGGCTAGGGTTAGGGTTAGGTGACGGGGACGGTTTAGGGTCCAGGTGAGGGTACGACAACGCTCTAGGGGGAGCGTACGTGTGAGGGCGCGGGTTAGTGTCAGCGTACGGGTTAGGATTAGGGGACGGCTGAGGGTCAGGCTTCGGGGAAGTGTTAGGGTTAGGGTTCGGGCTAGGGTTAGGGTTAGGGGACGGTGACGGTTTAGGGTCGAGGTGAGGGTACGACAACGCTCTAGGGGGAGCGTACGTGTGAGGGCGCGGGTTAGTGTCAGCGTACGGGTTAGGATTAGGGGACGGCTGAGGGTCAGGCTTCGGGGAAGGGTTAGGGTTAGGGTTCGGGCTAGGGTTAGGGTTAAGGGACGGGGACGGGTTAGGGTCCAGGTGAGGGTACGACAACGCTCTAGGGGGAGCGTACGTGTGAGGGCGTGGGTTAGTGTCAGCGTACGGGTTAGGATTAGGGGACGGCTGAGGGTCAGGCTTCGGGGAAGGGTTAGGGTTAGGCTTCGGGCTAGGGTTAGGGTTAGGGGACGGGGACGGTTTAGGGTCCAGGTGAGGGTACGACAACGCTCTAGGGGGAGCGTACGTGTGAGGGCGCGGGTTAGTGTCAGCGTACGGGTTAGGATTAGGGGACGGCTGAGGTTCTGGCTTCGGGGAAGTGTTAGGGTTAGGGTTCGGGCTAGGGTTAGGGTTAGGGGACGGGGACGGTTTAGGGTCCAGGTGAGGGTACGACAACGCTCTAGGGGGAGCGTACGTGTGAGGGCGCGGGTTAGTGTCAGCGTACGGGTTAGGATTAGGGGACGGCTGAGGGTCAGGCTTCGGGGAAGGGTTAGGGTTAGGGTTCGGGCTAGGGTTAGGGTTAGGGGACGGGGACGGTTTAGGGTCCAGGTGAGGGTACGACAACGCTCTAGGGGGAGCGTACGTGTGAGGGCGCGGGTTAGTGTCATCGTACGGGTTAGGATTAGGGGACGGCTGAGGGTCAGGCTTCGGGGAAGGGTTAGGGTTAGGGTACGGGCTAGGGTTAGGGTTAGGGGACGTGGACGGTTTAGGGTCCAGGTGAGGGTACGACAACGCTCTAGGGGGAGCGTACGTGTGAGGGCGCGGGTTAGTGTCAGCGTACAGGTTAGGATTAGGGGACGGCTGAGGGTCAGGCTTCGGGGAAGGGTTAGGGTTAGGGTTCGGGCTAGGGTTAGGGTTAGGGGACGGGGACGGTTTAGGGTCCAGGTGAGGGTACGACAACGCTCTAGGGGGAGCGTACGTGTGAGGGCGCGGGTTAGTGTCAGCGTACGGGTTAGGATTAGGGGACGGCTGAGGGTCAGGCTTCGGGGAAGGGTTAGGGTTAGGGTTCGGGCTAGGGTTAGGGTTAGGGGACGGGGACGGTTTAGGGTCCAGGTGAGTGTACGACAACGCTCTAGGGGGAGCGTACGTGCGAGGGCGCGGGTTAGTGTCAGCGTACGGGTTAGGATTAGGGGACGGCTGAGGGTCAGGCTTCGGGAAAGGGTTAGGGTTAGGCTTCGGGCTAGGGTTAGGGTTAGGGGACGGGGACGGTTTAGGGTCCAGGTGAGGGTACGACAACGCGCTTGGGGGAGCGTACGTGTGAGGGCGCGGGTTAGTGTCAGCGTACGGGTTAGGATTAGGGGACGGCTGAGGGTCAGGCTTCGGGGAAGGGTTAGGGTTAGGGTTCGGGCTAGGGTTAGGGTTAGGGGCACGGGGACGGTTTAGGGTCCAGGTGAGGGCACGACAACGCGCTTGGGGGAGCGTACGTGTGAGGGCGCGGGTTAGTGTCAGCGTACGGGTTAGGATTAGGGGACGGCTGAGGGTCAGGCTTCGGGGAAGGGTTAGGGTTAGGGTTCGGGCTAGGGTTAGGGTTAGGGGCACGGGGACGGTTTAGGGTCCACGTGAGGGTACGACAACGCTCTAGGGGGAGCGTACGTGCGAGGGCGCGGGTTAGTGTCAGCGTACGGGTTAGGATTAGGGGACGGCTGAGGGTCAGGCTTCGGGGAAGGGTTAGGGTTAGGGTTCGGGCTAGGGTTAGGGTTAGGGGACGGGGACGGTTTAGGGTCCAGGTGAGGGTACGACAACGCTCTAGGGGGAGCGTACGTGTGAGGGCGCGGGTTAGTGTCAGCGTACGGGTTAGGATTAGGGGACGGCTGAGGGTCAGGCTTCGGGGAAGGGTTAGGGTTAGGGTTCGGGCTAGGGTTAGGGTTAGGGGACGGGGACGGTTTAGGGGCCAGGTGAGGGTACGACAACGCTCTAGGGGGAGCGAACGTGTTAGGGCGCGGGTTAGTGTCAGCGTTCGGGTTAGGATTAGGGGACGGCTGAGGGTCAGGCTTCGGGGAAGGGTTAGGGTTAGGGTTCGGGCTAGGGTTAGGGTTAGGGGACGGGGACGGTTTAGGGTCCAGGTGAGGGTACGACAACGCTCTAGAGGGAGCGTACGTGCGAGGGCGCGGGTTAGTGTCAGCGTACGGGTTAGGAGTAGGGGACGGCTGAGGGTCAGGCTTCGGGGAAGGGTTAGGGTTAGGGTTCGGGCTAGGGTTAGGGTTAGGGGACGGGGACGGTTTAGGGTCAAGGTGAGGGTACGACAACGCTCTAGGGGGAGCGTACGTGTGAGGGCGCGGGTTAGTGTCAGCGTACGGGTTAGGATTAGGGGACGGCTGAGTGTCAGGCTTCGGGGAAGGGTTAGGGTTAGGGTTCGGGCTAGGGTTAGGGTTAGGGGACGGGGACGGTTTAGGGTCCAGGTGAGGGTACGACAACGCTCTAGGGGGAGCGTACGTGTGAGGGCGCGGGTTAGTGTCAGCGTACGGGTTAGGATTAGGGGACGGCTGAGGGTCAGGCTTCGGGGAAGGGTTAGGGTTAGGGTTCGGGCTAGGGTTAGGGTTAGGGGACGGGGACGGTTTAGGGTCCAGGTGAGGGTACGACAACGCTCTAGGGGGAGCGTACGTGTGAGGGCGCGGGTTAGTGTCAGCGTACGGGTTAGGATTAGGGGACGGCTGAGGATCAGGCTTCGGGGAAGGGTTAGGGTTAGGGTTCGGGCTAGGGTTAGGGTTAGGGGACGGGGACGGTTTAGGGTCCAGGTGAGGGTACGACAACGCTCTAGGGGGAGTGTACATGTGAGGGCGCGGGTTAGTGTCAGCGTACGGGTTAGGATTAGGGGACGGCTGAGGGTCAGGCTTCGGTGAAGGGTTAGGGTTAGGGTTCGGGCTAGGGTTAGGGTTAGGGGACGGGGACGGTTTAGGTTCCAGGTGAGGGTACGACAACGCTCTAGGGGGAGCGTACGTGTGAGAGCGCGGGGTACTGTCAGCGTACGGGTTAGGATTAGGGGACGGCTGAGGGTCAGGCTTCGGGGAAGGGTTAGGGTTAGGGTTCGGGCTAGGGTTAGGGTTAGGTGACGGGGACGGTTTAGGGTCCAGGTGAGGGTACGACAACGCTCTAGGGGGAGCGTACGTGTGAGGGCGCGGGTTAGTGTCAGCGTACGGGTTAGGATTAGGGGACGGCTGAGGGTCAGGCTTCGGGGAAGGGTTAGGGTTAGGGTTCGGGCTAGGGTTAGGGTTAGGGGACGGGGACGGTTTAGGGTCCAGGTGAGGGTACGACAACGCTCTAGGGGGAGCGTACGTGTGAGGGCGCGGGTTAGTGTCAGCGTACGGGTTAGGATTAGGGGACGGCTGAGGGTCAGGCTTCGGGGAAGGGTTAGGGTTAGGGTTCGGGCTAGGGTTAGGGTTAGGGGACGGGGACGGTTTAGGGTCCAGGTGAGGGTACGACAACGCTCTAGGGGGAGCGTACGTGTGAGGGCGAGGGTTAGTGTCAGCGTACGGGTTAGGATTAGGGGACGGCTGAGGGTCAGGCTTCGGGAAAGTGTTAGGGTTAGGCTTCGGGCTAGGGTTAGGGTTAGGGGACGGGGACGGTTTAGGGTCCAGGTGAGGGTACGACAACGCGCTTGAGGGAGCGTACGTGTGAGGGTGCGGGTTAGTGTCAGCGTACGGGTTAGGATTAGGGGACGGCTGAGGGTCAGGCTTCGGGGAAGTGTTAGGGTTAGGGTTCGGGCTAGGGTTAGGGTTAGGGGACGGGGACGGTTTAGGGTCCAGGTGAGGGTACGACAACGCTATAGGGGGAGCGTACGTGCGAGGGCGCGGGTTAGTGTCAGCGTACGGGTTAGGATTAGGGGACGGCTGAGGGTCAGGCTTCGGGGAAGGTTTAGGGTTAGGGTTCGGGCTAGGGTTAGGGTTAGGGGACGGGGACGGTTTAGGGTCCAGGTGAGGGTACGACAACGCTCTAGGGGGAGCGTACGTGCGAGGGCGCGGGTTAGTGTCAGCGTACGGGTTAGGATTAGGGGACGGCTGAGGGTCAGGCTTCGGGAAAGTGTTAGGGTTAGGCTTCGGGCTAGGGTTAGGGTTAGGGGACGGGGACGGTTTAGGGTCCAGGTGAGGGTACGACAACGCGCTTGGGGGAGCGAACGTGTGAGGGCGCGCGTTAGTGTCAGCGTACGGGTTAGGATTAGGGGACGGCTGAGGGTCAGGCTTCGGGGAAGGGTTAGGGTTAGGGTTCGGGCTAGGGTTAGGGTTAGGGGACGGGGACGGTTTAGGGTCCAGGTGAGGGTACGACAACGCTCTAGGGGGAGCGTACGTGTGAGGGCGCGGGTTAGTGTCAGCGTACGGGTTAGGATTAGGGGACGGCTGAGGGTCAGGCTTCGGGGAAGGGTTAGGGTTAGGCTTCGGGCTAGGGTTAGGGTTAGGGGACGGGGACGGTTTAGGGTCCAGGTGAGGGTACGACAACGCTCTAGGGGGAGCGTACGTGTGAGGGCGCGGGTTAGTGTCAGTGTACGGGTTAGGATTAGGGGACGGCTGAGGTTCTGGCTTCGGGGAAGTGTTAGGGTTAGGGTTCGGGCTAGGGTTAGGGTTAGGGGACGGGGACGGTTTAGGGTCCAGGTGAGGGTACGACAACGCTCTAGGGGGAGCGTACGTGTGAGGGCGCGGGTTAGTGTCAGCGTACGGGTTAGGATTAGGGGACGGCTGAGGGTCAGGCTTCGGGGAAGGGTTAGGGTTAGGGTTCGGGCTAGGGTTAGGGTTAGGGGACGGGGACGGTTTAGGGTCCAGGTGAGGGTACGACAACGCTCTAGGGGGAGCGTACGTGTGAGGGCGCGGGTTAGTGTCAGCGTACGGGTTAGGATTAGGGGACGGCTGAGGGTCAGGCTTCGGGGAAGGGTTAGGGTTAGGGTACGGGCTAGGGTTAGGGTTAGGGGACGTGGACGGTTTAGGGTCCAGGTGAGGGTACGACAACGCTCTAGGGGGAGCGTACGTGTGAGGGCGCGGGTTAGTGTCAGCGTACAGGTTAGGATTAGGGGACGGCTGAGGGTCAGGCTTCGGGGAAGGGTTAGGGTTAGGGTTCGGGCTAGGGTTAGGGTTAGGGGACGGGGACGGTTTAGGGTCCAGGTGAGGGTACGACAACGCTCTAGGGGGAGCGTACGTGTGAGGGCGCGGGTTAGTGTCAGCGTACGGGTTAGGATTAGGGGACGGCTGAGGGTCAGGCTTCGGGGAAGGGTTAGGGTTAGGGTTCGGGCTAGGGTTAGGGTTAGGGGACGGGGACGGTTTAGGGTCCAGGTGAGTGTACGACAACGCTCTAGGGGGAGCGTACGTGCGAGGGCGCGGGTTAGTGTCAGCGTACGGGTTAGGATTAGGGGACGGCTGAGGGTCAGGCTTCGGGAAAGGGTTAGGGTTAGGCTTCGGGCTAGGGTTAGGGTTAGGGGACGGGGACGGTTTAGGGTCCAGGTGAGGGCACGACAACGCGCTTGGGGGAGCGTACGTGTGAGGGCGCGGGTTAGTGTCAGCGTACGGGTTAGGATTAGGGGACGGCTGAGGGTCAGGCTTCGGGGAAGGGTTAGGGTTAGGGTTCGGGCTAGGGTTAGGGTTAGGGGCACGGGGACGGTTTAGGGTCCACGTGAGGGTACGACAACGCTCTAGGGGGAGCGTACGTGCGAGGGCGCGGGTTAGTGTCAGCGTACGGGTTAGGATTAGGGGACGGCTGAGGGTCAGGCTTCGGGGAAGGGTTAGGGTTAGGGTTCGGGCTAGGGTTAGGGTTAGGGGACGGGGACGGTTTAGGGTCCAGGTGAGGGTACGACAACGCTCTAGGGGGAGCGTACGTGTGAGGGCGCGGGTTAGTGTCAGCGTACGGGTTAGGATTAGGGGACGGCTGAGGGTCAGGCTTCGGGGAAGGGTTAGGGTTAGGGTTCGGGCTAGGGTTAGGGTTAGGGGACGGGGACGGTTTAGGGGCCAGGTGAGGGTACGACAACGCTCTAGGGGGAGCGAACGTGTTAGGGCGCGGGTTAGTGTCAGCGTTCGGGTTAGGATTAGGGGACGGCTGAGGGTCAGGCTTCGGGGAAGGGTTAGGGTTAGGGTTCGGGCTAGGGTTAGGGTTAGGGGACGGGGACGGTTTAGGGTCCAGGTGAGGGTACGACAACGCTCTAGAGGGAGCGTACGTGCGAGGGCGCGGGTTAGTGTCAGCGTACGGGTTAGGAGTAGGGGACGGCTGAGGGTCAGGCTTCGGGGAAGGGTTAGGGTTAGGGTTCGGGCTAGGGTTAGGGTTAGGGGACGGGGACGGTTTAGGGTCAAGGTGAGGGTACGACAACGCTCTAGGGGGAGCGTACGTGTGAGGGCGCGGGTTAGTGTCAGCGTACGGGTTAGGATTAGGGGACGGCTGAGGGTCAGGCTTTGGGGAAGGGTTAGGGTTAGGGTTCGGGCTAGGGTTATGGTTAGGGGACGGGGACGGTTTAGGGTCCAGGTGAGGGTACGACAACGCTCTAGGGGGAGCGTACGTGTGAGGGCGCGGGTTAGTGTCAGCGTACGGGTTAGGATTAGGGGACGGCTGAGGGTCAGGCTTCGGGGAAGGGTTAGGGTTAGGGTTCGGGCTAGGGTTAGGGTTAGGGGACGGGGACGGTTTAGGGTCCAGGTGAGGGTACGACAACGCTCTAGGGGGAGCGTACGTGTGAGGGCGCGGGTTAGTGTCAGCGTACGGGTTAGGATTAGGGGACGGCTGAGGGTCAGGCTTCGGGGAAGGGTTAGGGTTAGGGTTCGGGCTAGGGTTAGGGTTAGGGGACGGGGACGGTTTAGGGTCCAGGTGAGGGTACGACAACGCTCTAGGGGGAGTGTACATGTGAGGGCGCGAGTTAGTGTCAGCGTACGGGTTAGGATTAGGGGACGGCTGAGGATCAGGCTTCGGTGAAGGGTTAGGGTTAGGGTTCGGGCTAGGGTTAGGGTTAGGGGACGGGGACGGTTTAGGTTCCAGGTGAGGGTACGACAACGCTCTAGGGGGAGCGTACGTGTGAGGGCGCGGGGTACTGTCAGCGTACGGGTTAGGATTAGGGGACGGCTGAGGGTCAGGCTTCGGGGAAGGGTTAGGGTTAGGGTTCGGGCTAGGGTTAGGGTTAGGTGACGGGGACGGTTTAGGGTCCAGGTGAGGGTACGACAACGCTCTAGGGGGAGCGTACGTGTGAGGGCGCGGGTTAGTGTCAGCGTACGGGTTAGGATTAGGGGACGGCTGAGGGTCAGGCTTCGGGGAAGGGTTAGGGTTAGGGTTCGGGCTAGGGTTAGGGTTAGGGGACGGGGACGGTTTAGGGTCGAGGTGAGGGTACGACAACGCTCTAGGGGGAGCGTACGTGTGAGGGCGCGGGTTAGTGTCAGCGTACGGGTTAGGATTAGGGGACGGCTGAGGGTCAGGCTTCGGGGAAGGGTTAGGGTTAGGGTTCGGGCTAGGGTTAGGGTTAAGGGACGGGGACGGGTTAGGGTCCAGGTGAGGGTACGACAACGCTCTAGGGGGAGCGTACGTGTGAGGGCGCGGGTTAGTGTCAGCGTACGGGTTAGGATTAGGGGACGGCTGAGGGTCAGGCTTCGGGGAAGGGTTAGGGTTAGGGTTCGGGCTAGGGTTAGGGTTAGGGGACGGGGACGGTTTAGGGTCCAGGTGAGGGTACGACAACGCTCTAGGGGGAGCGTACGTGTGAGGGCGCGGGTTAGTGTCAGCGTACGGGTTAGGATTAGGGGACGGCTGAGGGTCAGGCTTCGGGGAAGGGTTAGGGTTAGGGTTCGGGCTAGGGTTAGGGTTAGGGGCACGGGGACGGTTTAGGGTCCACGTGAGGGTACGACAACGCTCTAGGGGGAGCGTACGTGCGAGGGCGCGGGTTAGTGTCAGCGTACGGGTTAGGATTAGGGGACGGCTGAGGGTCAGGCTTCGGGGAAGGGTTAGGGTTAGGGTTCGGGCTAGGGTTAGGGTTAGGGGACGGGGACGGTTTAGGGTCCAGGTGAGGGTACGACAACGCTCTAGGGGGAGCGTACGTGTGAGGGCGCGGGTTAGTGTCAGCGTACGGGTTAGGATTAGGGGACGGCTGAGGGTCAGGCTTCGGGGAAGGGTTAGGGTTAGGGTTCGGGCTAGGGTTAGGGTTAGGGGACGGGGACGGTTTAGGGTCCAGGTGAGGGTACGACAACGCTCTAGGGGGAGCGTACGTGTGAGGGCGCGGGTTAGTGTCAGCGTACGGGTTAGGATTAGGGGACGGCTGAGGGTCAGGCTTCGGGGAAGGGTTAGGGTTAGGGTTCGGGCTAGGGTTAGGGTTAGGGGACGGGGACGGTTTAGGGTCCAGGTGAGGGTACGACAACGCTCTAGGGGGAGTGTACATGTGAGGGCGCGGGTTAGTGTCAGCGTACGGGTTAGGATTAGGGGACGGCTGAGGGTCAGGCTTCGGTGAAGGGTTAGGGTTAGGGTTCGGGCTAGGGTTAGGGTTAGGGGACGGGGACGGTTTAGGTTCCAGGTGAGGGTACGACAACGCTCTAGGGGGAGCGTACGTGTGAGGGCGCGGGGTACTGTCAGCGTACGGGTTAGGATTAGGGGACGGCTGAGGGTCAGGCTTCGGGGAAGGGTTAGGGTTAGGGTTCGGGCTAGGGTTAGGGTTAGGTGACGGGGACGGTTTAGGGTCCAGGTGAGGGTACGACAACGCTCTAGGGGGAGCGTACGTGTGAGGGCGCGGGTTAGTGTCAGCGTACGGGTTAGGATTAGGGGACGGCTGAGGGTCAGGCTTCGGGGAAGGGTTAGGGTTAGGGTTCGGGCTAGGGTTAGGGTTAGGGGACGGTGACGGTTTAGGGTCGAGGTGAGGGTACGACAACGCTCTAGGGGGAGCGTACGTGTGAGGGCGCGGGTTAGTGTCAGCGTACGGGTTAGGATTAGGGGACGGCTGAGGGTCAGGCTTCGGGGAAGGGTTAGGGTTAGGGTTCGGGCTAGGGTTAGGGTTAAGGGACGGGGACGGGTTAGGGTCCAGGTGAGGGTACGACAACGCTCTAGGGGGAGCGTACGTGTGAGGGCGCGGGTTAGTGTCAGAGTACGGGTTAGGATTAGGGGACGGCTGAGGGTCAGGCTTCGGGGAAGGGTTAGGGTTAGGGTTCGGGCTAGGGTTAGGGTTAGGGGACGGGGACGGTTTAGGGTCCAGGTGAGGGTACGACAACGCTCTAGGGGGAGCGTACGTGTGAGGGCGCGGGTTAGTGTCAGCGTACGGGTTAGGATTAGGGGACGGCTGAGGGTCAGGCTTCGGGGAAGGGTTAGGGTTAGGGTTCGGGCTAGGGTTAGGGTTAGGGGACGGGGACGGTTTAGGGTCCAGGTGAGGGTACGACAACGCTCTAGGGGGAGCGTACGTGTGAGGGCGCGGGTTAGTGTCAGCGTACGGGTTAGGATTAGGGGACGGCTGAGGGTCAGGCTTCGGGGAAGGGTTAGGGTTAGGGTTCGGGCTAGGGTTAGGGTTAGGGGACGGGGACGGTTTAGGGTCCAGGTGAGGGTACGACAACGCTCTAGAGGGAGCGTACATGTGAGGGCGCGGGTTAGTGTCAGCGTACGGGTTAGGATTAGGGGACGGCTGATGGTCAGGCTTCGGGGAAGTGTTAGGGTTAGGCTTCGGGCTAGGGTTAGGGTTAGGGGACGGGGACGGTTTAGGGTCCAGGTGAGGGTACGACAACGCTCTAGGGGGAGCGTACGTGTGAGGGCGAGGGTTAGTGTCAGCGTACGGGTTAGGATTAGGGGACGGCTGAGGGTCAGGCTTCGGGAAAGGGTTAGGGTTAGGCTTCGGGCTAGGGTTAGGGTTAGGGGACGGGGACGGTTTAGGGTCCAGGTGAGGGTACGACAACGCGCTTGGGGGAGCGTACGTGTGAGGGCGCGGGTTAGTGTCAGCGTACGGGTTAGGATTAGGGGACGGCTGAGGGTCAGGCTTCGGGGAAGTGTTAGGGTTAGGGTTCGGGCTAGGGTTAGGGTTAGGGGACGGGGACGGTTTAGGGTCCAGGTGAGGGTACGACAACGCTATAGGGGGAGCGTACGTGCGAGGGCGCGGGTTAGTGTCAGCGTACGGGTTAGGATTAGGGGACGGCTGAGGGTCAGGCTTCGGGGAAGGTTTAGGGTTAGGGTTCGGGCTAGGGTTAGGGTTAGGGGACGGGGACGGTTTAGGGTCCAGGTGAGGGTACGACAACGCTCTAGGGGGAGCGTACGTGCGAGGGCGCGGGTTAGTGTCAGCGTACGGGTTAGGATTAGGGGACGGCTGAGGGTCAGGCTTCGGGAAAGTGTTAGGGTTAGGCTTCGGGCTAGGGTTAGGGTTAGGGGACGGGGACGGTTTAGGGTCCAGGTGAGGGTACGACAACGCGCTTGGGGGAGCGAACGTGTGAGGGCGCGGGTTAGTGTCAGCGTACGGGTTAGGATTAGGGGACGGCTGAGGGTCAGGCTTCGGGGAAGGGTTAGGGTTAGGGTTCGGGCTAGGGTTAGGGTTAGGGGACGGGGACGGTTTAGGGTCCAGGTGAGGGTACGACAACGCTCTAGGGGGAGCGTACGTGTGAGGGCGCGGGTTAGTGTCAGCGTACGGGTTAGGATTAGGGGACGGCTGAGGGTCAGGCTTCGGGGAAGGGTTAGGGTTAGGCTTCGGGCTAGGGTTAGGGTTAGGGGACGGGGACGGTTTAGGGTCCAGGTGAGGGTACGACAACGCTCTAGGGGGAGCGTACGTGTGAGGGCGCGGGTTAGTGTCAGCGTACGGGTTAGGATTAGGGGACGGCTGAGGTTCTGGCTTCGGGGAAGTGTTAGGGTTAGGGTTCGGGCTAGGGTTAGGGTTAGGGGACGGGGACGGTTTAGGGTCCAGGTGAGGGTACGACAACGCTCTAGGGGGAGCGTACGTGTGAGGGCGCTGGTTAGTGTCAGCGTACGGGTTAGGATTAGGGGACGGCTGAGGGTCAGGCTTCGGGGAAGGGTTAGGGTTAGGGTTCGGGCTAGGGTTAGGGTTAGGGGACGGGGACGGTTTAGGGTCCAGGTGAGGGTACGACAACGCTCTAGGGGGAGCGTACGTGTGAGGGCGCGGGTTAGTGTCAGCGTACGGGTTAGGATTAGGGGACGGCTGAGGGTCAGGCTTCGGGGAAGGGTTAGGGTTAGGGTTCGGGCTAGGGTTAGGGTTAGGGGACGTGGACGGTTTAGGGTCCAGGTGAGGGTACGACAACACTCTAGGGGGAGCGTACGTGTGAGGGCGCGGGTTAGTGTCAGCGTACAGGTTAGGATTAGGGGACGGCTGAGGGTCAGGCTTCGGGGAAGGGTTAGGGTTAGGGTTCGGGCTAGGGTTAGGGTTAGGGGACGGGGACGGTTTAGGGTCCAGGTGAGGGTACGACAACGCTCTAGGGGGAGCGTACGTGTGAGGGCGCGGGTTAGTGTCAGCGTACGGATTAGGATTAGGGGACGGCTGAGGGTCAGGCTTCGGGGAAGGGTTAGGGTTAGGGTTCGGGCTAGGGTTAGGGTTAGGGGACGGGGACGGTTTAGGGTCCAGGTGAGTGTACGACAACGCTCTAGGGGGAGCGTACGTGCGAGGGCGCGGGTTAGTGTCAGCGTACGGGTTAGGATTAGGGAACGGCTGAGGGTCAGGCTTCGGGAAAGGGTTAGGGTTAGGCTTCGGGCTAGGGTTAGGGTTAGGGGACGGGGACGGTTTAGGGTCCAGGTGAGGGCACGACAACGCGCTTGGGGGAGCGTACGTGTGAGGGCGCGGGTTAGTGTCAGCGTACGGGTTAGGATTAGGGGACGGCTGAGGGTCAGGCTTCGGGGAAGGGTTAGGGTTAGGGTTCGGGCTAGGGTTAGGGTTAGGGGCACGGGGACGGTTTAGGGTCCACGTGAGGGTACGACAACGCTCTAGGGGGAGCGTACGTGCGAGGGCGCGGGTTAGTGTCAGCGTACGGGTTAGGATTAGGGGACGGCTGAGGGTCAGGCTTCGGGGAAGGGTTAGGGTTAGGGTTCGGGCTAGGGTTAGGGTTAGGGGACGGGGACGGTTTAGGGTCCAGGTGAGGGTACGACAACGCTCTAGGGGGAGCGTACGTGTGAGGGCGCGGGTTAGTGTCAGCGTACGGGTTAGGATTAGGGGACGGCTGAGGGTCAGGCTTCGGGGAAGGGTTAGGGTTAGGGTTCGGGCTAGGGTTAGGGTTAGGGGACGGGGACGGTTTAGGGGCCAGGTGAGGGTACGACAACGCTCTAGGGGGAGCGAACGTGTGAGGGCGCGGGTTAGTGTCAGCGTTCGGGTTAGGATTAGGGGACGGCTGAGGGTCAGGCTTCGGGGAAGGGTTAGGGTTAGGGTTCGGGCTAGGGTTAGGGTTAGGGGACAGGGACGGTTTAGGGTCCAGGTGAGGGTACGACAACGCTCTAGAGGGAGCGTACGTGCGAGGGCGCGGGTTAGTGTCAGCGTACGGGTTAGGAGTAGGGGACGGCTGAGGGTCAGGCTTCGGGGAAGGGTTAGGGTTAGGGTTCGGGCTAGGGTTAGGGTTAGGGGACGGGGACGGTTTAGGGTCCAGGTGAGTGTACGACAACGCTCTAGGGGGAGCGTACGTGCGAGGGCGCGGGTTAGTGTCAGCGTACGGGTTAGGATTAGGGGACGGCTGAGGGTCAGGCTTCGGGAAAGGGTTAGGGTTAGGCTTCGGGCTAGGGTTAGGGTTAGGGGACGGGGACGGTTTAGGGTCCAGGTGAGGGCACGACAACGCGCTTGGGGGAGCGTACGTGTGAGGGCGCGGGTTAGTGTCAGCGTACGGGTTAGGATTAGGGGACGGCTGAGGGTCAGGCTTCGGGGAAGGGTTAGGGTTAGGGTTCGGGCTAGGGTTAGGGTTAGGGGCACGGGGACGGTTTAGGGTCCACGTGAGGGTACGACAACGCTCTAGGGGGAGCGTACGTGCGAGGGCGCGGGTTAGTGTCAGCGTACGGGTTAGGATTAGGGGACGGCTGAGGGTCAGGCTTCGGGGAAGGGTTAGGGTTAGGGTTCGGGCTAGGGTTAGGGTTAGGGGACGGGGACGGTTTAGGGTCCAGGTGAGGGTACGACAACGCTCTAGGGGGAGCGTACGTGTGAGGGCGCGGGTTAGTGTCAGCGTACGGGTTAGGATTAGGGTACGGCTGAGGGTCAGGCTTCGGGGAAGGGTTAGGGTTAGGGTTCGGGCTAGGGTTAGGGTTAGGGGACGGGGACGGTTTAGGGGCCAGGTGAGGGTACGACAACGCTCTAGGGGGAGCGAACGTGTGAGGGCGCGGGTTAGTGTCAGCGTTCGGGTTAGGATTAGGGGACGGCTGAGGGTCAGGCTTCGGGGAAGGGTTAGGGTTAGGGTTCGGGCTAGGGTTAGGGTTAGGGGACGGGGACGGTTTAGGGTCCAGGTGAGGGTACGACAACGCTCTAGAGGGAGCGTACGTGCGAGGGCGCGGGTTAGTGTCAGCGTACGGGTTAGGAGTAGGGGACGGCTGAGGGTCAGGCTTCGGGGAAGGGTTAGGGTTAGGGTTCGGGCTAGGGTTAGGGTTAGGGGACGGGGACGGTTTAGGGTCAAGGTGAGGGTACGACAACGCTCTAGGGGGAGCGTACGTGTGAGGGCGCGGGTTAGTGTCAGCGTACGGGTTAGGATTAGGGGACGGCTGAGTGTCAGGCTTCGGGGAAGGGTTAGGGTTAGGGTTCGGGCTAGGGTTAGGGTTAGGGGACGGGGACGGTTTAGGGTCCAGGTGAGGGTACGACAACGCTCTAGGGGGAGCGTACGTGTTAGGGCGCGGGTTAGTGTCAGTGTACGGGTTAGGATTAGGGGACGGCTGAGGGTCAGGCTTCGGGGAAGGGTTAGGGTTAGGGTTCGGGCTAGGGTTAGGGTTAGGGGACGGGGACGGTTTAGGGTGCAGGTGAGGGTACGACAACGCTCTAGGGGGAGCGTACGTGTGAGGGCGCGGGTTAGTGTCAGCGTACGGGTTAGGATTAGGGGACGGCTGAGGGTCAGGCTTCGGGGAAGGGTTAGGGTTAGGGTTCGGGCTAGGGTTAGGGTTAGGGGACGGGGACGGTTTAGGGTCCAGGTGAGGGTACGACAACGCTCTAGGGGGAGCGTACGTGTGAGGGCGCGGGTTAGTGTCAGCGTACGGGTTAGGATTAGGGGACGGCTGAGGGTCAGGCTTCGGGGAAGGGTTAGGGTTAGGGTTCGGGCTAGGGTTAGGGTTAGGGGACGGGGACGGTTTAGGGTCCAGGTGAGGGTACGACAACGCTCTAGGGGGAGCGTACGTGTGAGGGCGCGGGTTAGTGTCAGCGTACGGGTTAGGATTAGGGGACGGCTGAGGGTCAGGCTTCGGGGAAGGGTTAGGGTTAGGGTTCGGGCTAGGGTTAGGGTTAGGGGACGGGGACGGTTTAGGGTCCAGGTGAGTGTACGACAACGCTCTAGGGGGAGCGTACGTGCGAGGGCGCGGGTTAGTGTCAGCGTACGGGTTAGGATTAGGGGACGGCTGAGGGTCAGGCTTCGGGAAAGGGTTAGGGTTAGGCTTCGGGCTAGGGTTAGGGTTAGGGGACGGGGACGGTTTAGGGTCCAGGTGAGGGCACGACAACGCGCTTGGGGGAGCGTACGTGTGAGGGCGCGGGTTAGTGTCAGCGTACGGGTTAGGATTAGGGGACGGCTGAGGGTCAGGCTTCGGGGAAGGGTTAGGGTTAGGGTTCGGGCTAGGGTTAGGGTTAGGGGCACGGGGACGGTTTAGGGTCCACGTGAGGGTACGACAACGCTCTAGGGGGAGCGTACGTGCGAGGGCGCGGGTTAGTGTCAGCGTACGGGTTAGGATTAGGGGACGGCTGAGGGTCAGGCTTCGGGGAAGGGTTAGGGTTAGGGTTCGGGCTAGGGTTAGGGTTAGGGGACGGGGACGGTTTAGGGTCCAGGTGAGGGTACGACAACGCTCTAGGGGGAGCGTACGTGTGAGGGCGCGGGTTAGTGTCAGCGTACGGGTTAGGATTAGGGGACGGCTGAGGGTCAGGCTTCGGGGAAGGGTTAGGGTTAGGGTTCGGGCTAGGGTTAGGGTTAGGGGACGGGGACGGTTTAGGGGCCAGGTGAGGGTACGACAACGCTCTAGGGGGAGCGAACGTGTTAGGGCGCGGGTTAGTGTCAGCGTTCGGGTTAGGATTAGGGGACGGCTGAGGGTCAGGCTTCGGGGAAGGGTTAGGGTTAGGGTTCGGGCTAGGGTTAGGGTTAGGGGACGGGGACGGTTTAGGGTCCAGGTGAGGGTACGACAACGCTCTAGAGGGAGCGTACGTGCGAGGGCGCGGGTTAGTGTCAGCGTACGGGTTAGGAGTAGGGGACGGCTGAGGGTCAGGCTTCGGGGAAGGGTTAGGGTTAGGGTTCGGGCTAGGGTTAGGGTTAGGGGACGGGGACGGTTTAGGGTCAAGGTGAGGGTACGACAACGCTCTAGGGGGAGCGTACGTGTGAGGGCGCGGGTTAGTGTCAGCGTACGGGTTAGGATTAGGGGACGGCTGAGTGTCAGGCTTCGGGGAAGGGTTAGGGTTAGGGTTCGGGCTAGGGTTAGGGTTAGGGGACGGGGACGGTTTAGGGTCCAGGTGAGGGTACGACAACGCTCTAGGGGGAGCGTACGTGTGAGGGCGCGGGTTAGTGTCAGCGTACGGGTTAGGATTAGGGGACGGCTGAGGGTCAGGCTTCGGGGAAGGGTTAGGGTTAGGGTTCGGGCTAGGGTTAGGGTTAGGGGACGGGGACGGTTTAGGGTCCAGGTGAGGGTACGACAACGCTCTAGGGGGAGCGTACGTGTGAGGGCGCGGGTTAGTGTCAGCGTACGGGTTAGGATTAGGGGACGGCTGAGGATCAGGCTTCGGGGAAGGGTTAGGGTTAGGGTTCGGGCTAGGGTTAGGGTTAGGGGACGGGGACGGTTTAGGGTCCAGGTGAGGGTACGACAACGCTCTAGGGGGAGTGTACATGTGAGGGCGCGGGTTAGTGTCAGCGTACGGGTTAGGATTAGGGGACGGCTGAGGGTCAGGCTTCGGTGAAGGGTTAGGGTTAGGGTTCGGGCTAGGGTTAGGGTTAGGGGACGGGGACGGTTTAGGTTCCAGGTGAGGGTACGACAACGCTCTAGGGGGAGCGTACGTGTGAGAGCGCGGGGTACTGTCAGCGTACGGGTTAGGATTAGGGGACGGCTGAGGGTCAGGCTTCGGGGAAGGGTTAGGGTTAGGGTTCGGGCTAGGGTTAGGGTTAGGTGACGGGGACGGTTTAGGGTCCAGGTGAGGGTACGACAACGCTCTAGGGGGAGCGTACGTGTGAGGGCGCGGGTTAGTGTCAGCGTACGGGTTAGGATTAGGGGACGGCTGAGGGTCAGGCTTCGGGGAAGGGTTAGGGTTAGGGTTCGGGCTAGGGTTAGGGTTAGGGGACGGGGACGGTTTAGGGTCCAGGTGAGGGTACGACAACGCTCTAGGGGGAGCGTACGTGTGAGGGCGCGGGTTAGTGTCAGCGTACGGGTTAGGATTAGGGGACGGCTGAGGGTCAGGCTTCGGGGAAGGGTTAGGGTTAGGGTTCGGGCTAGGGTTAGGGTTAGGGGACGGGGACGGTTTAGGGTCCAGGTGAGGGTACGACAACGCTCTAGGGGGAGCGTACGTGTGAGGGCGAGGGTTAGTGTCAGCGTACGGGTTAGGATTAGGGGACGGCTGAGGGTCAGGCTTCGGGAAAGTGTTAGGGTTAGGCTTCGGGCTAGGGTTAGGGTTAGGGGACGGGGACGGTTTAGGGTCCAGGTGAGGGTACGACAACGCGCTTGAGGGAGCGTACGTGTGAGGGTGCGGGTTAGTGTCAGCGTACGGGTTAGGATTAGGGGACGGCTGAGGGTCAGGCTTCGGGGAAGTGTTAGGGTTAGGGTTCGGGCTAGGGTTAGGGTTAGGGGACGGGGACGGTTTAGGGTCCAGGTGAGGGTACGACAACGCTATAGGGGGAGCGTACGTGCGAGGGCGCGGGTTAGTGTCAGCGTACGGGTTAGGATTAGGGGACGGCTGAGGGTCAGGCTTCGGGGAAGGTTTAGGGTTAGGGTTCGGGCTAGGGTTAGGGTTAGGGGACGGGGACGGTTTAGGGTCCAGGTGAGGGTACGACAACGCTCTAGGGGGAGCGTACGTGCGAGGGCGCGGGTTAGTGTCAGCGTACGGGTTAGGATTAGGGGACGGCTGAGGGTCAGGCTTCGGGAAAGTGTTAGGGTTAGGCTTCGGGCTAGGGTTAGGGTTAGGGGACGGGGACGGTTTAGGGTCCAGGTGAGGGTACGACAACGCGCTTGGGGGAGCGAACGTGTGAGGGCGCGCGTTAGTGTCAGCGTACGGGTTAGGATTAGGGGACGGCTGAGGGTCAGGCTTCGGGGAAGGGTTAGGGTTAGGGTTCGGGCTAGGGTTAGGGTTAGGGGACGGGGACGGTTTAGGGTCCAGGTGAGGGTACGACAACGCTCTAGGGGGAGCGTACGTGTGAGGGCGCGGGTTAGTGTCAGCGTACGGGTTAGGATTAGGGGACGGCTGAGGGTCAGGCTTCGGGGAAGGGTTAGGGTTAGGCTTCGGGCTAGGGTTAGGGTTAGGGGACGGGGACGGTTTAGGGTCCAGGTGAGGGTACGACAACGCTCTAGGGGGAGCGTACGTGTGAGGGCGCGGGTTAGTGTCAGTGTACGGGTTAGGATTAGGGGACGGCTGAGGTTCTGGCTTCGGGGAAGTGTTAGGGTTAGGGTTCGGGCTAGGGTTAGGGTTAGGGGACGGGGACGGTTTAGGGTCCAGGTGAGGGTACGACAACGCTCTAGGGGGAGCGTACGTGTGAGGGCGCGGGTTAGTGTCAGCGTACGGGTTAGGATTAGGGGACGGCTGAGGGTCAGGCTTCGGGGAAGGGTTAGGGTTAGGGTTCGGGCTAGGGTTAGGGTTAGGGGACGGGGACGGTTTAGGGTCCAGGTGAGGGTACGACAACGCTCTAGGGGGAGCGTACGTGTGAGGGCGCGGGTTAGTGTCAGCGTACGGGTTAGGATTAGGGGACGGCTGAGGGTCAGGCTTCGGGGAAGGGTTAGGGTTAGGGTACGGGCTAGGGTTAGGGTTAGGGGACGTGGACGGTTTAGGGTCCAGGTGAGGGTACGACAACGCTCTAGGGGGAGCGTACGTGTGAGGGCGCGGGTTAGTGTCAGCGTACAGGTTAGGATTAGGGGACGGCTGAGGGTCAGGCTTCGGGGAAGGGTTAGGGTTAGGGTTCGGGCTAGGGTTAGGGTTAGGGGACGGGGACGGTTTAGGGTCCAGGTGAGGGTACGACAACGCTCTAGGGGGAGCGTACGTGTGAGGGCGCGGGTTAGTGTCAGCGTACGGGTTAGGATTAGGGGACGGCTGAGGGTCAGGCTTCGGGGAAGGGTTAGGGTTAGGGTTCGGGCTAGGGTTAGGGTTAGGGGACGGGGACGGTTTAGGGTCCAGGTGAGTGTACGACAACGCTCTAGGGGGAGCGTACGTGCGAGGGCGCGGGTTAGTGTCAGCGTACGGGTTAGGATTAGGGGACGGCTGAGGGTCAGGCTTCGGGAAAGGGTTAGGGTTAGGCTTCGGGCTAGGGTTAGGGTTAGGGGACGGGGACGGTTTAGGGTCCAGGTGAGGGCACGACAACGCGCTTGGGGGAGCGTACGTGTGAGGGCGCGGGTTAGTGTCAGCGTACGGGTTAGGATTAGGGGACGGCTGAGTGTCAGGCTTCGGGGAAGGGTTAGGGTTAGGGTTCGGGCTAGGGTTAGGGTTAGGGGCACGGGGACGGTTTAGGGTCCACGTGAGGGTACGACAACGCTCTAGGGGGAGCGTACGTGCGAGGGCGCGGGTTAGTGTCAGCGTACGGGTTAGGATTAGGGGACGGCTGAGGGTCAGGCTTCGGGGAAGGGTTAGGGTTAGGGTTCGGGCTAGGGTTAGGGTTAGGGGACGGGGACGGTTTAGGGTCCAGGTGAGGGTACGACAACGCTCTAGGGGGAGCGTACGTGTGAGGGCGCGGGTTAGTGTCAGCGTACGGGTTAGGATTAGGGGACGGCTGAGGGTCAGGCTTCGGGGAAGGGTTAGGGTTAGGGTTCGGGCTAGGGTTAGGGTTAGGGGACGGGGACGGTTTAGGGGCCAGGTGAGGGTACGACAACGCTCTAGGGGGAGCGAACGTGTTAGGGCGCGGGTTAGTGTCAGCGTTCGGGTTAGGATTAGGGGACGGCTGAGGGTCAGGCTTCGGGGAAGGGTTAGGGTTAGGGTTCGGGCTAGGGTTAGGGTTAGGGGACGGGGACGGTTTAGGGTCCAGGTGAGGGTACGACAACGCTCTAGAGGGAGCGTACGTGCGAGGGCGCGGGTTAGTGTCAGCGTACGGGTTAGGAGTAGGGGACGGCTGAGGGTCAGGCTTCGGGGAAGGGTTAGGGTTAGGGTTCGGGCTAGGGTTAGGGTTAGGGGACGGGGACGGTTTAGGGTCCAGGTGAGGGTACGACAACGCTCTAGGGGGAGCGTACGTGTGAGGGCGCGGGTTAGTGTCAGCGTACGGGTTAGGATTAGGGGACGGCTGAGGGTCAGGCTTCGGGGAAGGGTTAGGGTTAGGGTTCGGGCTAGGGTTAGGGTTAGGGGACGGGGACGGTTTAGGGTCCAGGTGAGGGTACGACAACGCTCTAGGGGGAGCGTACGTGTGAGGGCGCGGGTTAGTGTCAGCGTACGGGTTAGGATTAGGGGACGGCTGAGGGTCAGGCTTCGGGGAAGGGTTAGGGTTAGGGTTCGGGCTAGGGTTAGGGTTAGGGGACGGGGACGGTTTAGGGTCCAGGTGAGGGTACGACAACGCTCTAGGGGGAGCGTACGTGTGAGGGCGCGGGTTAGTGTCAGCGTACGGGTTAGGATTAGGGGACGGCTGAGGGTCAGGCTTCGGGGAAGGGTTAGGGTTAGGGTTCGGGCTAGGGTTAGGGTTAGGGGACGGGGACGGTTTAGGGTCCAGGTGAGGGTACGACAACGCTCTAGGGGGAGTGTACATGTGAGGGCGCGAGTTAGTGTCAGCGTACGGGTTAGGATTAGGGGACGGCTGAGGATCAGGCTTCGGTGAAGGGTTAGGGTTAGGGTTCGGGCTAGGGTTAGGGTTAGGGGACGGGGACGGTTTAGGTTCCAGGTGAGGGTACGACAACGCTCTAGGGGGAGCGTACGTGTGAGGGCGCGGGGTACTGTCAGCGTACGGGTTAGGATTAGGGGACGGCTGAGGGTCAGGCTTCGGGGAAGGGTTAGGGTTAGGGTTCGGGCTAGGGTTAGGGTTAGGTGACGGGGACGGTTTAGGGTCCAGGTGAGGGTACGACAACGCTCTAGGGGGAGCGTACGTGTGAGGGCGCGGGTTAGTGTCAGCGTACGGGTTAGGATTAGGGGACGGCTGAGGGTCAGGCTTCGGGGAAGGGTTAGGGTTAGGGTTCGGGCTAGGGTTAGGGTTAGGGGACGGGGACGGTTTAGGGTCGAGGTGAGGGTACGACAACGCTCTAGGGGGAGCGTACGTGTGAGGGCGCGGGTTAGTGTCAGCGTACGGGTTAGGATTAGGGGACGGCTGAGGGTCAGGCTTCGGGGAAGGGTTAGGGTTAGGGTTCGGGCTAGGGTTAGGGTTAAGGGACGGGGACGGGTTAGGGTCCAGGTGAGGGTACGACAACGCTCTAGGGGGAGCGTACGTGTGAGGGCGCGGGTTAGTGTCAGCGTACGGGTTAGGATTAGGGGACGGCTGAGGGTCAGGCTTCGGGGAAGGGTTAGGGTTAGGGTTCGGGCTAGGGTTAGGGTTAGGGGACGGGGACGGTTTAGGGTCCAGGTGAGGGTACGACAACGCTCTAGGGGGAGCGTACGTGTGAGGGCGCGGGTTAGTGTCAGCGTACGGGTTAGGATTAGGGGACGGCTGAGGGTCAGGCTTCGGGGAAGGGTTAGGGTTAGGGTTCGGGCTAGGGTTAGGGTTAGGGGCACGGGGACGGTTTAGGGTCCACGTGAGGGTACGACAACGCTCTAGGGGGAGCGTACGTGCGAGGGCGCGGGTTAGTGTCAGCGTACGGGTTAGGATTAGGGGACGGCTGAGGGTCAGGCTTCGGGGAAGGGTTAGGGTTAGGGTTCGGGCTAGGGTTAGGGTTAGGGGACGGGGACGGTTTAGGGTCCAGGTGAGGGTACGACAACGCTCTAGGGGGAGCGTACGTGTGAGGGCGCGGGTTAGTGTCAGCGTACGGGTTAGGATTAGGGGACGGCTGAGGGTCAGGCTTCGGGGAAGGGTTAGGGTTAGGGTTCGGGCTAGGGTTAGGGTTAGGGGACGGGGACGGTTTAGGGGCCAGGTGAGGGTACGACAACGCTCTAGGGGGAGCGAACGTGTTCGGGCGCGGGTTAGTGTCAGCGTTCGGGTTAGGATTAGGGGACGGCTGAGGGTCAGGCTTCGGGGAAGGGTTAGGGTTAGGGTTCGGGCTAGGGTTAGGGTTAGGGGACGGGGACGGTTTAGGGTCCAGGTGAGGGTACGACAACGCTCTAGAGGGAGCGTACGTGCGAGGGCGCGGGTTAGTGTCAGCGTACGGGTTAGGAGTAGGGGACGGCTGAGGGTCAGGCTTCGGGGAAGGGTTAGGGTTAGGGTTCGGGCTAGGGTTAGGGTTAGGGGACGGGGACGGTTTAGGGTCAAGGTGAGGGTACGACAACGCTCTAGGGGGAGCGTACGTGTGAGGGCGCGGGTTAGTGTCAGCGTACGGGTTAGGATTAGGGGACGGCTGAGGGTCAGGCTTCGGGGAAGGGTTAGGGTTAGGGTTCGGGCTAGGGTTAGGGTTAGGGGACGGGGACGGTTTAGGGTCCAGGTGAGGGTACGACAACGCTCTAGGGGGAGCGTACGTGTGAGGGCGCGGGTTAGTGTCAGCGTACGGGTTAGGATTAGGGGACGGCTGAGGGTCAGGCTTCGGGGAAGGGTTAGGGTTAGGGTTCGGGCTAGGGTTAGGGTTAGGGGACGGGGACGGTTTAGGGTCCAGGTGAGGGTACGACAACGCTCTAGGGGGAGCGTACGTGTGAGGGCGCGGGTTAGTGTCAGCGTACGGGTTAGGATTAGGGGACGGCTGAGGGTCAGGCTTCGGGGAAGGGTTAGGGTTAGGGTTCGGGCTAGGGTTAGGGTTAGGGGACGGGGACGGTTTAGGGTCCAGGTGAGGGTACGACAACGCTCTAGGGGGAGTGTACATGTGAGGGCGCGGGTTAGTGTCAGCGTACGGGTTAGGATTAGGGGACGGCTGAGGGTCAGGCTTCGGTGAAGGGTTAGGGTTAGGGTTCGGGCTAGGGTTAGGGTTAGGGGACGGGGACGGTTTAGGTTCCAGGTGAGGGTACGACAACGCTCTAGGGGGAGCGTACGTGTGAGGGCGCGGGGTACTGTCAGCGTACGGGTTAGGATTAGGGGACGGCTGAGGGTCAGGCTTCGGGGAAGGGTTAGGGTTAGGGTTCGGGCTAGGGTTAGGGTTAGGTGACGGGGACGGTTTAGGGTCCAGGTGAGGGTACGACAACGCTCTAGGGGGAGCGTACGTGTGAGGGCGCGGGTTAGTGTCAGCGTACGGGTTAGGATTAGGGGACGGCTGAGGGTCAGGCTTCGGGGAAGGGTTAGGGTTAGGGTTCGGGCTAGGGTTAGGGTTAGGGGACGGTGACGATTTAGGGTCGAGGTGAGGGTACGACAACGCTCTAGGGGGAGCGTACGTGTGAGGGCGCGGGTTAGTGTCAGCGTACGGGTTAGGATTAGGGGACGGCTGAGGGTCAGGCTTCGGGGAAGGGTTAGGGTTAGGGTTCGGGCTAGGGTTAGGGTTAAGGGACGGGGACGGGTTAGGGTCCAGGTGAGGGTACGACAACGCTCTAGGGGGAGCGTACGTGTGAGGGCGCGGGTTAGTGTCAGCGTACGGGTTAGGATTAGGGGACGGCTGAGGGTCAGGCTTCGGGGAAGGGTTAGGGTTAGGGTTCGGGCTAGGGTTAGGGTTAGGGGACGGGGACGGTTTAGGGTCCAGGTGAGGGTACGACAACGCTCTAGGGGGAGCGTACGTGTGAGGGCGCGGGTTAGTGTCAGCGTACGGGTTAGGATTAGGGGACGGCTGAGGGTCAGGCTTCGGGGAAGGGTTAGGGTTAGGGTTCGGGCTAGGGTTAGGGTTAGGGGACGGGGACGGTTTAGGGTCCAGGTGAGGGTACGACAACGCTCTAGGGGGAGCGTACGTGTGAGGGCGCGGGTTAGTGTCAGCGTACGGGTTAGGATTAGGGGACGGCTGAGGATCAGGCTTCGGTGAAGGGTTAGGGTTAGGGTTCGGGCTAGGGTTAGGGTTAGGGGACGGGGACGGTTTAGGTTCCAGGTGAGGGTACGACAACGCTCTAGGGGGAGCGTACGTGTGAGGGCGCGGGGTACTGTCAGCGTACGGGTTAGGATTAGGGGACGGCTGAGGGTCAGGCTTCGGGGAAGGGTTAGGGTTAGGGTTCGGGCTAGGGTTAGGGTTAGGTGACGGGGACGGTTTAGGGTCCAGGTGAGGGTACGACAACGCTCTAGGGGGAGCGTACGTGTGAGGGCGCGGGTTAGTGTCAGCGTACGGGTTAGGATTAGGGGACGGCTGAGGGTCAGGCTTCGGGGAAGGGTTAGGGTTAGGGTTCGGGCTAGGGTTAGGGTTAGGGGACGGGGACGGTTTAGGGTCGAGGTGAGGGTACGACAACGCTCTAGGGGGAGCGTACGTGTGAGGGCGCGGGTTAGTGTCAGCGTACGGGTTAGGATTAGGGGACGGCTGAGGGTCAGGCTTCGGGGAAGGGTTAGGGTTAGGGTTCGGGCTAGGGTTAGGGTTAAGGGACGGGGACGGGTTAGGGTCCAGGTGAGGGTACGACAACGCTCTAGGGGGAGCGTACGTGTGAGGGCGCGGGTTAGTGTCAGCGTACGGGTTAGGATTAGGGGACGGCTGAGGGTCAGGCTTCGGGGAAGGGTTAGGGTTAGGGTTCGGGCTAGGGTTAGGGTTAGGGGACGGGGACGGTTTAGGGTCCAGGTGAGGGTACGACAACGCTCTAGGGGGAGCGTACGTGTGAGGGCGCGGGTTAGTGTCAGCGTACGGGTTAGGATTAGGGGACGGCTGAGGGTCAGGCTTCGGGGAAGGGTTAGGGTTAGGGTTCGGGCTAGGGTTAGGGTTAGGGGCACGGGGACGGTTTAGGGTCCACGTGAGGGTACGACAACGCTCTAGGGGGAGCGTACGTGCGAGGGCGCGGGTTAGTGTCAGCGTACGGGTTAGGATTAGGGGACGGCTGAGGGTCAGGCTTCGGGGAAGGGTTAGGGTTAGGGTTCGGGCTAGGGTTAGGGTTAGGGGACGGGGACGGTTTAGGGTCCAGGTGAGGGTACGACAACGCTCTAGGGGGAGCGTACGTGTGAGGGCGCGGGTTAGTGTCAGCGTACGGGTTAGGATTAGGGGACGGCTGAGGGTCAGGCTTCGGGGAAGGGTTAGGGTTAGGGTTCGGGCTAGGGTTAGGGTTAGGGGACGGGGACGGTTTAGGGGCCAGGTGAGGGTACGACAACGCTCTAGGGGGAGCGAACGTGTTCGGGCGCGGGTTAGTGTCAGCGTTCGGGTTAGGATTAGGGGACGGCTGAGGGTCAGGCTTCGGGGAAGGGTTAGGGTTAGGGTTCGGGCTAGGGTTAGGGTTAGGGGACGGGGACGGTTTAGGGTCCAGGTGAGGGTACGACAACGCTCTAGAGGGAGCGTACGTGCGAGGGCGCGGGTTAGTGTCAGCGTACGGGTTAGGAGTAGGGGACGGCTGAGGGTCAGGCTTCGGGGAAGGGTTAGGGTTAGGGTTCGGGCTAGGGTTAGGGTTAGGGGACGGGGACGGTTTAGGGTCAAGGTGAGGGTACGACAACGCTCTAGGGGGAGCGTACGTGTGAGGGCGCG
The DNA here is from genome assembly GCF_963455315.2 of Globicephala melas. NCBI lineage: Eukaryota > Metazoa > Chordata > Mammalia > Artiodactyla > Delphinidae > Globicephala > Globicephala melas. The sequence goes on from NW_027207323.1 coordinate 368,626, forward strand.
GGTTAGTGTCAGCGTACGGGTTAGGATTAGGGGACGGCTGAGGGTCAGGCTTCGGGGAAGGGTTAGGGTTAGGGTTCGGGCTAGGGTTAGGGTTAGGGGACGGGGACGGTTTAGGGTCCAGGTGAGGGTACGACAACGCTCTAGGGGGAGCGTACGTGTGAGGGCGCGGGTTAGTGTCAGCGTACGGGTTAGGATTAGGGGACGGCTGAGGGTCAGGCTTCGGGGAAGGGTTAGGGTTAGGGTTCGGGCTAGGGTTAGGGTTAGGGGACGGGGACGGTTTAGGGTCCAGGTGAGGGTACGACAACGCTCTAGGGGGAGCGTACGTGTGAGGGCGCGGGTTAGTGTCAGCGTACGGGTTAGGATTAGGGGACGGCTGAGGGTCAGGCTTCGGGGAAGGGTTAGGGTTAGGGTTCGGGCTAGGGTTAGGGTTAGGGGACGGGGACGGTTTAGGGTCCAGGTGAGGGTACGACAACGCTCTAGGGGGAGTGTACATGTGAGGGCGCGGGTTAGTGTCAGCGTACGGGTTAGGATTAGGGGACGGCTGAGGGTCAGGCTTCGGTGAAGGGTTAGGGTTAGGGTTCGGGCTAGGGTTAGGGTTAGGGGACGGGGACGGTTTAGGTTCCAGGTGAGGGTACGACAACGCTCTAGGGGGAGCGTACGTGTGAGGGCGCGGGGTACTGTCAGCGTACGGGTTAGGATTAGGGGACGGCTGAGGGTCAGGCTTCGGGGAAGGGTTAGGGTTAGGGTTCGGGCTAGGGTTAGGGTTAGGTGACGGGGACGGTTTAGGGTCCAGGTGAGGGTACGACAACGCTCTAGGGGGAGCGTACGTGTGAGGGCGCGGGTTAGTGTCAGCGTACGGGTTAGGATTAGGGGACGGCTGAGGGTCAGGCTTCGGGGAAGGGTTAGGGTTAGGGTTCGGGCTAGGGTTAGGGTTAGGGGACGGTGACGATTTAGGGTCGAGGTGAGGGTACGACAACGCTCTAGGGGGAGCGTACGTGTGAGGGCGCGGGTTAGTGTCAGCGTACGGGTTAGGATTAGGGGACGGCTGAGGGTCAGGCTTCGGGGAAGGGTTAGGGTTAGGGTTCGGGCTAGGGTTAGGGTTAAGGGACGGGGACGGGTTAGGGTCCAGGTGAGGGTACGACAACGCTCTAGGGGGAGCGTACGTGTGAGGGCGCGGGTTAGTGTCAGCGTACGGGTTAGGATTAGGGGACGGCTGAGGGTCAGGCTTCGGGGAAGGGTTAGGGTTAGGGTTCGGGCTAGGGTTAGGGTTAGGGGACGGGGACGGTTTAGGGTCCAGGTGAGGGTACGACAACGCTCTAGGGGGAGCGTACGTGTGAGGGCGCGGGTTAGTGTCAGCGTACGGGTTAGGATTAGGGGACGGCTGAGGGTCAGGCTTCGGGGAAGGGTTAGGGTTAGGGTTCGGGCTAGGGTTAGGGTTAGGGGACGGGGACGGTTTAGGGTCCAGGTGAGGGTACGACAACGCTCTAGGGGGAGCGTACGTGTGAGGGCGCGGGTTAGTGTCAGCGTACGGGTTAGGATTAGGGGACGGCTGAGGGTCAGGCTTCGGGGAAGGGTTAGGGTTAGGGTTCGGGCTAGGGTTAGGGTTAGGGGACGGGGACGGTTTAGGGTCCAGGTGAGGGTACGACAACGCTCTAGGGGGAGCGTACATGTGAGGGCGCGGGTTAGTGTCAGCGTACGGGTTAGGATTAGGGGACGGCTGATGGTCAGGCTTCGGGGAAGTGTTAGGGTTAGGCTTCGGGCTAGGGTTAGGGTTAGGGGACGGGGACGGTTTAGGGTCCAGGTGAGGGTACGACAACGCTCTAGGGGGAGCGTACGTGTGAGGGCGAGGGTTAGTGTCAGCGTACGGGTTAGGATTAGGGGACGGCTGAGGGTCAGGCTTCGTGAAAGGGTTAGGGTTAGGCTTCGGGCTAGGGTTAGGGTTAGGGGACGGGGACGGTTTAGGGTCCAGGTGAGGGTACGACAACGCGCTTGGGGGAGCGTACGTGTGAGGGCGCGGGTTAGTGTCAGCGTACGGGTTAGGATTAGGGGAAGGCTGAGGGTCAGGCTTCGGGGAAGTGTTAGGGTTAGGGTTCGGGCTAGGGTTAGGGTTAGGGGACGGGGACGGTTTAGGGTCCAGGTGAGGGTACGACAACGCTATAGGGGGAGCGTACGTGCGAGGGCGCGGGTTAGTGTCAGCGTACGGGTTAGGATTAGGGGACGGCTGAGGGTCAGGCTTCGGGGAAGGTTTAGGGTTAGGGTTCGGGCTAGGGTTAGGGTTAGGGGACGGGGACGGTTTAGGGTCCAGGTGAGGGTACGACAACGCGCTTGGGGGAGCGAACGTGTGAGGGCGCGGGTTAGTGTCAGCGTACGGGTTAGGATTAGGGGACGGCTGAGGGTCAGGCTTCGGGGAAGGGTTAGGGTTAGGGTTCGGGCTAGGGTTAGGGTTAGGGGACGGGGACGGTTTAGGGTCCAGGTGAGGGTACGACAACGCTCTAGGGGGAGCGTACGTGTGAGGGCGCGGGTTAGTGTCAGCGTACGGGTTAGGATTAGGGGACGGCTGAGGGTCAGGCTTCGGGGAAGGGTTAGGGTTAGGCTTCGGGCTAGGGTTAGGGTTAGGGGACGGGGACGGTTTAGGGTCCAGGTGAGGGTACGACAACGCTCTAGGGGGAGCGTACGTGTGAGGGCGCGGGTTAGTGTCAGCGTACGGGTTAGGATTAGGGGACGGCTGAGGTTCTGGCTTCGGGGAAGTGTTAGGGTTAGGGTTCGGGCTAGGGTTAGGGTTAGGGGACGGGGACGGTTTAGGGTCCAGGTGAGGGTACGACAACGCTCTAGGGGGAGCGTACGTGTGAGGGCGCTGGTTAGTGTCAGCGTACGGGTTAGGATTAGGGGACGGCTGAGGGTCAGGCTTCGGGGAAGGGTTAGGGTTAGGGTTCGGGCTAGGGTTAGGGTTAGGGGACGGGGACGGTTTAGGGTCCAGGTGAGGGTACGACAACGCTCTAGGGGGAGCGTACGTGTGAGGGCGCGGGTTAGTGTCAGCGTACGGATTAGGATTAGGGGACGGCTGAGGGTCAGGCTTCGGGGAAGGGTTAGGGTTAGGGTTCGGGCTAGGGTTAGGGTTAGGGGACGGGGACGGTTTAGGGTCCAGGTGAGTGTACGACAACGCTCTAGGGGGAGCGTACGTGCGAGGGCGCGGGTTAGTGTCAGCGTACGGGTTAGGATTAGGGGACGGCTGAGGGTCAGGCTTCGGGAAAGGGTTAGGGTTAGGCTTCGGGCTAGGGTTAGGGTTAGGGGACGGGGACGGTTTAGGGTCCAGGTGAGGGCACGACAACGCGCTTGGGGGAGCGTACGTGTGAGGGCGCGGGTTAGTGTCAGCGTACGGGTTAGGATTAGGGGACGGCTGAGGGTCAGGCTTCGGGGAAGGGTTAGGGTTAGGGTTCGGGCTAGGGTTAGGGTTAGGGGACGGGGACGGTTTAGGGGCCAGGTGAGGGTACGACAACGCTCTAGGGGGAGCGAACGTGTGAGGGCGCGGGTTAGTGTCAGCGTTCAGGTTAGGATTAGGGGACGGCTGAGGGTCAGGCTTCGGGGAAGGGTTAGGGTTAGGGTTCGGGCTAGGGTTAGGGTTAGGGGACGGGGACGGTTTAGGGTCCAGGTGAGGGTACGACAACGCTCTAGAGGGAGCGTACGTGCGAGGGCGCGGGTTAGTGTCAGCGTACGGGTTAGGAGTAGGGGACGGCTGAGGGTCAGGCTTCGGGGAAGGGTTAGGGTTAGGGTTCGGGCTAGGGTTAGGGTTAGGGGACGGGGACGGTTTAGGGTCAAGGTGAGGGTACGACAACGCTCTAGGGGGAGCGTACGTGTGAGGGCGCGGGTTAGTGTCAGCGTACGGGTTAGGATTAGGGGACGGCTGAGGGTCAGGCTTCGGGGAAGGGTTAGGGTTAGGGTTCGGGCTAGGGTTAGGGTTAGGGGACGGGGACGGTTTAGGGTCCAGGTGAGGGTACGACAACGCTCTAGGGGGAGCGTACGTGTTAGGGCGCGGGTTAGTGTCAGTGTACGGGTTAGGATTAGGGGACGGCTGAGGGTCAGGCTTCGGGGAAGGGTTAGGGTTAGGGTTCGGGCTAGGGTTAGGGTTAGGGGACGGGGACGGTTTAGGGTGCAGGTGAGGGTACGACAACGCTCTAGGGGGAGCGTACGTGTGAGGGCGCGGGTTAGTGTCAGCGTACGGGTTAGGATTAGGGGACGGCTGAGGGTCAGGCTTCGGGGAAGGGTTAGGGTTAGGGTTCGGGCTAGGGTTAGGGTTAGGGGACGGGGACGGTTTAGGGTCCAGGTGAGGGTACGACAACGCTCTAGGGGGAGTGTACGTGTGAGGGCGCGGGTTAGTGTCAGCGTACGGGTTAGGATTAGGGGACGGCTGAGGGTCAGGCTTCGGGGAAGGGTTAGGGTTAGGGTTCGGGCTAGGGTTAGGGTTAGGGGACGGGGACGGTTTAGGGTCCAGGTGAGGGTACGACAACGCTCTAGGGGGAGCGTACGTGTGAGGGCGCGGGTTAGTGTCAGCGTACGGGTTAGGATTAGGGGACGGCTGAGGGTCAGGCTTCGGGGAAGGGTTAGGGTTAGGGTTCGGGCTAGGGTAAGGGTTAGGGGACGGGGACGGTTTAGGGTCCAGGTGAGTGTACGACAACGCTCTAGGGGGAGCGTACGTGCGAGGGCGCGGGTTAGTGTCAGCGTACGGGTTAGGATTAGGGGACGGCTGAGGGTCAGGCTTCGGGAAAGGGTTAGGGTTAGGCTTCGGGCTAGGGTTAGGGTTAGGGGACGGGGACGGTTTAGGGTCCAGGTGAGGGCACGACAACGCGCTTGGGGGAGCGTACGTGTGAGGGCGCGGGTTAGTGTCAGCGTACGGGTTAGGATTAGGGGACGGCTGAGGGTCAGGCTTCGGGGAAGGGTTAGGGTTAGGGTTCGGGCTAGGGTTAGGGTTAGGGGCACGGGGACGGTTTAGGGTCCACGTGAGGGTACGACAACGCTCTAGGGGGAGCGTACGTGCGAGGGCGCGGGTTAGTGTCAGCGTACGGGTTAGGATTAGGGGACGGCTGAGGGTCAGGCTTCGGGGAAGGGTTAGGGTTAGGGTTCGGGCTAGGGTTAGGGTTAGGGGACGGGGACGGTTTAGGGTCCAGGTGAGGGTACGACAACGCTCTAGGGGGAGCGTACGTGTGAGGGCGCGGGTTAGTGTCAGCGTACGGGTTAGGATTAGGGGACGGCTGAGGGTCAGGCTTCGGGGAAGGGTTAGGGTTAGGGTTCGGGCTAGGGTTAGGGTTAGGGGACGGGGACGGTTTAGGGGCCAGGTGAGGGTACGACAACGCTCTAGGGGGAGCGAACGTGTTAGGGCGCGGGTTAGTGTCAGCGTTCGGGTTAGGATTAGGGGACGGCTGAGGGTCAGGCTTCGGGGAAGGGTTAGGGTTAGGGTTCGGGCTAGGGTTAGGGTTAGGGGACGGGGACGGTTTAGGGTCCAGGTGAGGGTACGACAATGCTCTAGAGGGAGCGTACGTGCGAGGGCGCGGGTTAGTGTCAGCGTACGGGTTAGGAGTAGGGGACGGCTGAGGGTCAGGCTTCGGGGAAGGGTTAGGGTTAGGGTTCGGGCTAGGGTTAGGGTTAGGGGACGGGGACGGTTTAGGGTCAAGGTGAGGGTACGACAACGCTCTAGGGGGAGCGTACGTGTGAGGGCGCGGGTTAGTGTCAGCGTACGGGTTAGGATTAGGGGACGGCTGAGGGTCAGGCTTCGGGGAAGGGTTAGGGTTAGGGTTCGGGCTAGGGTTAGGGTTAGGGGACGGGGACGGTTTAGGGTCCAGGTGAGGGTACGACAACGCTCTAGGGGGAGCGTACGTGTGAGGGCGTGGGTTAGTGTCAGCGTACGGGTTAGGATTAGGGGACGGCTGAGGGTCAGGCTTCGGGGAAGGGTTAGGGTTAGGGTTCGGGCTAGGGTTAGGGTTAGGGGACGGGGACGGTTTAGGGTCCAGGTGAGGGTACGACAACGCTCTAGGGGGAGCGTACGTGTGAGGGCGCGGGTTAGTGTCAGCGTACGGGTTAGGATTAGGGGACGGCTGAGGATCAGGCTTCGGGGAAGGGTTAGGGTTAGGGTTCGGGCTAGGGTTAGGGTTAGGGGACGGGGACGGTTTAGGGTCCAGGTGAGGGTACGACAACGCTCTAGGGGGAGTGTACATGTGAGGGCGCGGGTTAGTGTCAGCGTACGGGTTAGGATTAGGGGACGGCTGAGGGTCAGGCTTCGGTGAAGGGTTAGGGTTAGGGTTCGGGCTAGGGTTAGGGTTAGGGGACGGGGACGGTTTAGGTTCCAGGTGAGGGTACGACAACGCTCTAGGGGGAGCGTACGTGTGAGGGCGCGGGGTACTGTCAGCGTACGGGTTAGGATTAGGGGACGGCTGAGGGTCAGGCTTCGGGGAAGGGTTAGGGTTAGGGTTCGGGCTAGGGTTAGGTTTAGGTGACGGGGACGGTTTAGGGTCCAGGTGAGGGTACGACAACGCTCTAGGGGGAGCGTACGTGTGAGGGCGCGGGTTAGTGTCAGCGTACGGGTTAGGATTAGGGGACGGCTGAGGGTCAGGCTTCGGGGAAGGGTTAGGGTTAGGGTTCGGGCTAGGGTTAGGGTTAGGGGACGGGGACGGTTTAGGGTCGAGGTGAGGGTACGACAACGCTCTAGGGGGAGCGTACGTGTGAGGGCGCGGGTTAGTGTCAGCGTACGGGTTAGGATTAGGGGACGGCTGAGGGTCAGGCTTCGGGGAAGGGTTAGGGTTAGGGTTCGGGCTAGGGTTAGGGTTAGGGGACGGGGACGGTTTACGGTCCAGGTGAGGGTACGACAACGCTCTAGGGGGAGCGTACGTGTGAGGGCGAGGGTTAGTGTCAGCGTACGGGTTAGGATTAGGGGACGGCTGAGGGTCAGGCTTCGGGAAAGTGTTAGGGTTAGGCTTCGGGCTAGGGTTAGGGTTAGGGGACGGGGACGGTTTAGGGTCCAGGTGAGGGTACGACAACGCGCTTGGGGGAGCGTACGTGTGAGGGCGCGGGTTAGTGTCAGCGTACGGGTTAGGATTAGGGGACGGCTGAGGGTCAGGCTTCGGGGAAGTGTTAGGGTTAGGGTTCGGGCTAGGGTTAGGGTTAGGGGACGGGGACGGTTTAGGGTCCAGGTGAGGGTACGACAACGCTATAGGGGGAGCGTACGTGCGAGGGCGCGGGTTAGTGTCAGCGTACGGGTTAGGATTAGGGGACGGCTGAGGGTCAGGCTTCGGGGAAGGTTTAGGGTTAGGGTTCGGGCTAGGGTTAGGGTTAGGGGACGGGGACGGTTTAGGGTCCAGGTGAGGGTACGACAACGCTCTAGGGGGAGCGTACGTGCGAGGGCGCGGGTTAGTGTCAGCGTACGGGTTAGGATTAGGGGACGGCTGAGGGTCAGGCTTCGGGAAAGTGTTAGGGTTAGGCTTCGGGCTAGGGTTAGGGTTAGGGGACGGGGACGGTTTAGGGTCCAGGTGAGGGTACGACAACGCGCTTGGGGGAGCGAACGTGTGAGGGCGCGCGTTAGTGTCAGCGTACGGGTTAGGATTAGGGGACGGCTGAGGGTCAGGCTTCGGGGAAGGGTTAGGGTTAGGGTTCGGGCTAGGGTTAGGGTTAGGGGACGGGGACGGTTTAGGGTCCAGGTGAGGGTACGACAACGCTCTAGGGGGAGCGTACGTGTGAGGGCGCGGGTTAGTGTCAGCGTACGGGTTAGGATTAGGGGACGGCTGAGGGTCAGGCTTCGGGGAAGGGTTAGGGTTAGGCTTCGGGCTAGGGTTAGGGTTAGGGGACGGGGACGGTTTAGGGTCCAGGTGAGGGTACGACAACGCTCTAGGGGGAGCGTACGTGTGAGGGCGCGGGTTAGTGTCAGTGTACGGGTTAGGATTAGGGGACGGCTGAGGTTCTGGCTTCGGGGAAGTGTTAGGGTTAGGGTTCGGGCTAGGGTTAGGGTTAGGGGACGGGGACGGTTTAGGGTCCAGGTGAGGGTACGACAACGCTCTAGGGGGAGCGTACGTGTGAGGGCGCGGGTTAGTGTCAGCGTACGGGTTAGGATTAGGGGACGGCTGAGGGTCAGGCTTCGGGGAAGGGTTAGGGTTAGGGTTCGGGCTAGGGTTAGGGTTAGGGGACGGGGACGGTTTAGGGTCCAGGTGAGGGTACGACAACGCTCTAGGGGGAGCGTACGTGTGAGGGCGCGGGTTAGTGTCAGCGTACGGGTTAGGATTAGGGGACGGCTGAGGGTCAGGCTTCGGGGAAGCGTTAGGGTTAGGGTACGGGCTAGGGTTAGGGTTAGGGGACGTGGACGGTTTAGGGTCCAGGTGAGGGTACGACAACGCTCTAGGGGGAGCGTACGTGTGAGGGCGCGGGTTAGTGTCAGCGTACAGGTTAGGATTAGGGGACGGCTGAGGGTCAGGCTTCGGGGAAGGGTTAGGGTTAGGGTTCGGGCTAGGGTTAGGGTTAGGGGACGGGGACGGTTTAGGGTCCAGGTGAGGGTACGACAACGCTCTAGGGGGAGCGTACGTGTGAGGGCGCGGGTTAGTGTCAGCGTACGGGTTAGGATTAGGGGACGGCTGAGGGTCAGGCTTCGGGGAAGGGTTAGGGTTAGGGTTCGGGCTAGGGTTAGGGTTAGGGGACGGGGACGGTTTAGGGTCCAGGTGAGTGTACGACAACGCTCTAGGGGGAGCGTACGTGCGAGGGCGCGGGTTAGTGTCAGCGTACGGGTTAGGATTAGGGGACGGCTGAGGGTCAGGCTTCGGGAAAGGGTTAGGGTTAGGCTTCGGGCTAGGGTTAGGGTTAGGGGACGGGGACGGTTTAGGGTCCAGGTGAGGGCACGACAACGCGCTTGGGGTAGCGTACGTGTGAGGGCGCGGGTTAGTGTCAGCGTACGGGTTAGGATTAGGGGACGGCTGAGGGTCAGGCTTCGGGGAAGGGTTAGGGTTAGGGTTCGGGCTAGGGTTAGGGTTAGGGGCACGGGGACGGTTTAGGGTCCACGTGAGGGTACGACAACGCTCTAGGGGGAGCGTACGTGCGAGGGCGCGGGTTAGTGTCAGCGTACGGGTTAGGATTAGGGGACGGCTGAGGGTCAGGCTTCGGGGAAGGGTTAGGGTTAGGGTTCGGGCTAGGGTTAGGGTTAGGGGACGGGGACGGTTTAGGGTCCAGGTGAGGGTACGACAACGCTCTAGGGGGAGCGTACGTGTGAGGGCGCGGGTTAGTGTCAGCGTACGGGTTAGGATTAGGGGACGGCTGAGGGTCAGGCTTCGGGGAAGGGTTAGGGTTAGGGTTCGGGCTAGGGTTAGGGTTAGGGGACGGGGACGGTTTAGGGGCCAGGTGAGGGTACGACAACGCTCTAGGGGGAGCGAACGTGTTAGGGCGCGGGTTAGTGTCAGCGTTCGGGTTAGGATTAGGGGACGGCTGAGGGTCAGGCTTCGGGGAAGGGTTAGGGTTAGGGTTCGGGCTAGGGTTAGGGTTAGGGGACGGGGACGGTTTAGGGTCCAGGTGAGGGTACGACAACGCTCTAGAGGGAGCGTACGTGCGAGGGCGCGGGTTAGTGTCAGCGTACGGGTTAGGAGTAGGGGACGGCTGAGGGTCAGGCTTCGGGGAAGGGTTAGGGTTAGGGTTCGGGCTAGGGTTAGGGTTAGGGGACGGGGACGGTTTAGGGTCAAGGTGAGGGTACGACAACGCTCTAGGGGGAGCGTACGTGTGAGGGCGCGGGTTAGTGTCAGCGTACGGGTTAGGATTAGGGGACGGCTGAGGGTCAGGCTTCGGGGAAGGGTTAGGGTTAGGGTTCGGGCTAGGGTTAGGGTTAGGGGACGGGGACGGTTTAGGGTCCAGGTGAGGGTACGACAACGCTCTAGGGGGAGCGTACGTGTGAGGGCGCGGGTTAGTGTCAGCGTACGGGTTAGGATTAGGGGACGGCTGAGGGTCAGGCTTCGGGGAAGGGTTAGGGTTAGGGTTCGGGCTAGGGTTAGGGTTAGGGGACGGGGACGGTTTAGGGTCCAGGTGAGGGTACGACAACGCTCTAGGGGGAGTGTACATGTGAGGGCGCGAGTTAGTGTCAGCGTACGGGTTAGGATTAGGGGACGGCTGAGGATCAGGCTTCGGTGAAGGGTTAGGGTTAGGGTTCGGGCTAGGGTTAGGGTTAGGGGACGGGGACGGTTTAGGTTCCAGGTGAGGGTACGACAACGCTCTAGGGGGAGCGTACGTGTGAGGGCGCGGGGTACTGTCAGCGTACGGGTTAGGATTAGGGGACGGCTGAGGGTCAGGCTTCGGGGAAGGGTTAGGGTTAGGGTTCGGGCTAGGGTTAGGGTTAGGTGACGGGGACGGTTTAGGGTCCAGGTGAGGGTACGACAACGCTCTAGGGGGAGCGTACGTGTGAGGGCGCGGGTTAGTGTCAGCGTACGGGTTAGGATTAGGGGACGGCTGAGGGTCAGGCTTCGGGGAAGGGTTAGGGTTAGGGTTCGGGCTAGGGTTAGGGTTAGGGGACGGGGACGGTTTAGGGTCGAGGTGAGGGTACGACAACGCTCTAGGGGGAGCGTACGTGTGAGGGCGCGGGTTAGTGTCAGCGTACGGGTTAGGATTAGGGGACGGCTGAGGGTCAGGCTTCGGGGAAGGGTTAGGGTTAGGGTTCGGGCTAGGGTTAGGGTTAAGGGACGGGGACGGGTTAGGGTCCAGGTGAGGGTACGACAACGCTCTAGGGGGAGCGTACGTGTGAGGGCGCGGGTTAGTGTCAGCGTACGGGTTAGGATTAGGGGACGGCTGAGGGTCAGGCTTCGGGGAAGGGTTAGGGTTAGGGTTCGGGCTAGGGTTAGGGTTAGGGGACGGGGACGGTTTAGGGTCCAGGTGAGGGTACGACAACGCTCTAGGGGGAGCGTACGTGTGAGGGCGCGGGTTAGTGTCAGCGTACGGGTTAGGATTAGGGGACGGCTGAGGGTCAGGCTTCGGGGAAGGGTTAGGGTTAGGGTTCGGGCTAGGGTTAGGGTTAGGGGCACGGGGACGGTTTAGGGTCCACGTGAGGGTACGACAACGCTCTAGGGGGAGCGTACGTGCGAGGGCGCGGGTTAGTGTCAGCGTACGGGTTAGGATTAGGGGACGGCTGAGGGTCAGGCTTCGGGGAAGGGTTAGGGTTAGGGTTCGGGCTAGGGTTAGGGTTAGGGGACGGGGACGGTTTAGGGTCCAGGTGAGGGTACGACAACGCTCTAGGGGGAGCGTACGTGTGAGGGCGCGGGTTAGTGTCAGCGTACGGGTTAGGATTAGGGGACGGCTGAGGGTCAGGCTTCGGGGAAGGGTTAGGGTTAGGGTTCGGGCTAGGGTTAGGGTTAGGGGACGGGGACGGTTTAGGGGCCAGGTGAGGGTACGACAACGCTCTAGGGGGAGCGAACGTGTTCGGGCGCGGGTTAGTGTCAGCGTTCGGGTTAGGATTAGGGGACGGCTGAGGGTCAGGCTTCGGGGAAGCGTTAGGGTTAGGGTTCGGGCTAGGGTTAGGGTTAGGGGACGGGGACGGTTTAGGGTCCAGGTGAGGGTACGACAACGCTCTAGAGGGAGCGTACGTGCGAGGGCGCGGGTTAGTGTCAGCGTACGGGTTAGGAGTAGGGGACGGCTGAGGGTCAGGCTTCTGGGAAGGGTTAGGGTTAGGGTTCGGGCTAGGGTTAGGGTTAGGGGACGGGGACGGTTTAGGGTCAAGGTGAGGGTACGACAACGCTCTAGGGGGAGCGTACGTGTGAGGGCGCGGGTTAGTGTCAGCGTACGGGTTAGGATTAGGGGACGGCTGAGGGTCAGGCTTCGGGGAAGGGTTAGGGTTAGGGTTCGGGCTAGGGTTAGGGTTAGGGGACGGGGACGGTTTAGGGTCCAGGTGAGGGTACGACAACGCTCTAGGGGGAGCGTACGTGTGAGGGCGCGGGTTAGTGTCAGCGTACGGGTTAGGATTAGGGGACGGCTGAGGGTCAGGCTTCGGGGAAGGGTTAGGGTTAGGGTTCGGGCTAGGGTTAGGGTTAGGGGACGGGGACGGTTTAGGGTCCAGGTGAGGGTACGACAACGCTCTAGGGGGAGCGTACGTGTGAGGGCGCGGGTTAGTGTCAGCGTACGGGTTAGGATTAGGGGACGGCTGAGGGTCAGGCTTCGGGGAAGGGTTAGGGTTAGGGTTCGGGCTAGGGTTAGGGTTAGGGGACGGGGACGGTTTAGGGTCCAGGTGAGGGTACGACAACGCTCTAGGGGGAGTGTACATGTGAGGGCGCGGGTTAGTGTCAGCGTACGGGTTAGGATTAGGGGACGGCTGAGGGTCAGGCTTCGGTGAAGGGTTAGGGTTAGGGTTCGGGCTAGGGTTAGGGTTAGGGGACGGGGACGGTTTAGGTTCCAGGTGAGGGTACGACAACGCTCTAGGGGGAGCGTACGTGTGAGGGCGCGGGGTACTGTCAGCGTACGGGTTAGGATTAGGGGACGGCTGAGGGTCAGGCTTCGGGGAAGGGTTAGGGTTAGGGTTCGGGCTAGGGTTAGGGTTAGGTGACGGGGACGGTTTAGGGTCCAGGTGAGGGTACGACAACGCTCTAGGGGGAGCGTACGTGTGAGGGCGCGGGTTAGTGTCAGCGTACGGGTTAGGATTAGGGGACGGCTGAGGGTCAGGCTTCGGGGAAGGGTTAGGGTTAGGGTTCGGGCTAGGGTTAGGGTTAGGGGACGGTGACGGTTTAGGGTCGAGGTGAGGGTACGACAACGCTCTAGGGGGAGCGTACGTGTGAGGGCGCGGGTTAGTGTCAGCGTACGGGTTAGGATTAGGGGACGGCTGAGGGTCAGGCTTCGGGGAAGGGTTAGGGTTAGGGTTCGGGCTAGGGTTAGGGTTAAGGGACGGGGACGGGTTAGGGTCCAGGTGAGGGTACGACAACGCTCTAGGGGGAGCGTACGTGTGAGGGCGCGGGTTAGTGTCAGCGTACGGGTTAGGATTAGGGGACGGCTGAGGGTCAGGCTTCGGGGAAGGGTTAGGGTTAGGGTTCGGGCTAGGGTTAGGGTTAGGGGACGGGGACGGTTTAGGGTCCAGGTGAGGGTACGACAACGCTCTAGGGGGAGCGTACGTGTGAGGGCGCGGGTTAGTGTCAGCGTACGGGTTAGGATTAGGGGACGGCTGAGGGTCAGGCTTCGGGGAAGGGTTAGGGTTAGGGTTCGGGCTAGGGTTAGGGTTAGGGGACGGGGACGGTTTAGGGTCCAGGTGAGGGTACGACAACGCTCTAGGGGGAGCGTACGTGTGAGGGCGCGGGTTAGTGTCAGCGTACGGGTTAGGATTAGGGGACGGCTGAGGGTCAGGCTTCGGGGAAGGGTTAGGGTTAGGGTTCGGGCTAGGGTTAGGGTTAGGGGACGGGGACGGTTTAGGGTCCAGGTGAGGGTACGACAACGCTCTAGGGGGAGCGTACATGTGAGGGCGCGGGTTAGTGTCAGCGTACGGGTTAGGATTAGGGGACGGCTGATGGTCAGGCTTCGGGGAAGTGTTAGGGTTAGGCTTCGGGCTAGGGTTAGGGTTAGGGGACGGGGACGGTTTAGGGTCCAGGTGAGGGTACGACAACGCTCTAGGGGGAGCGTACGTGTGAGGGCGAGGGTTAGTGTCAGCGTACGGGTTAGGATTAGGGGACGGCTGAGGGTCAGGCTTCGGGAAAGGGTTAGGGTTAGGCTTCGGGCTAGGGTTAGGGTTAGGGGACGGGGACGGTTTAGGGTCCAGGTGAGGGTACGACAACGCGCTTGGGGGAGCGTACGTGTGAGGGCGCGGGTTAGTGTCAGCGTACGGGTTAGGATTAGGGGACGGCTGAGGGTCAGGCTTCGGGGAAGTGTTAGGGTTAGGGTTCGGGCTAGGGTTAGGGTTAGGGGACGGGGACGGTTTAGGGTCCAGGTGAGGGTACGACAACGCTATAGGGGGAGCGTACGTGCGAGGGCGCGGGTTAGTGTCAGCGTACGGGTTAGGATTAGGGGACGGCTGAGGGTCAGGCTTCGGGGAAGGTTTAGGGTTAGGGTTCGGGCTAGGGTTAGGGTTAGGGGACGGGGACGGTTTAGGGTCCAGGTGAGGGTACGACAACGCGCTTGGGGGAGCGAACGTGTGAGGGCGCGGGTTAGTGTCAGCGTACGGGTTAGGATTAGGGGACGGCTGAGGGTCAGGCTTCGGGGAAGGGTTAGGGTTAGGGTTCGGGCTAGGGTTAGGGTTAGGGGACGGGGACGGTTTAGGGTCCAGGTGAGGGTACGACAACGCTCTAGGGGGAGCGTACGTGTGAGGGCGCGGGTTAGTGTCAGCGTACGGGTTAGGATTAGGGGACGGCTGAGGGTCAGGCTTCGGGGAAGGGTTAGGGTTAGGCTTCGGGCTAGGGTTAGGGTTAGGGGACGGGGACGGTTTAGGGTCCAGGTGAGGGTACGACAACGCTCTAGGGGGAGCGTACGTGTGAGGGCGCGGGTTAGTGTCAGCGTACGGGTTAGGATTAGGGGACGGCTGAGGTTCTGGCTTCGGGGAAGTGTTAGGGTTAGGGTTCGGGCTAGGGTTAGGGTTAGGGGACGGGGACGGTTTAGGGTCCAGGTGAGGGTACGACAACGCTCTAGGGGGAGCGTACGTGTGAGGGCGCTGGTTAGTGTCAGCGTACGGGTTAGGATTAGGGGACGGCTGAGGGTCAGGCTTCGGGGAAGGGTTAGGGTTAGGGTTCGGGCTAGGGTTAGGGTTAGGGGACGGGGACGGTTTAGGGTCCAGGTGAGGGTACGACAACGCTCTAGGGGGAGCGTACGTGTGAGGGCGCGGGTTAGTGTCAGCGTACGGATTAGGATTAGGGGACGGCTGAGGGTCAGGCTTCGGGGAAGGGTTAGGGTTAGGGTTCGGGCTAGGGTTAGGGTTAGGGGACGGGGACGGTTTAGGGTCCAGGTGAGTGTACGACAACGCTCTAGGGGGAGCGTACGTGCGAGGGCGCGGGTTAGTGTCAGCGTACGGGTTAGGATTAGGGGACGGCTGAGGGTCAGGCTTCGGGAAAGGGTTAGGGTTAGGCTTCGGGCTAGGGTTAGGGTTAGGGGACGGGGACGGTTTAGGGTCCAGGTGAGGGCACGACAACGCGCTTGGGGGAGCGTACGTGTGAGGGCGCGGGTTAGTGTCAGCGTACGGGTTAGGATTAGGGGACGGCTGAGGGTCAGGCTTCGGGGAAGGGTTAGGGTTAGGGTTCGGGCTAGGGTTAGGGTTAGGGGCACGGGGACGGTTTAGGGTCCACGTGAGGGTACGACAATGCTCTAGGGGGAGCGTACGTGCGAGGGCGCGGGTTAGTGTCAGCGTACGGGTTAGGATTAGGGGACGGCTGAGGGTCAGGCTTCGGGGAAGGGTTAGGGTTAGGGTTCGGGCTAGGGTTAGGGTTAGGGGACGGGGACGGTTTAGGGTCCAGGTGAGGGTACGACAACGCTCTAGGGGGAGCGTACGTGTGAGGGCGCGGGTTAGTGTCAGCGTACGGGTTAGGATTAGGGGACGGCTGAGGGTCAGGCTTCGGGGAAGGGTTAGGGTTAGGGTTCGGGCTAGGGTTAGGGTTAGGGGACGGGGACGGTTTAGGGGCCAGGTGAGGGTACGACAACGCTCTAGGGGGAGCGAACGTGTGAGGGCGCGGGTTAGTGTCAGCGTTCAGGTTAGGATTAGGGGACGGCTGAGGGTCAGGCTTCGGGGAAGTGTTAGGGTTAGGGTTCGGGCTAGGGTTAGGGTTAGGGGACAGGGACGGTTTAGGGTCCAGGTGAGGGTACGACAACGCTCTAGAGGGAGCGTACGTGCGAGGGCGCGGGTTAGTGTCAGCGTACGGGTTAGGAGTAGGGGACGGCTGAGGGTCAGGCTTCGGGGAAGGGTTAGGGTTAGGGTTCGGGCTAGGGTTAGGGTTAGGGGACGGGGACGGTTTAGGGTCCAGGTGAGTGTACGACAAAGCTCTAGGGGGAGCGTACGTGCGAGGGCGCGGGTTAGTGTCAGCGTACGGGTTAGGATTAGGGGACGGCTGAGGGTCAGGCTTCGGGAAAGGGTTAGGGTTAGGCTTCGGGCTAGGGTTAGGGTTAGGGGACGGGGACGGTTTAGGGTCCAGGTGAGGGCACGACAACGCGCTTGGGGGAGCGTACGTGTGAGGGCGCGGGTTAGTGTCAGCGTACGGGTTAGGATTAGGGGACGGCTGAGGGTCAGGCTTCGGGGAAGGGTTAGGGTTAGGGTTCGGGCTAGGGTTAGGGTTAGGGGCACGGGGACGGTTTAGGGTCCACGTGAGGGTACGACAACGCTCTAGGGGGAGCGTACGTGCGAGGGCGCGGGTTAGTGTCAGCGTACGGGTTAGGATTAGGGGACGGCTGAGGGTCAGGCTTCGGGGAAGGGTTAGGGTTAGGGTTCGGGCTAGGGTTAGGGTTAGGGGACGGGGACGGTTTAGGGTCCAGGTGAGGGTACGACAACGCTCTAGGGGGAGCGTACGTGTGAGGGCGCGGGTTAGTGTCAGCGTACGGGTTAGGATTAGGGGACGGCTGAGGGTCAGGCTTCGGGGAAGGGTTAGGGTTAGGGTTCGGGCTAGGGTTAGGGTTAGGGGACGGGGACGGTTTAGGGGCCAGGTGAGGGTACGACAACGCTCTAGGGGGAGCGAACGTGTGAGGGCGCGGGTTAGTGTCAGCGTTCGGGTTAGGATTAGGGGACGGCTGAGGGTCAGGCTTCGGGGAAGGGTTAGGGTTAGGGTTCGGGCTAGGGTTAGGGTTAGGGGACGGGGACGGTTTAGGGTCCAGGTGAGGGTACGACAACGCTCTAGAGGGAGCGTACGTGCGAGGGCGCGGGTTAGTGTCAGCGTACGGGTTAGGAGTAGGGGACGGCTGAGGGTCAGGCTTCGGGGAAGGGTTAGGGTTAGGGTTCGGGCTAGGGTTAGGGTTAGGGGACGGGGACGGTTTAGGGTCAAGGTGAGGGTACGACAACGCTCTAGGGGGAGCGTACGTGTGAGGGCGTGGGTTAGTGTCAGCGTACGGGTTAGGATTAGGGGACGGCTGAGGGTCAGGCTTCGGGGAAGGGTTAGGGTTAGGGTTCGGGCTAGGGTTAGGGTTAGGGGACGGGGACGGTTTAGGGTCCAGGTGAGGGTACGACAACGCTCTAGGGGGAGCGTACGTGTTAGGGCGCGGGTTAGTGTCAGCGTACGGGTTAGGATTAGGGGACGGCTGAGGGTCAGGCTTCGGGGAAGGGTTAGGGTTAGGGTTCGGGCTAGGGTTAGGGTTAGGGGACGGGGACGGTTTAGGGTGCAGGTGAGGGTACGACAACGCTCTAGGGGGAGCGTACGTGTGAGGGCGCGGGTTAGTGTCAGCGTACGGGTTAGGATTAGGGGACGGCTGAGGGTCAGGCTTCGGGGAAGGGTTAGGGTTAGGGTTCGGGCTAGGGTTAGGGTTAGGGGACGGGGACGGTTTAGGGTCCAGGTGAGGGTACGACAACGCTCTAGGGGGAGTGTACGTGTGAGGGCGCGGGTTAGTGTCAGCGTACGGGTTAGGATTAGGGGACGGCTGAGGGTCAGGCTTCGGGGAAGGGTTAGGGTTAGGGTTCGGGCTAGGGTTAGGGTTAGGGGACGGGGACGGTTTAGGGTCCAGGTGAGGGTACGACAACGCTCTAGGGGGAGCGTACGTGTGAGGGCGCGGGTTAGTGTCAGCGTACGGGTTAGGATTAGGGGACGGCTGAGGGTCAGGCTTCGGGGAAGGGTTAGGGTTAGGGTTCGGGCTAGGGTTAGGGTTAGGGGACGGGGACGGTTTAGGGTCCAGGTGAGTGTACGACAACGCTCTAGGGGGAGCGTACGTGCGAGGGCGCGGGTTAGTGTCAGCGTACGGGTTAGGATTAGGGGACGGCTGAGGGTCAGGCTTCGGGAAAGGGTTAGGGTTAGGCTTCGGGCTAGGGTTAGGGTTAGGGGACGGGGACGGTTTAGGGTCCAGGTGAGGGCACGACAACGCGCTTGGGGGAGCGTACGTGTGAGGGCGCGGGTTAGTGTCAGCGTACGGGTTAGGATTAGGGGACGGCTGAGGGTCAGGCTTCGGGGAAGGGTTAGGGTTAGGGTTCGGGCTAGGGTTAGGGTTAGGGGCACGGGGACGGTTTAGGGTCCACGTGAGGGTACGACAACGCTCTAGGGGGAGCGTACGTGCGAGGGCGCGGGTTAGTGTCAGCGTACGGGTTAGGATTAGGGGACGGCTGAGGGTCAGGCTTCGGGGAAGGGTTAGGGTTAGGGTTCGGGCTAGGGTTAGGGTTAGGGGACGGGGACGGTTTAGGGTCCAGGTGAGGGTACGACAACGCTCTAGGGGGAGCGTACGTGTGAGGGCGCGGGTTAGTGTCAGCGTACGGGTTAGGATTAGGGGACGGCTGAGGGTCAGGCTTCGGGGAAGGGTTAGGGTTAGGGTTCGGGCTAGGGTTAGGGTTAGGGGACGGGGACGGTTTAGGGTCCAGGTGAGGGTACGACAACGCTCTAGGGGGAGCGTACATGTGAGGGCGCGGGTTAGTGTCAGCGTACGGGTTAGGATTAGGGGACGGCTGATGGTCAGGCTTCGGGGAAGTGTTAGGGTTAGGCTTCGGGCTAGGGTTAGGGTTAGGGGACGGGGACGGTTTAGGGTCCAGGTGAGGGTACGACAACGCTCTAGGGGGAGCGTACGTGTGAGGGCGAGGGTTAGTGTCAGCGTACGGGTTAGGATTAGGGGACGGCTGAGGGTCAGGCTTCGGGAAAGGGTTAGGGTTAGGCTTCGGGCTAGGGTTAGGGTTAGGGGACGGGGACGGTTTAGGGTCCAGGTGAGGGTACGACAACGCGCTTGGGGGAGCGTACGTGTGAGGGCGCGGGTTAGTGTCAGCGTACGGGTTAGGATTAGGGGACGGCTGAGGGTCAGGCTTCGGGGAAGTGTTAGGGTTAGGGTTCGGGCTAGGGTTAGGGTTAGGGGACGGGGACGGTTTAGGGTCCAGGTGAGGGTACGACAACGCTATAGGGGGAGCGTACGTGCGAGGGCGCGGGTTAGTGTCAGCGTACGGGTTAGGATTAGGGGACGGCTGAGGGTCAGGCTTCGGGGAAGGTTTAGGGTTAGGGTTCGGGCTAGGGTTAGGGTTAGGGGACGGGGACGGTTTAGGGTCCAGGTGAGGGTACGACAACGCGCTTGGGGGAGCGAACGTGTGAGGGCGCGGGTTAGTGTCAGCGTACGGGTTAGGATTAGGGGACGGCTGAGGGTCAGGCTTCGGGGAAGGGTTAGGGTTAGGGTTCGGGCTAGGGTTAGGGTTAGGGGACGGGGACGGTTTAGGGTCCAGGTGAGGGTACGACAACGCTCTAGGGGGAGCGTACGTGTGAGGGCGCGGGTTAGTGTCAGCGTACGGGTTAGGATTAGGGGACGGCTGAGGGTCAGGCTTCGGGGAAGGGTTAGGGTTAGGCTTCGGGCTAGGGTTAGGGTTAGGGGACGGGGACGGTTTAGGGTCCAGGTGAGGGTACGACAACGCTCTAGGGGGAGCGTACGTGTGAGGGCGCGGGTTAGTGTCAGCGTACGGGTTAGGATTAGGGGACGGCTGAGGTTCTGGCTTCGGGGAAGTGTTAGGGTTAGGGTTCGGGCTAGGGTTAGGGTTAGGGGACGGGGACGGTTTAGGGTCCAGGTGAGGGTACGACAACGCTCTAGGGGGAGCGTACGTGTGAGGGCGCGGGTTAGTGTCAGCGTACGGGTTAGGATTAGGGGACGGCTGAGGGTCAGGCTTCGGGGAAGGGTTAGGGTTAGGGTTCGGGCTAGGGTTAGGGTTAGGGGACGGGGACGGTTTAGGGTCCAGGTGAGGGTACGACAACGCTCTAGGGGGAGCGTACGTGTGAGGGCGCGGGTTAGTGTCAGCGTACGGATTAGGATTAGGGGACGGCTGAGGGTCAGGCTTCGGGGAAGGGTTAGGGTTAGGGTTCGGGCTAGGGTTAGGGTTAGGGGACGGGGACGGTTTAGGGTCCAGGTGAGTGTACGACAACGCTCTAGGGGGAGCGTACGTGCGAGGGCGCGGGTTAGTGTCAGCGTACGGGTTAGGATTAGGGGACGGCTGAGGGTCAGGCTTCGGGAAAGGGTTAGGGTTAGGCTTCGGGCTAGGGTTAGGGTTAGGGGACGGGGACGGTTTAGGGTCCAGGTGAGGGCACGACAACGCGCTTGGGGGAGCGTACGTGTGAGGGCGCGGGTTAGTGTCAGCGTACGGGTTAGGATTAGGGGACGGCTGAGGGTCAGGCTTCGGGGAAGGGTTAGGGTTAGGGTTCGGGCTAGGGTTAGGGTTAGGGGACGGGGACGGTTTAGGGTCCAGGTGAGGGTACGACAACGCTCTAGGGGGAGCGTACGTGTGAGGGCGCGGGTTAGTGTCAGCGTACGGGTTAGGATTAGGGGACGGCTGAGGGTCAGGCTTCGGGGAAGGGTTAGGGTTAGGGTTCGGGCTAGGGTTAGGGTTAGGGGACGGGGACGGTTTAGGGGCCAGGTGAGGGTACGACAACGCTCTAGGGGGAGCGAACGTGTGAGGGCGCGGGTTAGTGTCAGCGTTCAGGTTAGGATTAGGGGACGGCTGAGGGTCAGGCTTCGGGGAAGTGTTAGGGTTAGGGTTCGGGCTAGGGTTAGGGTTAGGGGACAGGGACGGTTTAGGGTCCAGGTGAGGGTACGACAACGCTCTAGAGGGAGCGTACGTGCGAGGGCGCGGGTTAGTGTCAGCGTACGGGTTAGGAGTAGGGGACGGCTGAGGGTCAGGCTTCGGGGAAGGGTTAGGGTTAGGGTTCGGGCTAGGGTTAGGGTTAGGGGACGGGGACGGTTTAGGGTCCAGGTGAGTGTACGACAAAGCTCTAGGGGGAGCGTACGTGCGAGGGCGCGGGTTAGTGTCAGCGTACGGGTTAGGATTAGGGGACGGCTGAGGGTCAGGCTTCGGGAAAGGGTTAGGGTTAGGCTTCGGGCTAGGGTTAGGGTTAGGGGACGGGGACGGTTTAGGGTCCAGGTGAGGGCACGACAACGCGCTTGGGGGAGCGTACGTGTGAGGGCGCGGGTTAGTGTCAGCGTACGGGTTAGGATTAGGGGACGGCTGAGGGTCAGGCTTCGGGGAAGGGTTAGGGTTAGGGTTCGGGCTAGGGTTAGGGTTAGGGGCACGGGGACGGTTTAGGGTCCACGTAAGGGTACGACAACGCTCTAGGGGGAGCGTACGTGCGAGGGCGCGGGTTAGTGTCAGCGTACGGGTTAGGATTAGGGGACGGCTGAGGGTCAGGCTTCGGGGAAGGGTTAGGGTTAGGGTTCGGGCTAGGGTTAGGGTTAGGGGACGGGGACGGTTTAGGGTCCAGGTGAGGGTACGACAACGCTCTAGGGGGAGCGTACGTGTGAGGGCGCGGGTTAGTGTCAGCGTACGGGTTAGGATTAGGGGACGGCTGAGGGTCAGGCTTCGGGGAAGGGTTAGGGTTAGGGTTCGGGCTAGGGTTAGGGTTAGGGGACGGGGACGGTTTAGGGGCCAGGTGAGGGTACGACAACGCTCTAGGGGGAGCGAACGTGTGAGGGCGCGGGTTAGTGTCAGCGTTCGGGTTAGGATTAGGGGACGGCTGAGGGTCAGGCTTCGGGGAAGGGTTAGGGTTAGGGTTCGGGCTAGGGTTAGGGTTAGGGGACGGGGACGGTTTAGGGTCCAGGTGAGGGTACGACAACGCTCTAGAGGGAGCGTACGTGCGAGGGCGCGGGTTAGTGTCAGCGTACGGGTTAGGAGTAGGGGACGGCTGAGGGTCAGGCTTCGGGGAAGGGTTAGGGTTAGGGTTCGGGCTAGGGTTAGGGTTAGGGGACGGGGACGGTTTAGGGTCAAGGTGAGGGTACGACAACGCTCTAGGGGGAGCGTACGTGTGAGGGCGCGGGTTAGTGTCAGCGTACGGGTTAGGATTAGGGGACGGCTGAGGGTCAGGCTTCGGGGAAGGGTTAGGGTTAGGGTTCGGGCTAGGGTTAGGGTTAGGGGACGGGGACGGTTTAGGGTCCAGGTGAGGGTACGACAACGCTCTAGGGGGAGCGTACGTGTTAGGGCGCGGGTTAGTGTCAGCGTACGGGTTAGGATTAGGGGACGGCTGAGGGTCAGGCTTCGGGGAAGGGTTAGGGTTAGGGTTCGGGCTAGGGTTAGGGTTAGGGGACGGGGACGGTTTAGGGTGCAGGTGAGGGTACGACAACGCTCTAGGGGGAGCGTACGTGTGAGGGCGCGGGTTAGTGTCAGCGTACGGGTTAGGATTAGGGGACGGCTGAGGGTCAGGCTTCGGGGAAGGGTTAGGGTTAGGGTTCGGGCTAGGGTTAGGGTTAGGGGACGGGGACGGTTTAGGGTCCAGGTGAGGGTACGACAACGCTCTAGGGGGAGTGTACGTGTGAGGGCGCGGGTTAGTGTCAGCGTACGGGTTAGGATTAGGGGACGGCTGAGGGTCAGGCTTCGGGGAAGGGTTAGGGTTAGGGTTCGGGCTAGGGTTAGGGTTAGGGGACGGGGACGGTTTAGGGTCCAGGTGAGGGTACGACAACGCTCTAGGGGGAGCGTACGTGTGAGGGCGCGGGTTAGTGTCAGCGTACGGGTTAGGATTAGGGGACGGCTGAGGGTCAGGCTTCGGGGAAGGGTTAGGGTTAGGGTTCGGGCTAGGGTTAGGGTTAGGGGACGGGGACGGTTTAGGGTCCAGGTGAGTGTACGACAACGCTCTAGGGGGAGCGTACGTGCGAGGGCGCGGGTTAGTGTCAGCGTACGGGTTAGGATTAGGGGACGGCTGAGGGTCAGGCTTCGGGAAAGGGTTAGGGTTAGGCTTCGGGCTAGGGTTAGGGTTAGGGGACGGGGACGGTTTAGGGTCCAGGTGAGGGCACGACAACGCGCTTGGGGGAGCGTACGTGTGAGGGCGCGGGTTAGTGTCAGCGTACGGGTTAGGATTAGGGGACGGCTGAGGGTCAGGCTTCGGGGAAGGGTTAGGGTTAGGGTTCGGGCTAGGGTTAGGGTTAGGGGCACGGGGACGGTTTAGGGTCCACGTGAGGGTACGACAACGCTCTAGGGGGAGCGTACGTGCGAGGGCGCGGGTTAGTGTCAGCGTACGGGTTAGGATTAGGGGACGGCTGAGGGTCAGGCTTCGGGGAAGGGTTAGGGTTAGGGTTCGGGCTAGGGTTAGGGTTAGGGGACGGGGACGGTTTAGGGTCCAGGTGAGGGTACGACAACGCTCTAGGGGGAGCGTACGTGTGAGGGCGCGGGTTAGTGTCAGCGTACGGGTTAGGATTAGGGGACGGCTGAGGGTCAGGCTTCGGGGAAGGGTTAGGGTTAGGGTTCGGGCTAGGGTTAGGGTTAGGGGACGGGGACGGTTTAGGGGCCAGGTGAGGGTACGACAACGCTCTAGGGGGAGCGAACGTGTTAGGGCGCGGGTTAGTGTCAGCGTTCGGGTTAGGATTAGGGGACGGCTGAGGGTCAGGCTTCGGGGAAGGGTTAGGGTTAGGGTTCGGGCTAGGGTTAGGGTTAGGGGACGGGGACGGTTTAGGGTCCAGGTGAGGGTACGACAACGCTCTAGAGGGAGCGTACGTGCGAGGGCGCGGGTTAGTGTTAGCGTACGGGTTAGGAGTAGGGGACGGCTGAGGGTCAGGCTTCGGGGAAGGGTTAGGGTTAGGGTTCGGGCTAGGGTTAGGGTTAGGGGACGGGGACGGTTTAGGGTCAAGGTGAGGGTACGACAACGCTCTAGGGGGAGCGTACGTGTGAGGGCGCGGGTTAGTGTCAGCGTACGGGTTAGGATTAGGGGACGGCTGAGGGTCAGGCTTCGGGGAAGGGTTAGGGTTAGGGTTCGGGCTAGGGTTAGGGTTAGGGGACGGGGACGGTTTAGGGTCCAGGTGAGGGTACGACAACGCTCTAGGGGGAGCGTACGTGTGAGGGCGCGGGTTAGTGTCAGCGTACGGGTTAGGATTAGGGGACGGCTGAGGGTCAGGCTTCGGGGAAGGGTTAGGGTTAGGGTTCGGGCTAGGGTTAGGGTTAGGGGACGGGGACGGTTTAGGGTCCAGGTGAGGGTACGACAACGCTCTAGGGGGAGCGTACGTGTGAGGGCGCGGGTTAGTGTCAGCGTACGGGTTAGGATTAGGGGACGGCTGAGGATCAGGCTTCGGGGAAGGGTTAGGGTTAGGGTTCGGGCTAGGGTTAGGGTTAGGGGACGGGGACGGTTTAGGGTCCAGGTGAGGGTACGACAACGCTCTAGGGGGAGTGTACATGTGAGGGCGCGGGTTAGTGTCAGCGTACGGGTTAGGATTAGGGGACGGCTGAGGGTCAGGCTTCGGTGAAGGGTTAGGGTTAGGGTTCGGGCTAGGGTTAGGGTTAGGGGACGGGGACGGTTTAGGTTCCAGGTGAGGGTACGACAACGCTCTAGGGGGAGCGTACGTGTGAGGGCGCGGGGTACTGTCAGCGTACGGGTTAGGATTAGGGGACGGCTGAGGGTCAGGCTTCGGGGAAGGGTTAGGGTTAGGGTTCGGGCTAGGGTTAGGTTTAGGTGACGGGGACGGTTTAGGGTCCAGGTGAGGGTACGACAACGCTCTAGGGGGAGCGTACGTGTGAGGGCGCGGGTTAGTGTCAGCGTACGGGTTAGGATTAGGGGACGGCTGAGGGTCAGGCTTCGGGGAAGGGTTAGGGTTAGGGTTCGGGCTAGGGTTAGGGTTAGGGGACGGGGACGGTTTAGGGTCGAGGTGAGGGTACGACAACGCTCTAGGGGGAGCGTACGTGTGAGGGCGCGGGTTAGTGTCAGCGTACGGGTTAGGATTAGGGGACGGCTGAGGGTCAGGCTTCGGGGAAGGGTTAGGGTTAGGGTTCGGGCTAGGGTTAGGGTTAGGGGACGGGGACGGTTTAGGGTCCAGGTGAGGGTACGACAACGCTCTAGGGGGAGCGTACGTGTGAGGGCGAGGGTTAGTGTCAGCGTACGGGTTAGGATTAGGGGACGGCTGAGGGTCAGGCTTCGGGAAAGTGTTAGGGTTAGGCTTCGGGCTAGGGTTAGGGTTAGGGGACGGGGACGGTTTAGGGTCCAGGTGAGGGTACGACAACGCGCTTGGGGGAGCGTACGTGTGAGGGCGCGGGTTAGTGTCAGCGTACGGGTTAGGATTAGGGGACGGCTGAGGGTCAGGCTTCGGGGAAGTGTTAGGGTTAGGGTTCGGGCTAGGGTTAGGGTTAGGGGACGGGGACGGTTTAGGGTCCAGGTGAGGGTACGACAACGCTATAGGGGGAGCGTACGTGCGAGGGCGCGGGTTAGTGTCAGCGTACGGGTTAGGATTAGGGGACGGCTGAGGGTCAGGCTTCGGGAAAGTGTTAGGGTTAGGCTTCGGGCTAGGGTTAGGGTTAGGGGACGGGGACGGTTTAGGGTCCAGGTGAGGGTACGACAACGCGCTTGGGGGAGCGAACGTGTGAGGGCGCGCGTTAGTGTCAGCGTACGGGTTAGGATTAGGGGACGGCTGAGGGTCAGGCTTCGGGGAAGGGTTAGGGTTAGGGTTCGGGCTAGGGTTAGGGTTAGGGGACGGGGACGGTTTAGGGTCCAGGTGAGGGTACGACAACGCTCTAGGGGGAGCGTACGTGTGAGGGCGCGGGTTAGTGTCAGCGTACGGGTTAGGATTAGGGGACGGCTGAGGGTCAGGCTTCGGGGAAGGGTTAGGGTTAGGCTTCGGGCTAGGGTTAGGGTTAGGGGACGGGGACGGTTTAGGGTCCAGGTGAGGGTACGACAACGCTCTAGGGGGAGCGTACGTGTGAGGGCGCGGGTTAGTGTCAGTGTACGGGTTAGGATTAGGGGACGGCTGAGGTTCTGGCTTCGGGGAAGTGTTAGGGTTAGGGTTCGGGCTAGGGTTAGGGTTAGGGGACGGGGACGGTTTAGGGTCCAGGTGAGGGTACGACAACGCTCTAGGGGGAGCGTACGTGTGAGGGCGCGGGTTAGTGTCAGCGTACGGGTTAGGATTAGGGGACGGCTGAGGGTCAGGCTTCGGGGAAGGGTTAGGGTTAGGGTTCGGGCTAGGGTTAGGGTTAGGGGACGGGGACGGTTTAGGGTCCAGGTGAGGGTACGACAACGCTCTAGGGGGAGCGTACGTGTGAGGGCGCGGGTTAGTGTCAGCGTACGGGTTAGGATTAGGGGACGGCTGAGGGTCAGGCTTCGGGGAAGTGTTAGGGTTAGGGTACGGGCTAGGGTTAGGGTTAGGGGACGTGGACGGTTTAGGGTCCAGGTGAGGGTACGACAACGCTCTAGGGGGAGCGTACGTGTGAGGGCGCGGGTTAGTGTCAGCGTACAGGTTAGGATTAGGGGACGGCTGAGGGTCAGGCTTCGGTGAAGGGTTAGGGTTAGGGTTCGGGCTAGGGTTAGGGTTAGGGGACGGGGACGGTTTAGGGTCCAGGTGAGGGTACGACAACGCTCTAGGGGGAGCGTACGTGTGAGGGCGCGGGTTAGTGTCAGCGTACGGGTTAGGATTAGGGGACGGCTGAGGGTCAGGCTTCGGGGAAGGGTTAGGGTTAGGGTTCGGGCTAGGGTTAGGGTTAGGGGACGGGGACGGTTTAGGGTCCAGGTGAGTGTACGACAACGCTCTAGGGGGAGCGTACGTGCGAGGGCGCGGGTTAGTGTCAGCGTACGGGTTAGGATTAGGGGACGGCTGAGGGTCAGGCTTCGGGAAAGGGTTAGGGTTAGGCTTCGGGCTAGGGTTAGGGTTAGGGGACGGGGACGGTTTAGGGTCCAGGTGAGGGCACGACAACGCGCTTGGGGGAGCGTACGTGTGAGGGCGCGGGTTAGTGTCAGCGTACGGGTTAGGATTAGGGGACGGCTGAGGGTCAGGCTTCGGGGAAGGGTTAGGGTTAGGGTTCGGGCTAGGGTTAGGGTTAGGGGCACGGGGACGGTTTAGGGTCCACGTGAGGGTACGACAACGCTCTAGGGGGAGCGTACGTGCGAGGGCGCGGGTTAGTGTCAGCGTACGGGTTAGGATTAGGGGACGGCTGAGGGTCAGGCTTCGGGGAAGTGTTAGGGTTAGGGTTCGGGCTAGGGTTAGGGTTAGGGGACGGGGACGGTTTAGGGTCCAGGTGAGGGTACGACAACGCTCTAGGGGGAGCGTACGTGTGAGGGCGCGGGTTAGTGTCAGCGTACGGGTTAGGATTAGGGGACGGCTGAGGGTCAGGCTTCGGGGAAGGGTTAGGGTTAGGGTTCGGGCTAGGGTTAGGGTTAGGGGACGGGGACGGTTTAGGGGCCAGGTGAGGGTACGACAACGCTCTAGGGGGAGCGTACGTGTGAGGGCGCGGGTTAGTGTCAGCGTACGGGTTAGGATTAGGGGACGGCTGAGGGTCAGGCTTCGGGGAAGGGTTAGGGTTAGGGTTCGGGCTAGGGTTAGGGTTAGGGGACGGGGACGGTTTAGGGTCCAGGTGAGGGTACGACAACGCTCTAGGGGGAGTGTACGTGTGAGGGCGCGGGTTAGTGTCAGCGTACGGGTTAGGATTAGGGGACGGCTGAGGGTCAGGCTTCGGGGAAGGGTTAGGGTTAGGGTTCGGGCTAGGGTTAGGGTTAGGGGACGGGGACGGTTTAGGGTCCAGGTGAGGGTACGACAACGCTCTAGGGGGAGTGTACATGTGAGGGCGCGAGTTAGTGTCAGCGTACGGGTTAGGATTAGGGGACGGCTGAGGGTCAGGCTTCGGTGAAGGGTTAGGGTTAGGGTTCGGGCTAGGGTTAGGGTTAGGGGACGGGGACGGTTTAGGTTCCAGGTGAGGGTACGACAACGCTCTAGGGGGAGCGTACGTGTGAGGGCGCGGGGTACTGTCAGCGTACGGGTTAGGATTAGGGGACGGCTGAGGGTCAGGCTTCGGGGAAGGGTTAGGGTTAGGGTTCGGGCTAGGGTTAGGGTTAGGTGACGGGGACGGTTTAGGGTCCAGGTGAGGGTACGACAACGCTCTAGGGGGAGCGTACGTGTGAGGGCGCGGGTTAGTGTCAGCGTACGGGTTAGGATTAGGGGACGGCTGAGGGTCAGGCTTCGGGGAAGGGTTAGGGTTAGGGTTCGGGCTAGGGTTAGGGTTAGGGGACGGGGACGGTTTAGGGTCGAGGTGAGGGTACGACAACGCTCTAGGGGGAGCGTACGTGTGAGGGCGCGGGTTAGTGTCAGCGTACGGGTTAGGATTAGGGGACGGCTGAGGGTCAGGCTTCGGGGAAGGGTTAGGGTTAGGGTTCGGGCTAGGGTTAGGGTTAAGGGACGGGGACGGGTTAGGGTCCAGGTGAGGGTACGACAACGCTCTAGGGGGAGCGTACGTGTGAGGGCGCGGGTTAGTGTCAGCGTACGGGTTAGGATTAGGGGACGGCTGAGGGTCAGGCTTCGGGGAAGGGTTAGGGTTAGGCTTCGGGCTAGGGTTAGGGTTAGGGGACGGGGACGGTTTAGGGGCCAGGTGAGGGTACGACAACGCTCTAGGGGGAGCGTACGTGTGAGGGCGCGGGTTAGTGTCAGCGTACGGGTTAGGATTAGGGGACGGCTGAGGGTCAGGCTTCGGGGAAGGGTTAGGGTTAGGGTTCGGGCTAGGGTTAGGGTTAGGGGACGGGGACGGTTTAGGGTCCAGGTGAGGGTACGACAACGCTCTAGGGGGAGCGTACGTGTGAGGGCGCGGGTTAGTGTCAGCGTACGGGTTAGGATTAGGGGACGGCTGAGGGTCAGGCTTCGGGGAAGGGTTAGGGTTAGGGTTCGGGCTAGGGTTAGGGTTAGGGGACGGGGACGGTTTAGGGTCCACGTGAGGGTACGACAACGCTCTAGGGGGAGCGTACGTGCGAGGGCGCGGGTTAGTGTCAGCGTACGGGTTAGGATTAGGGGACGGCTGAGGGTCAGGCTTCGGGGAAGGGTTAGGGTTAGGGTTCGGGCTAGGGTTAGGGTTAGGGGACGGGGACGGTTTAGGGTCCAGGTGAGGGTACGACAACGCTCTAGGGGGAGCGTACGTGTGAGGGCGCGGGTTAGTGTCAGCGTACGGGTTAGGATTAGGGGACGGCTGAGGGTCAGGCTTCGGGGAAGGGTTAGGGTTAGGGTTCGGGCTAGGGTTAGGGTTAGGGGACGGGGACGGTTTAGGGGCCAGGTGAGGGTACGACAACGCTCTAGGGGGAGCGAACGTGTTAGGGCGCGGGTTAGTGTCAGCGTTCGGGTTAGGATTAGGGGACGGCTGAGGGTCAGGCTTCGGGGAAGGGTTAGGGTTAGGGTTCGGGCTAGGGTTAGGGTTAGGGGACGGGGACGGTTTAGGGTCCAGGTGAGGGTACGACAACGCTCTAGAGGGAGCGTACGTGCGAGGGCGCGGGTTAGTGTTAGCGTACGGGTTAGGAGTAGGGGACGGCTGAGGGTCAGGCTTCGGGGAAGGGTTAGGGTTAGGGTTCGGGCTAGGGTTAGGGTTAGGGGACGGGGACGGTTTAGGGTCAAGGTGAGGGTACGACAACGCTCTAGGGGGAGCGTACGTGTGAGGGCGCGGGTTAGTGTCAGCGTACGGGTTAGGATTAGGGGACGGCTGAGGGTCAGGCTTCGGGGAAGGGTTAGGGTTAGGGTTCGGGCTAGGGTTAGGGTTAGGGGACGGGGACGGTTTAGGGTCCAGGTGAGGGTACGACAACGCTCTAGGGGGAGCGTACGTGTGAGGGCGCGGGTTAGTGTCAGCGTACGGGTTAGGATTAGGGGACGGCTGAGGGTCAGGCTTCGGGGAAGGGTTAGGGTTAGGGTTCGGGCTAGGGTTAGGGTTAGGGGACGGGGACGGTTTAGGGTCCAGGTGAGGGTACGACAACGCTCTAGGGGGAGCGTACGTGTGAGGGCGCGGGTTAGTGTCAGCGTACGGGTTAGGATTAGGGGACGGCTGAGGATCAGGCTTCGGGGAAGGGTTAGGGTTAGGGTTCGGGCTAGGGTTAGGGTTAGGGGACGGGGACGGTTTAGGGTCCAGGTGAGGGTACGACAACGCTCTAGGGGGAGTGTACATGTGAGGGCGCGGGTTAGTGTCAGCGTACGGGTTAGGATTAGGGGACGGCTGAGGGTCAGGCTTCGGTGAAGGGTTAGGGTTAGGGTTCGGGCTAGGGTTAGGGTTAGGGGACGGGGACGGTTTAGGTTCCAGGTGAGGGTACGACAACGCTCTAGGGGGAGCGTACGTGTGAGGGCGCGGGGTACTGTCAGCGTACGGGTTAGGATTAGGGGACGGCTGAGGGTCAGGCTTCGGGGAAGGGTTAGGGTTAGGGTTCGGGCTAGGGTTAGGTTTAGGTGACGGGGACGGTTTAGGGTCCAGGTGAGGGTACGACAACGCTCTAGGGGGAGCGTACGTGTGAGGGCGCGGGTTAGTGTCAGCGTACGGGTTAGGATTAGGGGACGGCTGAGGGTCAGGCTTCGGGGAAGGGTTAGGGTTAGGGTTCGGGCTAGGGTTAGGGTTAGGGGACGGGGACGGTTTAGGGTCGAGGTGAGGGTACGACAACGCTCTAGGGGGAGCGTACGTGTGAGGGCGCGGGTTAGTGTCAGCGTACGGGTTAGGATTAGGGGACGGCTGAGGGTCAGGCTTCGGGGAAGGGTTAGGGTTAGGGTTCGGGCTAGGGTTAGGGTTAGGGGACGGGGACGGTTTAGGGTCCAGGTGAGGGTACGACAACGCTCTAGGGGGAGCGTACGTGTGAGGGCGAGGGTTAGTGTCAGCGTACGGGTTAGGATTAGGGGACGGCTGAGGGTCAGGCTTCGGGAAAGTGTTAGGGTTAGGCTTCGGGCTAGGGTTAGGGTTAGGGGACGGGGACGGTTTAGGGTCCAGGTGAGGGTACGACAACGCGCTTGGGGGAGCGTACGTGTGAGGGCGCGGGTTAGTGTCAGCGTACGGGTTAGGATTAGGGGACGGCTGAGGGTCAGGCTTCGGGGAAGTGTTAGGGTTAGGGTTCGGGCTAGGGTTAGGGTTAGGGGACGGGGACGGTTTAGGGTCCAGGTGAGGGTACGACAACGCTATAGGGGGAGCGTACGTGCGAGGGCGCGGGTTAGTGTCAGCGTACGGGTTAGGATTAGGGGACGGCTGAGGGTCAGGCTTCGGGAAAGTGTTAGGGTTAGGCTTCGGGCTAGGGTTAGGGTTAGGGGACGGGGACGGTTTAGGGTCCAGGTGAGGGTACGACAACGCGCTTGGGGGAGCGAACGTGTGAGGGCGCGCGTTAGTGTCAGCGTACGGGTTAGGATTAGGGGACGGCTGAGGGTCAGGCTTCGGGGAAGGGTTAGGGTTAGGGTTCGGGCTAGGGTTAGGGTTAGGGGACGGGGACGGTTTAGGGTCCAGGTGAGGGTACGACAACGCTCTAGGG
Source organism: Globicephala melas (assembly GCF_963455315.2). Classification (NCBI taxonomy): domain Eukaryota; kingdom Metazoa; phylum Chordata; class Mammalia; order Artiodactyla; family Delphinidae; genus Globicephala; species Globicephala melas. The sequence goes on from NW_027207323.1 coordinate 399,861, forward strand.
GGAGCGTACGTGTGAGGGCGCGGGTTAGTGTCAGCGTACGGGTTAGGATTAGGGGACGGCTGAGGGTCAGGCTTCGGGGAAGGGTTAGGGTTAGGCTTCGGGCTAGGGTTAGGGTTAGGGGACGGGGACGGTTTAGGGTCCAGGTGAGGGTACGACAACGCTCTAGGGGGAGCGTACGTGTGAGGGCGCGGGTTAGTGTCAGTGTACGGGTTAGGATTAGGGGACGGCTGAGGTTCTGGCTTCGGGGAAGTGTTAGGGTTAGGGTTCGGGCTAGGGTTAGGGTTAGGGGACGGGGACGGTTTAGGGTCCAGGTGAGGGTACGACAACGCTCTAGGGGGAGCGTACGTGTGAGGGCGCGGGTTAGTGTCAGCGTACGGGTTAGGATTAGGGGACGGCTGAGGGTCAGGCTTCGGGGAAGGGTTAGGGTTAGGGTTCGGGCTAGGGTTAGGGTTAGGGGACGGGGACGGTTTAGGGTCCAGGTGAGGGTACGACAACGCTCTAGGGGGAGCGTACGTGTGAGGGCGCGGGTTAGTGTCAGCGTACGGGTTAGGATTAGGGGACGGCTGAGGGTCAGGCTTCGGGGAAGGGTTAGGGTTAGGGTACGGGCTAGGGTTAGGGTTAGGGGACGTGGACGGTTTAGGGTCCAGGTGAGGGTACGACAACGCTCTAGGGGGAGCGTACGTGTGAGGGCGCGGGTTAGTGTCAGCGTACAGGTTAGGATTAGGGGACGGCTGAGGGTCAGGCTTCGGTGAAGGGTTAGGGTTAGGGTTCGGGCTAGGGTTAGGGTTAGGGGACGGGGACGGTTTAGGGTCCAGGTGAGGGTACGACAACGCTCTAGGGGGAGCGTACGTGTGAGGGCGCGGGTTAGTGTCAGCGTACGGGTTAGGATTAGGGGACGGCTGAGGGTCAGGCTTCGGGGAAGGGTTAGGGTTAGGGTTCGGGCTAGGGTTAGGGTTAGGGGACGGGGACGGTTTAGGGTCCAGGTGAGTGTACGACAACGCTCTAGGGGGAGCGTACGTGCGAGGGCGCGGGTTAGTGTCAGCGTACGGGTTAGGATTAGGGGACGGCTGAGGGTCAGGCTTCGGGAAAGGGTTAGGGTTAGGCTTCGGGCTAGGGTTAGGGTTAGGGGACGGGGACGGTTTAGGGTCCAGGTGAGGGCACGACAACGCGCTTGGGGGAGCGTACGTGTGAGGGCGCGGGTTAGTGTCAGCGTACGGGTTAGGATTAGGGGACGGCTGAGGGTCAGGCTTCGGGGAAGGGTTAGGGTTAGGGTTCGGGCTAGGGTTAGGGTTAGGGGCACGGGGACGGTTTAGGGTCCACGTGAGGGTACGACAACGCTCTAGGGGGAGCGTACGTGCGAGGGCGCGGGTTAGTGTCAGCGTACGGGTTAGGATTAGGGGACGGCTGAGGGTCAGGCTTCGGGGAAGTGTTAGGGTTAGGGTTCGGGCTAGGGTTAGGGTTAGGGGACGGGGACGGTTTAGGGTCCAGGTGAGGGTACGACAACGCTCTAGGGGGAGCGTACGTGTGAGGGCGCGGGTTAGTGTCAGCGTACGGGTTAGGATTAGGGGACGGCTGAGGGTCAGGCTTCGGGGAAGGGTTAGGGTTAGGGTTCGGGCTAGGGTTAGGGTTAGGGGACGGGGACGGTTTAGGGGCCAGGTGAGGGTACGACAACGCTCTAGGGGGAGCGTACGTGTGAGGGCGCGGGTTAGTGTCAGCGTACGGGTTAGGATTAGGGGACGGCTGAGGGTCAGGCTTCGGGGAAGGGTTAGGGTTAGGGTTCGGGCTAGGGTTAGGGTTAGGGGACGGGGACGGTTTAGGGTCCAGGTGAGGGTACGACAACGCTCTAGGGGGAGTGTACGTGTGAGGGCGCGGGTTAGTGTCAGCGTACGGGTTAGGATTAGGGGACGGCTGAGGGTCAGGCTTCGGGGAAGGGTTAGGGTTAGGGTTCGGGCTAGGGTTAGGGTTAGGGGACGGGGACGGTTTAGGGTCCAGGTGAGGGTACGACAACGCTCTAGGGGGAGTGTACATGTGAGGGCGCGAGTTAGTGTCAGCGTACGGGTTAGGATTAGGGGACGGCTGAGGGTCAGGCTTCGGTGAAGGGTTAGGGTTAGGGTTCGGGCTAGGGTTAGGGTTAGGGGACGGGGACGGTTTAGGTTCCAGGTGAGGGTACGACAACGCTCTAGGGGGAGCGTACGTGTGAGGGCGCGGGGTACTGTCAGCGTACGGGTTAGGATTAGGGGACGGCTGAGGGTCAGGCTTCGGGGAAGGGTTAGGGTTAGGGTTCGGGCTAGGGTTAGGGTTAGGTGACGGGGACGGTTTAGGGTCCAGGTGAGGGTACGACAACGCTCTAGGGGGAGCGTACGTGTGAGGGCGCGGGTTAGTGTCAGCGTACGGGTTAGGATTAGGGGACGGCTGAGGGTCAGGCTTCGGGGAAGGGTTAGGGTTAGGGTTCGGGCTAGGGTTAGGGTTAGGGGACGGGGACGGTTTAGGGTCGAGGTGAGGGTACGACAACGCTCTAGGGGGAGCGTACGTGTGAGGGCGCGGGTTAGTGTCAGCGTACGGGTTAGGATTAGGGGACGGCTGAGGGTCAGGCTTCGGGGAAGGGTTAGGGTTAGGGTTCGGGCTAGGGTTAGGGTTAAGGGACGGGGACGGGTTAGGTTCCAGGTGAGGGTACGACAACGCTCTAGGGGGAGCGTACGTGTGAGGGCGCGGGTTAGTGTCAGCGTACGGGTTAGGATTAGGGGACGGCTGAGGGTCAGGCTTCGGGGAAGGGTTAGGGTTAGGGTTCGGGCTAGGGTTAGGGTTAGGGGACGGGGACGGTTTAGGGTCCAGGTGAGGGTACGACAACGCTCTAGGGGGAGCGTACGTGTGAGGGCGCGGGTTAGTGTCAGCGTACGGGTTAGGATTAGGGGACGGCTGAGGGTCAGGCTTCGGGGAAGGGTTAGGGTTAGGGTTCGGGCTAGGGTTAGGGTTAGGGGACGGGGACGGTTTAGGGTCCAGGTGAGGGTACGACAACGCTCTAGGGGGAGCGTACGTGTGAGGGCGCGGGTTAGTGTCAGCGTACGGGTTAGGATTAGGGGACGGCTGAGGGTCAGGCTTCGGGGAAGGGTTAGGGTTAGGGTTCGGGCTAGGGTTAGGGTTAGGGGACGGGGACGGTTTAGGGTCCAGGTGAGGGTACGACAACGCTCTAGGGGGAGCGTACATGTGAGGGCGCGGGTTAGTGTCAGCGTACGGGTTAGGATTAGGGGACGGCTGATGGTCAGGCTTCGGGGAAGTGTTAGGGTTAGGCTTCGGGCTAGGGTTAGGGTTAGGGGACGGGGACGGTTTAGGGTCCAGGTGAGGGTACGACAACGCTCTAGGGGGAGCGTACGTGTGAGGGCGAGGGTTAGTGTCAGCGTACGGGTTAGGATTAGGGGACGGCTGAGGGTCAGGCTTCGGGGAAGGGTTAGGGTTAGGGTTCGAGCTAGGGTTAGGGTTAGGGGACGGGGACGGTTTAGGGTCCAGGTGAGGGTACGACAACGCGCTTGGGGGAGCGTACGTGTGAGGGCGCGGGTTAGTGTCAGCGTACGGGTTAGGATTAGGGGACGGCTGAGGGTCAGGCTTCGGGGAAGTGTTAGGGTTAGGGTTCGGGCTAGGGTTAGGGTTAGGGGACGGGGACGGTTTAGGGTCCAGGTGAGGGTACGACAACGCTATAGGGGGAGCGTACGTGCGAGGGCGCGGGTTAGTGTCAGCGTACGGGTTAGGATTAGGGGACGGCTGAGGGTCAGGCTTCGGGGAAGGTTTAGGGTTAGGGTTCGGGCTAGGGTTAGGGTTAGGGGACGGGGACGGTTTAGGGTCCAGGTGAGGGTACGACAACGCTCTAGGGGGAGCGTACGTGCGAGGGCGCGGGTTAGTGTCAGCGTACGGGTTAGGATTAGGGGACGGCTGAGGGTCAGGCTTCGGGAAAGGGTTAGGGTTAGGCTTCGGGCTAGGGTTAGGGTTAGGGGACGGGGACGGTTTAGGGTCCAGGTGAGGGTACGACAACGCGCTTGGGGGAGCGAACGTGTGAGGGCGCGGGTTAGTGTCAGCGTACGGGTTAGGATTAGGGGACGGCTGAGGGTCAGGCTTCGGGGAAGGGTTAGGGTTAGGGTTCGGGCTAGGGTTAGGGTTAGGGGACGGGGACGGTTTAGGGTCCAGGTGAGGGTACGACAACGCTCTAGGGGGAGCGTACGTGTGAGGGCGCGGGTTAGTGTCAGCGTACGGGTTAGGATTAGGGGACGGCTGAGGGTCAGGCTTCGGGGAAGGGTTAGGGTTAGGCTTCGGGCTAGGGTTAGGGTTAGGGGACGGGGACGGTTTAGGGTCCAGGTGAGGGTACGACAACGCTCTAGGGGGAGCGTACGTGTGAGGGCGCGGGTTAGTGTCAGCGTACGGGTTAGGATTAGGGGACGGCTGAGGGTCAGGCTTCGGGGAAGGGTTAGGGTTAGGGTTCGGGCTAGGGTTAGGGTTAGGGGACGGGGACGGTTTAGGGGCCAGGTGAGGGTACGACAACGCTCTAGGGGGAGCGAACGTGTGAGGGCGCGGGTTAGTGTCAGCGTTCAGGTTAGGATTAGGGGACGGCTGAGGGTCAGGCTTCGGGGAAGTGTTAGGGTTAGGGTTCGGGCTAGGGTTAGGGTTAGGGGACAGGGACGGTTTAGGGTCCAGGTGAGGGTACGACAACGCTCTAGAGGGAGCGTACGTGCGAGGGCGCGGGTTAGTGTCAGCGTACGGGTTAGGAGTAGGGGACGGCTGAGGGTCAGGCTTCGGGGAAGGGTTAGGGTTAGGGTTCGGGCTAGGGTTAGGGTTAGGGGACGGGGACGGTTTAGGGTCCAGGTGAGTGTACGACAAAGCTCTAGGGGGAGCGTACGTGCGAGGGCGCGGGTTAGTGTCAGCGTACGGGTTAGGATTAGGGGACGGCTGAGGGTCAGGCTTCGGGAAAGGGTTAGGGTTAGGCTTCGGGCTAGGGTTAGGGTTAGGGGACGGGGACGGTTTAGGGTCCAGGTGAGGGCACGACAACGCGCTTGGGGGAGCGTACGTGTGAGGGCGCGGGTTAGTGTCAGCGTACGGGTTAGGATTAGGGGACGGCTGAGGGTCAGGCTTCGGGGAAGGGTTAGGGATAGGGTTCGGGCTAGGGTTAGGGTTAGGGGCACGGGGACGGTTTAGGGTCCACGTGAGGGTACGACAACGCTCTAGGGGGAGCGTACGTGCGAGGGCGCGGGTTAGTGTCAGCGTACGGGTTAGGATTAGGGGACGGCTGAGGGTCAGGCTTCGGGGAAGGGTTAGGGTTAGGGTTCGGGCTAGGGTTAGGGTTAGGGGACGGGGACGGTTTAGGGTCCAGGTGAGGGTACGACAACGCTCTAGGGGGAGCGTACGTGTGAGGGCGCGGGTTAGTGTCAGCGTACGGGTTAGGATTAGGGGACGGCTGAGGGTCAGGCTTCGGGGAAGTGTTAGGGTTAGGGTTCGGGCTAGGGTTAGGGTTAGGGGACGGGGACGGTTTAGGGGCCAGGTGAGGGTACGACAACGCTCTAGGGGGAGCGAACGTGTGAGGGCGCGGGTTAGTGTCAGCGTTCGGGTTAGGATTAGGGGACGGCTGAGGGTCAGGCTTCGGGGAAGGGTTAGGGTTAGGGTTCGGGCTAGGGTTAGGGTTAGGGGACGGGGACGGTTTAGGGTCCAGGTGAGGGTACGACAACGCTCTAGAGGGAGCGTACGTGCGAGGGCGCGGGTTATTGTCAGCGTACGGGTTAGGAGTAGGGGACGGCTGAGGGTCAGGCTTCGGGGAAGGGTTAGGGTTAGGGTTCGGGCTAGGGTTAGGGTTAGGGGACGGGGACGGTTTAGGGTCAAGGTGAGGGTACGACAACGCTCTAGGGGGAGCGTACGTGTGAGGGCGTGGGTTAGTGTCAGCGTACGGGTTAGGATTAGGGGACGGCTGAGGGTCAGGCTTCGGGGAAGGGTTAGGGTTAGGGTTCGGGCTAGGGTTAGGGTTAGGGGACGGGGACGGTTTAGGGTCCAGGTGAGGGTACGACAACGCTCTAGGGGGAGCGTACGTGTTAGGGCGCGGGTTAGTGTCAGCGTACGGGTTAGGATTAGGGGACGGCTGAGGGTCAGGCTTCGGGGAAGGGTTAGGGTTAGGGTTCGGGCTAGGGTTAGGGTTAGGGGACGGGGACGGTTTAGGGTGCAGGTGAGGGTACGACAACGCTCAGGGGGAGCGTACGTGTGAGGGCGCGGGTTAGTGTCAGCGTACGGGTTAGGATTAGGGGACGGCTGAGGGTCAGGCTTCGGGGAAGGGTTAGGGTTAGGGTTCGGGCTAGGGTTAGGGTTAGGGGACGGGGACGGTTTAGGGTCCAGGTGAGGGTACGACAACGCTCTAGGGGGAGTGTACGTGTGAGGGCGCGGGTTAGTGTCAGCGTACGGGTTAGGATTAGGGGACGGCTGAGGGTCAGGCTTCGGGGAAGGGTTAGGGTTAGGGTTCGGGCTAGGGTTAGGGTTAGGGGACGGGGACGGTTTAGGGTCCAGGTGAGGGTACGACAACGCTCTAGGGGGAGCGTACGTGTGAGGGCGCGGGTTAGTGTCAGCGTACGGGTTAGGATTAGGGGACGGCTGAGGGTCAGGCTTCGGGGAAGGGTTAGGGTTAGGGTTCGGGCTAGGGTTAGGGTTAGGGGACGGGGACGGTTTAGGGTCCAGGTGAGTGTACGACAACGCTCTAGGGGGAGCGTACGTGCGAGGGCGCGGGTTAGTGTCAGCGTACGGGTTAGGATTAGGGGACGGCTGAGGGTCAGGCTTCGGGAAAGGGTTAGGGTTAGGCTTCGGGCTAGGGTTAGGGTTAGGGGACGGGGACGGTTTAGGGTCCAGGTGAGGGTACGACAACGCGCTTGGGGGAGCGAACGTGTGAGGGCGCGGGTTAGTGTCAGCGTACGGGTTAGGATTAGGGGACGGCTGAGGGTCAGGCTTCGGGAAAGGGTTAGGGTTAGGCTTCGGGCTAGGGTTAGGGTTAGGGGACGGGGACGGTTTAGGGTCCAGGTGAGGGCACGACAACGCGCTTGGGGGAGCGTACGTGTGAGGGCGCGGGTTAGTGTCAGCGTACGGGTTAGGATTAGGGGACGGCTGAGGGTCAGGCTTCGGGGAAGGGTTAGGGTTAGGGTTCGGGCTAGGGTTAGGGTTAGGGGCACGGGGACGGTTTAGGGTCCACGTGAGGGTACGACAACGCTCTAGGGGGAGCGTACGTGCGAGGGCGCGGGTTAGTGTCAGCGTACGGGTTAGGATTAGGGGACGGCTGAGGGTCAGGCTTCGGGGAAGGGTTAGGGTTAGGGTTCGGGCTAGGGTTAGGGTTAGGGGACGGGGACGGTTTAGGGTCCAGGTGAGGGTACGACAACGCTCTAGGGGGAGCGTACGTGTGAGGGCGCGGGTTAGTGTCAGCGTACGGGTTAGGATTAGGGGACGGCTGAGGGTCAGGCTTCGGGGAAGGGTTAGGGTTAGGGTTCGGGCTAGGGTTAGGGTTAGGGGACGGGGACGGTTTAGGGGCCAGGTGAGGGTACGACAACGCTCTAGGGGGAGCGAACGTGTGAGGGCGCGGGTTAGTGTCAGCGTTCGGGTTAGGATTAGGGGACGGCTGAGGGTCAGGCTTCGGGGAAGGGTTAGGGTTAGGGTTCGGGCTAGGGTTAGGGTTAGGGGACGGGGACGGTTTAGGGTCCAGGTGAGGGTACGACAACGCTCTAGAGGGAGCGTACGTGCGAGGGCGCGGGTTAGTGTCAGCGTACGGGTTAGGAGTAGGGGACGGCTGAGGGTCAGGCTTCGGGGAAGGGTTAGGGTTAGGGTTCGGGCTAGGGTTAGGGTTAGGGGACGGGGACGGTTTAGGGTCAAGGTGAGGGTACGACAACGCTCTAGGGGGAGCGTACGTTTGAGGGCGTGGGTTAGTGTCAGCGTACGGGTTAGGATTAGGGGACGGCTGAGGGTCAGGCTTCGGGGAAGGGTTAGGGTTAGGGTTCGGGCTAGGGTTAGGGTTAGGGGACGGGGACGGTTTAGGGTCCAGGTGAGGGTACGACAACGCTCTAGGGGGAGCGTACGTGTTAGGGCGCGGGTTAGTGTCAGCGTACGGGTTAGGATTAGGGGACGGCTGAGGGTCAGGCTTCGGGGAAGGGTTAGGGTTAGGGTTCGGGCTAGGGTTAGGGTTAGGGGACGGGGACGGTTTAGGGTGCAGGTGAGGGTACGACAACGCTCTAGGGGGAGCGTACGTGTGAGGGCGCGGGTTAGTGTCAGCGTACGGGTTAGGATTAGGGGACGGCTGAGGGTCAGGCTTCGGGGAAGGGTTAGGGTTAGGGTTCGGGCTAGGGTTAGGGTTAGGGGACGGGGACGGTTTAGGGTCCAGGTGAGGGTACGACAACGCTCTAGGGGGAGTGTACGTGTGAGGGCGCGGGTTAGTGTCAGCGTACGGGTTAGGATTAGGGGACGGCTGAGGGTCAGGCTTCGGGGAAGGGTTAGGGTTAGGGTTCGGGCTAGGGTTAGGGTTAGGGGACGGGGACGGTTTAGGGTCCAGGTGAGGGTACGACAACGCTCTAGGGGGAGCGTACGTGTGAGGGCGCGGGTTAGTGTCAGCGTACGGGTTAGGATTAGGGGACGGCTGAGGGTCAGGCTTCGGGGAAGGGTTAGGGTTAGGGTTCGGGCTAGGGTTAGGGTTAGGGGACGGGGACGGTTTAGGGTCCAGGTGAGTGTACGACAACGCTCTAGGGGGAGCGTACGTGCGAGGGCGCGGGTTAGTGTCAGCGTACGGGTTAGGATTAGGGGACGGCTGAGGGTCAGGCTTCGGGAAAGGGTTAGGGTTAGGCTTCGGGCTAGGGTTAGGGTTAGGGGACGGGGACGGTTTAGGGTCCAGGTGAGGGCACGACAACGCGCTTGGGGGAGCGTACGTGTGAGGGCGCGGGTTAGTGTCAGCGTACGGGTTAGGATTAGGGGACGGCTGAGGGTCAGGCTTCGGGGAAGGGTTAGGGTTAGGGTTCGGGCTAGGGTTAGGGTTAGGGGCACGGGGACGGTTTAGGGTCCACGTGAGGGTACGACAACGCTCTAGGGGGAGCGTACGTGCGAGGGCGCGGGTTAGTGTCAGCGTACGGGTTAGGATTAGGGGACGGCTGAGGGTCAGGCTTCGGGGAAGGGTTAGGGTTAGGGTTCGGGCTAGGGTTAGGGTTAGGGGACGGGGACGGTTTAGGGTCCAGGTGAGGGTACGACAACGCTCTAGGGGGAGCGTACGTGTGAGGGCGCGGGTTAGTGTCAGCGTACGGGTTAGGATTAGGGGACGGCTGAGGGTCAGGCTTCGGGGAAGGGTTAGGGTTAGGGTTCGGGCTAGGGTTAGGGTTAGGGGACGGGGACGGTTTAGGGTCCAGGTGAGGGTACGACAACGCTCTAGGGGGAGCGTACATGTGAGGGCGCGGGTTAGTGTCAGCGTACGGGTTAGGATTAGGGGACGGCTGATGGTCAGGCTTCGGGGAAGTGTTAGGGTTAGGCTTCGGGCTAGGGTTAGGGTTAGGGGACGGGGACGGTTTAGGGTCCAGGTGAGGGTACGACAACGCTCTAGGGGGAGCGTACGTGTGAGGGCGAGGGTTAGTGTCAGCGTACGGGTTAGGATTAGGGGACGGCTGAGGGTCAGGCTTCGGGAAAGGGTTAGGGTTAGGCTTCGGGCTAGGGTTAGGGTTAGGGGACGGGGACGGTTTAGGGTCCAGGTGAGGGTACGACAACGCGCTTGGGGGAGCGTACGTGTGAGGGCGCGGGTTAGTGTCAGCGTACGGGTTAGGATTAGGGGACGGCTGAGGGTCAGGCTTCGGGGAAGTGTTAGGGTTAGGGTTCGGGCTAGGGTTAGGGTTAGGGGACGGGGACGGTTTAGGGTCCAGGTGAGGGTACGACAACGCTATAGGGGGAGCGTACGTGCGAGGGCGCGGGTTAGTGTCAGCGTACGGGTTAGGATTAGGGGACGGCTGAGGGTCAGGCTTCGGGGAAGGTTTAGGGTTAGGGTTCGGGCTAGGGTTAGGGTTAGGGGACGGGGACGGTTTAGGGTCCAGGTGAGGGTACGACAACGCGCTTGGGGGAGCGAACGTGTGAGGGCGCGGGTTAGTGTCAGCGTACGGGTTAGGATTAGGGGACGGCTGAGGGTCAGGCTTCGGGGAAGGGTTAGGGTTAGGGTTCGGGCTAGGGTTAGGGTTAGGGGACGGGGACGGTTTAGGGTCCAGGTGAGGGTACGACAACGCTCTAGGGGGAGCGTACGTGTGAGGGCGCGGGTTAGTGTCAGCGTACGGGTTAGGATTAGGGGACGGCTGAGGGTCAGGCTTCGGGGAAGGGTTAGGGTTAGGCTTCGGGCTAGGGTTAGGGTTAGGGGACGGGGACGGTTTAGGGTCCAGGTGAGGGTACGACAACGCTCTAGGGGGAGCGTACGTGTGAGGGCGCGGGTTAGTGTCAGCGTACGGGTTAGGATTAGGGGACGGCTGAGGTTCTGGCTTCGGGGAAGTGTTAGGGTTAGGGTTCGGGCTAGGGTTAGGGTTAGGGGACGGGGACGGTTTAGGGTCCAGGTGAGGGTACGACAACGCTCTAGGGGGAGCGTACGTGTGAGGGCGCTGGTTAGTGTCAGCGTACGGGTTAGGATTAGGGGACGGCTGAGGGTCAGGCTTCGGGGAAGGGTTAGGGTTAGGGTTCGGGCTAGGGTTAGGGTTAGGGGACGGGGACGGTTTAGGGTCCAGGTGAGGGTACGACAACGCTCTAGGGGGAGCGTACGTGTGAGGGCGCGGGTTAGTGTCAGCGTACGGATTAGGATTAGGGGACGGCTGAGGGTCAGGCTTCGGGGAAGGGTTAGGGTTAGGGTTCGGGCTAGGGTTAGGGTTAGGGGACGGGGACGGTTTAGGGTCCAGGTGAGTGTACGACAACGCTCTAGGGGGAGCGTACGTGCGAGGGCGCGGGTTAGTGTCAGCGTACGGGTTAGGATTAGGGGACGGCTGAGGGTCAGGCTTCGGGAAAGGGTTAGGGTTAGGCTTCGGGCTAGGGTTAGGGTTAGGGGACGGGGACGGTTTAGGGTCCAGGTGAGGGCACGACAACGCGCTTGGGGGAGCGTACGTGTGAGGGCGCGGGTTAGTGTCAGCGTACGGGTTAGGATTAGGGGACGGCTGAGGGTCAGGCTTCGGGGAAGGGTTAGGGTTAGGGTTCGGGCTAGGGTTAGGGTTAGGGGCACGGGGACGGTTTAGGGTCCACGTGAGGGTACGACAATGCTCTAGGGGGAGCGTACGTGCGAGGGCGCGGGTTAGTGTCAGCGTACGGGTTAGGATTAGGGGACGGCTGAGGGTCAGGCTTCGGGGAAGGGTTAGGGTTAGGGTTCGGGCTAGGGTTAGGGTTAGGGGACGGGGACGGTTTAGGGTCCAGGTGAGGGTACGACAACGCTCTAGGGGGAGCGTACGTGTGAGGGCGCGGGTTAGTGTCAGCGTACGGGTTAGGATTAGGGGACGGCTGAGGGTCAGGCTTCGGGGAAGGGTTAGGGTTAGGGTTCGGGCTAGGGTTAGGGTTAGGGGACGGGGACGGTTTAGGGGCCAGGTGAGGGTACGACAACGCTCTAGGGGGAGCGAACGTGTGAGGGCGCGGGTTAGTGTCAGCGTTCAGGTTAGGATTAGGGGACGGCTGAGGGTCAGGCTTCGGGGAAGTGTTAGGGTTAGGGTTCGGGCTAGGGTTAGGGTTAGGGGACAGGGACGGTTTAGGGTCCAGGTGAGGGTACGACAACGCTCTAGAGGGAGCGTACGTGCGAGGGCGCGGGTTAGTGTCAGCGTACGGGTTAGGAGTAGGGGACGGCTGAGGGTCAGGCTTCGGGGAAGGGTTAGGGTTAGGGTTCGGGCTAGGGTTAGGGTTAGGGGACGGGGACGGTTTAGGGTCCAGGTGAGTGTACGACAAAGCTCTAGGGGGAGCGTACGTGCGAGGGCGCGGGTTAGTGTCAGCGTACGGGTTAGGATTAGGGGACGGCTGAGGGTCAGGCTTCGGGAAAGGGTTAGGGTTAGGCTTCGGGCTAGGGTTAGGGTTAGGGGACGGGGACGGTTTAGGGTCCAGGTGAGGGCACGACAACGCGCTTGGGGGAGCGTACGTGTGAGGGCGCGGGTTAGTGTCAGCGTACGGGTTAGGATTAGGGGACGGCTGAGGGTCAGGCTTCGGGGAAGGGTTAGGGTTAGGGTTCGGGCTAGGGTTAGGGTTAGGGGCACGGGGACGGTTTAGGGTCCACGTGAGGGTACGACAACGCTCTAGGGGGAGCGTACGTGCGAGGGCGCGGGTTAGTGTCAGCGTACGGGTTAGGATTAGGGGACGGCTGAGGGTCAGGCTTCGGGGAAGGGTTAGGGTTAGGGTTCGGGCTAGGGTTAGGGTTAGGGGACGGGGACGGTTTAGGGTCCAGGTGAGGGTACGACAACGCTCTAGGGGGAGCGTACGTGTGAGGGCGCGGGTTAGTGTCAGCGTACGGGTTAGGATTAGGGGACGGCTGAGGGTCAGGCTTCGGGGAAGGGTTAGGGTTAGGGTTCGGGCTAGGGTTAGGGTTAGGGGACGGGGACGGTTTAGGGGCCAGGTGAGGGTACGACAACGCTCTAGGGGGAGCGAACGTGTGAGGGCGCGGGTTAGTGTCAGCGTTCGGGTTAGGATTAGGGGACGGCTGAGGGTCAGGCTTCGGGGAAGGGTTAGGGTTAGGGTTCGGGCTAGGGTTAGGGTTAGGGGACGGGGACGGTTTAGGGTCCAGGTGAGGGTACGACAACGCTCTAGAGGGAGCGTACGTGCGAGGGCGCGGGTTAGTGTCAGCGTACGGGTTAGGAGTAGGGGACGGCTGAGGGTCAGGCTTCGGGGAAGGGTTAGGGTTAGGGTTCGGGCTAGGGTTAGGGTTAGGGGACGGGGACGGTTTAGGGTCAAGGTGAGGGTACGACAACGCTCTAGGGGGAGCGTACGTGTGAGGGCGCGGGTTAGTGTCAGCGTACGGGTTAGGATTAGGGGACGGCTGAGGGTCAGGCTTCGGGGAAGGGTTAGGGTTAGGGTTCGGGCTAGGGTTAGGGTTAGGGGACGGGGACGGTTTAGGGTCCAGGTGAGGGTACGACAACGCTCTAGGGGGAGCGTACGTGTTAGGGCGCGGGTTAGTGTCAGCGTACGGGTTAGGATTAGGGGACGGCTGAGGGTCAGGCTTCGGGGAAGGGTTAGGGTTAGGGTTCGGGCTAGGGTTAGGGTTAGGGGACGGGGACGGTTTAGGGTGCAGGTGAGGGTACGACAACGCTCTAGGGGGAGCGTACGTGTGAGGGCGCGGGTTAGTGTCAGCGTACGGGTTAGGATTAGGGGACGGCTGAGGGTCAGGCTTCGGGGAAGGGTTAGGGTTAGGGTTCGGGCTAGGGTTAGGGTTAGGGGACGGGGACGGTTTAGGGTCCAGGTGAGGGTACGACAACGCTCTAGGGGGAGTGTACGTGTGAGGGCGCGGGTTAGTGTCAGCGTACGGGTTAGGATTAGGGGACGGCTGAGGGTCAGGCTTCGGGGAAGGGTTAGGGTTAGGGTTCGGGCTAGGGTTAGGGTTAGGGGACGGGGACGGTTTAGGGTCCAGGTGAGGGTACGACAACGCTCTAGGGGGAGCGTACGTGTGAGGGCGCGGGTTAGTGTCAGCGTACGGGTTAGGATTAGGGGACGGCTGAGGGTCAGGCTTCGGGGAAGGGTTAGGGTTAGGGTTCGGGCTAGGGTTAGGGTTAGGGGACGGGGACGGTTTAGGGTCCAGGTGAGTGTACGACAACGCTCTAGGGGGAGCGTACGTGCGAGGGCGCGGGTTAGTGTCAGCGTACGGGTTAGGATTAGGGGACGGCTGAGGGTCAGGCTTCGGGAAAGGGTTAGGGTTAGGCTTCGGGCTAGGGTTAGGGTTAGGGGACGGGGACGGTTTAGGGTCCAGGTGAGGGCACGACAACGCGCTTGGGGGAGCGTACGTGTGAGGGCGCGGGTTAGTGTCAGCGTACGGGTTAGGATTAGGGGACGGCTGAGGGTCAGGCTTCGGGGAAGGGTTAGGGTTAGGGTTCGGGCTAGGGTTAGGGTTAGGGGCACGGGGACGGTTTAGGGTCCACGTGAGGGTACGACAACGCTCTAGGGGGAGCGTACGTGCGAGGGCGCGGGTTAGTGTCAGCGTACGGGTTAGGATTAGGGGACGGCTGAGGGTCAGGCTTCGGGGAAGGGTTAGGGTTAGGGTTCGGGCTAGGGTTAGGGTTAGGGGACGGGGACGGTTTAGGGTCCAGGTGAGGGTACGACAACGCTCTAGGGGGAGCGTACGTGTGAGGGCGCGGGTTAGTGTCAGCGTACGGGTTAGGATTAGGGGACGGCTGAGGGTCAGGCTTCGGGGAAGGGTTAGGGTTAGGGTTCGGGCTAGGGTTAGGGTTAGGGGACGGGGACGGTTTAGGGGCCAGGTGAGGGTACGACAACGCTCTAGGGGGAGCGAACGTGTTAGGGCGCGGGTTAGTGTCAGCGTTCGGGTTAGGATTAGGGGACGGCTGAGGGTCAGGCTTCGGGGAAGGGTTAGGGTTAGGGTTCGGGCTAGGGTTAGGGTTAGGGGACGGGGACGGTTTAGGGTCCAGGTGAGGGTACGACAACGCTCTAGAGGGAGCGTACGTGCGAGGGCGCGGGTTAGTGTTAGCGTACGGGTTAGGAGTAGGGGACGGCTGAGGGTCAGGCTTCGGGGAAGGGTTAGGGTTAGGGTTCGGGCTAGGGTTAGGGTTAGGGGACGGGGACGGTTTAGGGTCAAGGTGAGGGTACGACAACGCTCTAGGGGGAGCGTACGTGTGAGGGCGCGGGTTAGTGTCAGCGTACGGGTTAGGATTAGGGGACGGCTGAGGGTCAGGCTTCGGGGAAGGGTTAGGGTTAGGGTTCGGGCTAGGGTTAGGGTTAGGGGACGGGGACGGTTTAGGGTCCAGGTGAGGGTACGACAACGCTCTAGGGGGAGCGTACGTGTGAGGGCGCGGGTTAGTGTCAGCGTACGGGTTAGGATTAGGGGACGGCTGAGGGTCAGGCTTCGGGGAAGGGTTAGGGTTAGGGTTCGGGCTAGGGTTAGGGTTAGGGGACGGGGACGGTTTAGGGTCCAGGTGAGGGTACGACAACGCTCTAGGGGGAGCGTACGTGTGAGGGCGCGGGTTAGTGTCAGCGTACGGGTTAGGATTAGGGGACGGCTGAGGATCAGGCTTCGGGGAAGGGTTAGGGTTAGGGTTCGGGCTAGGGTTAGGGTTAGGGGACGGGGACGGTTTAGGGTCCAGGTGAGGGTACGACAACGCTCTAGGGGGAGTGTACATGTGAGGGCGCGGGTTAGTGTCAGCGTACGGGTTAGGATTAGGGGACGGCTGAGGGTCAGGCTTCGGTGAAGGGTTAGGGTTAGGGTTCGGGCTAGGGTTAGGGTTAGGGGACGGGGACGGTTTAGGTTCCAGGTGAGGGTACGACAACGCTCTAGGGGGAGCGTACGTGTGAGGGCGCGGGGTACTGTCAGCGTACGGGTTAGGATTAGGGGACGGCTGAGGGTCAGGCTTCGGGGAAGGGTTAGGGTTAGGGTTCGGGCTAGGGTTAGGTTTAGGTGACGGGGACGGTTTAGGGTCCAGGTGAGGGTACGACAACGCTCTAGGGGGAGCGTACGTGTGAGGGCGCGGGTTAGTGTCAGCGTACGGGTTAGGATTAGGGGACGGCTGAGGGTCAGGCTTCGGGGAAGGGTTAGGGTTAGGGTTCGGGCTAGGGTTAGGGTTAGGGGACGGGGACGGTTTAGGGTCGAGGTGAGGGTACGACAACGCTCTAGGGGGAGCGTACGTGTGAGGGCGCGGGTTAGTGTCAGCGTACGGGTTAGGATTAGGGGACGGCTGAGGGTCAGGCTTCGGGGAAGGGTTAGGGTTAGGGTTCGGGCTAGGGTTAGGGTTAGGGGACGGGGACGGTTTAGGGTCCAGGTGAGGGTACGACAACGCTCTAGGGGGAGCGTACGTGTGAGGGCGAGGGTTAGTGTCAGCGTACGGGTTAGGATTAGGGGACGGCTGAGGGTCAGGCTTCGGGAAAGTGTTAGGGTTAGGCTTCGGGCTAGGGTTAGGGTTAGGGGACGGGGACGGTTTAGGGTCCAGGTGAGGGTACGACAACGCGCTTGGGGGAGCGTACGTGTGAGGGCGCGGGTTAGTGTCAGCGTACGGGTTAGGATTAGGGGACGGCTGAGGGTCAGGCTTCGGGGAAGTGTTAGGGTTAGGGTTCGGGCTAGGGTTAGGGTTAGGGGACGGGGACGGTTTAGGGTCCAGGTGAGGGTACGACAACGCTATAGGGGGAGCGTACGTGCGAGGGCGCGGGTTAGTGTCAGCGTACGGGTTAGGATTAGGGGACGGCTGAGGGTCAGGCTTCGGGAAAGTGTTAGGGTTAGGCTTCGGGCTAGGGTTAGGGTTAGGGGACGGGGACGGTTTAGGGTCCAGGTGAGGGTACGACAACGCGCTTGGGGGAGCGAACGTGTGAGGGCGCGCGTTAGTGTCAGCGTACGGGTTAGGATTAGGGGACGGCTGAGGGTCAGGCTTCGGGGAAGGGTTAGGGTTAGGGTTCGGGCTAGGGTTAGGGTTAGGGGACGGGGACGGTTTAGGGTCCAGGTGAGGGTACGACAACGCTCTAGGGGGAGCGTACGTGTGAGGGCGCGGGTTAGTGTCAGCGTACGGGTTAGGATTAGGGGACGGCTGAGGGTCAGGCTTCGGGGAAGGGTTAGGGTTAGGGTTCGGGCTAGGGTTAGGGTTAGGGGACGGGGACGGTTTAGGGTCCAGGTGAGGGTACGACAACG
Organism: Globicephala melas; assembly: GCF_963455315.2. Taxonomy (NCBI): domain Eukaryota; kingdom Metazoa; phylum Chordata; class Mammalia; order Artiodactyla; family Delphinidae; genus Globicephala; species Globicephala melas. Next base: position 416,659 of record NW_027207323.1, read on the forward strand.
CTCTAGGGGGAGCGTACGTGTGAGGGCGCGGGTTAGTGTCAGCGTACGGGTTAGGATTAGGGGACGGCTGAGGGTCAGGCTTCGGGGAAGGGTTAGGGTTAGGGTTCGGGCTAGGGTTAGGGTTAGGGGACGGGGACGGTTTAGGGTCCAGGTGAGTGTACGACAACGCTCTAGGGGGAGCGTACGTGCGAGGGCGCGGGTTAGTGTCAGCGTACGGGTTAGGATTAGGGGACGGCTGAGGGTCAGGCTTCGGGAAAGGGTTAGGGTTAGGCTTCGGGCTAGGGTTAGGGTTAGGGGACGGGGACGGTTTAGGGTCCAGGTGAGGGCACGACAACGCGCTTGGGGGAGCGTACGTGTGAGGGCGCGGGTTAGTGTCAGCGTACGGGTTAGGATTAGGGGACGGCTGAGGGTCAGGCTTCGGGGAAGGGTTAGGGTTAGGGTTCGGGCTAGGGTTAGGGTTAGGGGCACGGGGACGGTTTAGGGTCCACGTGAGGGTACGACAACGCTCTAGGGGGAGCGTACGTGCGAGGGCGCGGGTTAGTGTCAGCGTACGGGTTAGGATTAGGGGACGGCTGAGGGTCAGGCTTCGGGGAAGTGTTAGGGTTAGGGTTCGGGCTAGGGTTAGGGTTAGGGGACGGGGACGGTTTAGGGTCCAGGTGAGGGTACGACAACGCTCTAGGGGGAGCGTACGTGTGAGGGCGCGGGTTAGTGTCAGCGTACGGGTTAGGATTAGGGGACGGCTGAGGGTCAGGCTTCGGGGAAGGGTTAGGGTTAGGGTTCGGGCTAGGGTTAGGGTTAGGGGACGGGGACGGTTTAGGGGCCAGGTGAGGGTACGACAACGCTCTAGGGGGAGCGTACGTGTGAGGGCGCGGGTTAGTGTCAGCGTACGGGTTAGGATTAGGGGACGGCTGAGGGTCAGGCTTCGGGGAAGGGTTAGGGTTAGGGTTCGGGCTAGGGTTAGGGTTAGGGGACGGGGACGGTTTAGGGTCCAGGTGAGGGTACGACAACGCTCTAGGGGGAGTGTACGTGTGAGGGCGCGGGTTAGTGTCAGCGTACGGGTTAGGATTAGGGGACGGCTGAGGGTCAGGCTTCGGGGAAGGGTTAGGGTTAGGGTTCGGGCTAGGGTTAGGGTTAGGGGACGGGGACGGTTTAGGGTCCAGGTGAGGGTACGACAACGCTCTAGGGGGAGTGTACATGTGAGGGCGCGAGTTAGTGTCAGCGTACGGGTTAGGATTAGGGGACGGCTGAGGGTCAGGCTTCGGTGAAGGGTTAGGGTTAGGGTTCGGGCTAGGGTTAGGGTTAGGGGACGGGGACGGTTTAGGTTCCAGGTGAGGGTACGACAACGCTCTAGGGGGAGCGTACGTGTGAGGGCGCGGGGTACTGTCAGCGTACGGGTTAGGATTAGGGGACGGCTGAGGGTCAGGCTTCGGGGAAGGGTTAGGGTTAGGGTTCGGGCTAGGGTTAGGGTTAGGTGACGGGGACGGTTTAGGGTCCAGGTGAGGGTACGACAACGCTCTAGGGGGAGCGTACGTGTGAGGGCGCGGGTTAGTGTCAGCGTACGGGTTAGGATTAGGGGACGGCTGAGGGTCAGGCTTCGGGGAAGGGTTAGGGTTAGGGTTCGGGCTAGGGTTAGGGTTAGGGGACGGGGACGGTTTAGGGTCGAGGTGAGGGTACGACAACGCTCTAGGGGGAGCGTACGTGTGAGGGCGCGGGTTAGTGTCAGCGTACGGGTTAGGATTAGGGGACGGCTGAGGGTCAGGCTTCGGGGAAGGGTTAGGGTTAGGGTTCGGGCTAGGGTTAGGGTTAAGGGACGGGGACGGGTTAGGGTCCAGGTGAGGGTACGACAACGCTCTAGGGGGAGCGTACGTGTGAGGGCGCGGGTTAGTGTCAGCGTACGGGTTAGGATTAGGGGACGGCTGAGGGTCAGGCTTCGGGGAAGGGTTAGGGTTAGGCTTCGGGCTAGGGTTAGGGTTAGGGGACGGGGACGGTTTAGGGGCCAGGTGAGGGTACGACAACGCTCTAGGGGGAGCGTACGTGTGAGGGCGCGGGTTAGTGTCAGCGTACGGGTTAGGATTAGGGGACGGCTGAGGGTCAGGCTTCGGGGAAGGGTTAGGGTTAGGGTTCGGGCTAGGGTTAGGGTTAGGGGACGGGGACGGTTTAGGGTCCAGGTGAGGGTACGACAACGCTCTAGGGGGAGCGTACGTGTGAGGGCGCGGGTTAGTGTCAGCGTACGGGTTAGGATTAGGGGACGGCTGAGGGTCAGGCTTCGGGGAAGGGTTAGGGTTAGGGTTCGGGCTAGGGTTAGGGTTAGGGGACGGGGACGGTTTAGGGTCCACGTGAGGGTACGACAACGCTCTAGGGGGAGCGTACGTGCGAGGGCGCGGGTTAGTGTCAGCGTACGGGTTAGGATTAGGGGACGGCTGAGGGTCAGGCTTCGGGGAAGGGTTAGGGTTAGGGTTCGGGCTAGGGTTAGGGTTAGGGGACGGGGACGGTTTAGGGTCCAGGTGAGGGTACGACAACGCTCTAGGGGGAGCGTACGTGTGAGGGCGCGGGTTAGTGTCAGCGTACGGGTTAGGATTAGGGGACGGCTGAGGGTCAGGCTTCGGGGAAGGGTTAGGGTTAGGGTTCGGGCTAGGGTTAGGGTTAGGGGACGGGGACGGTTTAGGGGCCAGGTGAGGGTACGACAACGCTCTAGGGGGAGCGAACGTGTTAGGGCGCGGGTTAGTGTCAGCGTTCGGGTTAGGATTAGGGGACGGCTGAGGGTCAGGCTTCGGGGAAGGGTTAGGGTTAGGGTTCGGGCTAGGGTTAGGGTTAGGGGACGGGGACGGTTTAGGGTCCAGGTGAGGGTACGACAACGCTCTAGAGGGAGCGTACGTGCGAGGGCGCGGGTTAGTGTTAGCGTACGGGTTAGGAGTAGGGGACGGCTGAGGGTCAGGCTTCGGGGAAGGGTTAGGGTTAGGGTTCGGGCTAGGGTTAGGGTTAGGGGACGGGGACGGTTTAGGGTCAAGGTGAGGGTACGACAACGCTCTAGGGGGAGCGTACGTGTGAGGGCGCGGGTTAGTGTCAGCGTACGGGTTAGGATTAGGGGACGGCTGAGGGTCAGGCTTCGGGGAAGGGTTAGGGTTAGGGTTCGGGCTAGGGTTAGGGTTAGGGGACGGGGACGGTTTAGGGTCCAGGTGAGGGTACGACAACGCTCTAGGGGGAGCGTACGTGTGAGGGCGCGGGTTAGTGTCAGCGTACGGGTTAGGATTAGGGGACGGCTGAGGGTCAGGCTTCGGGGAAGGGTTAGGGTTAGGGTTCGGGCTAGGGTTAGGGTTAGGGGACGGGGACGGTTTAGGGTCCAGGTGAGGGTACGACAACGCTCTAGGGGGAGCGTACGTGTGAGGGCGCGGGTTAGTGTCAGCGTACGGGTTAGGATTAGGGGACGGCTGAGGATCAGGCTTCGGGGAAGGGTTAGGGTTAGGGTTCGGGCTAGGGTTAGGGTTAGGGGACGGGGACGGTTTAGGGTCCAGGTGAGGGTACGACAACGCTCTAGGGGGAGTGTACATGTGAGGGCGCGGGTTAGTGTCAGCGTACGGGTTAGGATTAGGGGACGGCTGAGGGTCAGGCTTCGGTGAAGGGTTAGGGTTAGGGTTCGGGCTAGGGTTAGGGTTAGGGGACGGGGACGGTTTAGGTTCCAGGTGAGGGTACGACAACGCTCTAGGGGGAGCGTACGTGTGAGGGCGCGGGGTACTGTCAGCGTACGGGTTAGGATTAGGGGACGGCTGAGGGTCAGGCTTCGGGGAAGGGTTAGGGTTAGGGTTCGGGCTAGGGTTAGGTTTAGGTGACGGGGACGGTTTAGGGTCCAGGTGAGGGTACGACAACGCTCTAGGGGGAGCGTACGTGTGAGGGCGCGGGTTAGTGTCAGCGTACGGGTTAGGATTAGGGGACGGCTGAGGGTCAGGCTTCGGGGAAGGGTTAGGGTTAGGGTTCGGGCTAGGGTTAGGGTTAGGGGACGGGGACGGTTTAGGGTCGAGGTGAGGGTACGACAACGCTCTAGGGGGAGCGTACGTGTGAGGGCGCGGGTTAGTGTCAGCGTACGGGTTAGGATTAGGGGACGGCTGAGGGTCAGGCTTCGGGGAAGGGTTAGGGTTAGGGTTCGGGCTAGGGTTAGGGTTAGGGGACGGGGACGGTTTAGGGTCCAGGTGAGGGTACGACAACGCTCTAGGGGGAGCGTACGTGTGAGGGCGAGGGTTAGTGTCAGCGTACGGGTTAGGATTAGGGGACGGCTGAGGGTCAGGCTTCGGGAAAGTGTTAGGGTTAGGCTTCGGGCTAGGGTTAGGGTTAGGGGACGGGGACGGTTTAGGGTCCAGGTGAGGGTACGACAACGCGCTTGGGGGAGCGTACGTGTGAGGGCGCGGGTTAGTGTCAGCGTACGGGTTAGGATTAGGGGACGGCTGAGGGTCAGGCTTCGGGGAAGTGTTAGGGTTAGGGTTCGGGCTAGGGTTAGGGTTAGGGGACGGGGACGGTTTAGGGTCCAGGTGAGGGTACGACAACGCTATAGGGGGAGCGTACGTGCGAGGGCGCGGGTTAGTGTCAGCGTACGGGTTAGGATTAGGGGACGGCTGAGGGTCAGGCTTCGGGAAAGTGTTAGGGTTAGGCTTCGGGCTAGGGTTAGGGTTAGGGGACGGGGACGGTTTAGGGTCCAGGTGAGGGTACGACAACGCGCTTGGGGGAGCGAACGTGTGAGGGCGCGCGTTAGTGTCAGCGTACGGGTTAGGATTAGGGGACGGCTGAGGGTCAGGCTTCGGGGAAGGGTTAGGGTTAGGGTTCGGGCTAGGGTTAGGGTTAGGGGACGGGGACGGTTTAGGGTCCAGGTGAGGGTACGACAACGCTCTAGGGGGAGCGTACGTGTGAGGGCGCGGGTTAGTGTCAGCGTACGGGTTAGGATTAGGGGACGGCTGAGGGTCAGGCTTCGGGGAAGGGTTAGGGTTAGGCTTCGGGCTAGGGTTAGGGTTAGGGGACGGGGACGGTTTAGGGTCCAGGTGAGGGTACGACAACGCTCTAGGGGGAGCGTACGTGTGAGGGCGCGGGTTAGTGTCAGTGTACGGGTTAGGATTAGGGGACGGCTGAGGTTCTGGCTTCGGGGAAGTGTTAGGGTTAGGGTTCGGGCTAGGGTTAGGGTTAGGGGACGGGGACGGTTTAGGGTCCAGGTGAGGGTACGACAACGCTCTAGGGGGAGCGTACGTGTGAGGGCGCGGGTTAGTGTCAGCGTACGGGTTAGGATTAGGGGACGGCTGAGGGTCAGGCTTCGGGGAAGGGTTAGGGTTAGGGTTCGGGCTAGGGTTAGGGTTAGGGGACGGGGACGGTTTAGGGTCCAGGTGAGGGTACGACAACGCTCTAGGGGGAGCGTACGTGTGAGGGCGCGGGTTAGTGTCAGCGTACGGGTTAGGATTAGGGGACGGCTGAGGGTCAGGCTTCGGGGAAGGGTTAGGGTTAGGGTACGGGCTAGGGTTAGGGTTAGGGGACGTGGACGGTTTAGGGTCCAGGTGAGGGTACGACAACGCTCTAGGGGGAGCGTACGTGTGAGGGCGCGGGTTAGTGTCAGCGTACAGGTTAGGATTAGGGGACGGCTGAGGGTCAGGCTTCGGTGAAGGGTTAGGGTTAGGGTTCGGGCTAGGGTTAGGGTTAGGGGACGGGGACGGTTTAGGGTCCAGGTGAGGGTACGACAACGCTCTAGGGGGAGCGTACGTGTGAGGGCGCGGGTTAGTGTCAGCGTACGGGTTAGGATTAGGGGACGGCTGAGGGTCAGGCTTCGGGGAAGGGTTAGGGTTAGGGTTCGGGCTAGGGTTAGGGTTAGGGGACGGGGACGGTTTAGGGTCCAGGTGAGTGTACGACAACGCTCTAGGGGGAGCGTACGTGCGAGGGCGCGGGTTAGTGTCAGCGTACGGGTTAGGATTAGGGGACGGCTGAGGGTCAGGCTTCGGGAAAGGGTTAGGGTTAGGCTTCGGGCTAGGGTTAGGGTTAGGGGACGGGGACGGTTTAGGGTCCAGGTGAGGGCACGACAACGCGCTTGGGGGAGCGTACGTGTGAGGGCGCGGGTTAGTGTCAGCGTACGGGTTAGGATTAGGGGACGGCTGAGGGTCAGGCTTCGGGGAAGGGTTAGGGTTAGGGTTCGGGCTAGGGTTAGGGTTAGGGGCACGGGGACGGTTTAGGGTCCACGTGAGGGTACGACAACGCTCTAGGGGGAGCGTACGTGCGAGGGCGCGGGTTAGTGTCAGCGTACGGGTTAGGATTAGGGGACGGCTGAGGGTCAGGCTTCGGGGAAGTGTTAGGGTTAGGGTTCGGGCTAGGGTTAGGGTTAGGGGACGGGGACGGTTTAGGGTCCAGGTGAGGGTACGACAACGCTCTAGGGGGAGCGTACGTGTGAGGGCGCGGGTTAGTGTCAGCGTACGGGTTAGGATTAGGGGACGGCTGAGGGTCAGGCTTCGGGGAAGGGTTAGGGTTAGGGTTCGGGCTAGGGTTAGGGTTAGGGGACGGGGACGGTTTAGGGGCCAGGTGAGGGTACGACAACGCTCTAGGGGGAGCGTACGTGTGAGGGCGCGGGTTAGTGTCAGCGTACGGGTTAGGATTAGGGGACGGCTGAGGGTCAGGCTTCGGGGAAGGGTTAGGGTTAGGGTTCGGGCTAGGGTTAGGGTTAGGGGACGGGGACGGTTTAGGGTCCAGGTGAGGGTACGACAACGCTCTAGGGGGAGTGTACGTGTGAGGGCGCGGGTTAGTGTCAGCGTACGGGTTAGGATTAGGGGACGGCTGAGGGTCAGGCTTCGGGGAAGGGTTAGGGTTAGGGTTCGGGCTAGGGTTAGGGTTAGGGGACGGGGACGGTTTAGGGTCCAGGTGAGGGTACGACAACGCTCTAGGGGGAGTGTACATGTGAGGGCGCGAGTTAGTGTCAGCGTACGGGTTAGGATTAGGGGACGGCTGAGGGTCAGGCTTCGGTGAAGGGTTAGGGTTAGGGTTCGGGCTAGGGTTAGGGTTAGGGGACGGGGACGGTTTAGGTTCCAGGTGAGGGTACGACAACGCTCTAGGGGGAGCGTACGTGTGAGGGCGCGGGGTACTGTCAGCGTACGGGTTAGGATTAGGGGACGGCTGAGGGTCAGGCTTCGGGGAAGGGTTAGGGTTAGGGTTCGGGCTAGGGTTAGGGTTAGGTGACGGGGACGGTTTAGGGTCCAGGTGAGGGTACGACAACGCTCTAGGGGGAGCGTACGTGTGAGGGCGCGGGTTAGTGTCAGCGTACGGGTTAGGATTAGGGGACGGCTGAGGGTCAGGCTTCGGGGAAGGGTTAGGGTTAGGGTTCGGGCTAGGGTTAGGGTTAGGGGACGGGGACGGTTTAGGGTCGAGGTGAGGGTACGACAACGCTCTAGGGGGAGCGTACGTGTGAGGGCGCGGGTTAGTGTCAGCGTACGGGTTAGGATTAGGGGACGGCTGAGGGTCAGGCTTCGGGGAAGGGTTAGGGTTAGGGTTCGGGCTAGGGTTAGGGTTAAGGGACGGGGACGGGTTAGGTTCCAGGTGAGGGTACGACAACGCTCTAGGGGGAGCGTACGTGTGAGGGCGCGGGTTAGTGTCAGCGTACGGGTTAGGATTAGGGGACGGCTGAGGGTCAGGCTTCGGGGAAGGGTTAGGGTTAGGGTTCGGGCTAGGGTTAGGGTTAGGGGACGGGGACGGTTTAGGGTCCAGGTGAGGGTACGACAACGCTCTAGGGGGAGCGTACGTGTGAGGGCGCGGGTTAGTGTCAGCGTACGGGTTAGGATTAGGGGACGGCTGAGGGTCAGGCTTCGGGGAAGGGTTAGGGTTAGGGTTCGGGCTAGGGTTAGGGTTAGGGGACGGGGACGGTTTAGGGTCCAGGTGAGGGTACGACAACGCTCTAGGGGGAGCGTACGTGTGAGGGCGCGGGTTAGTGTCAGCGTACGGGTTAGGATTAGGGGACGGCTGAGGGTCAGGCTTCGGGGAAGGGTTAGGGTTAGGGTTCGGGCTAGGGTTAGGGTTAGGGGACGGGGACGGTTTAGGGTCCAGGTGAGGGTACGACAACGCTCTAGGGGGAGCGTACATGTGAGGGCGCGGGTTAGTGTCAGCGTACGGGTTAGGATTAGGGGACGGCTGATGGTCAGGCTTCGGGGAAGTGTTAGGGTTAGGCTTCGGGCTAGGGTTAGGGTTAGGGGACGGGGACGGTTTAGGGTCCAGGTGAGGGTACGACAACGCTCTAGGGGGAGCGTACGTGTGAGGGCGAGGGTTAGTGTCAGCGTACGGGTTAGGATTAGGGGACGGCTGAGGGTCAGGCTTCGGGGAAGGGTTAGGGTTAGGGTTCGAGCTAGGGTTAGGGTTAGGGGACGGGGACGGTTTAGGGTCCAGGTGAGGGTACGACAACGCGCTTGGGGGAGCGTACGTGTGAGGGCGCGGGTTAGTGTCAGCGTACGGGTTAGGATTAGGGGACGGCTGAGGGTCAGGCTTCGGGGAAGTGTTAGGGTTAGGGTTCGGGCTAGGGTTAGGGTTAGGGGACGGGGACGGTTTAGGGTCCAGGTGAGGGTACGACAACGCTATAGGGGGAGCGTACGTGCGAGGGCGCGGGTTAGTGTCAGCGTACGGGTTAGGATTAGGGGACGGCTGAGGGTCAGGCTTCGGGGAAGGTTTAGGGTTAGGGTTCGGGCTAGGGTTAGGGTTAGGGGACGGGGACGGTTTAGGGTCCAGGTGAGGGTACGACAACGCTCTAGGGGGAGCGTACGTGCGAGGGCGCGGGTTAGTGTCAGCGTACGGGTTAGGATTAGGGGACGGCTGAGGGTCAGGCTTCGGGAAAGGGTTAGGGTTAGGCTTCGGGCTAGGGTTTGGGTTAGGGGACGGGGACGGTTTAGGGTCCAGGTGAGGGTACGACAACGCGCTTGGGGGAGCGAACGTGTGAGGGCGCGGGTTAGTGTCAGCGTACGGGTTAGGATTAGGGGACGGCTGAGGGTCAGGCTTCGGGGAAGGGTTAGGGTTAGGGTTCGGGCTAGGGTTAGGGTTAGGGGACGGGGACGGTTTAGGGTCCAGGTGAGGGTACGACAACGCTCTAGGGGGAGCGTACGTGTGAGGGCGCGGGTTAGTGTCAGCGTACGGGTTAGGATTAGGGGACGGCTGAGGGTCAGGCTTCGGGGAAGGGTTAGGGTTAGGCTTCGGGCTAGGGTTAGGGTTAGGGGACGGGGACGGTTTAGGGTCCAGGTGAGGGTACGACAACGCTCTAGGGGGAGCGTACGTGTGAGGGCGCGGGTTAGTGTCAGCGTACGGTTTAGGATTAGGGGACGGCTGAGGTTCTGGCTTCGGGGAAGTGTTAGGGTTAGGGTTCGGGCTAGGGTTAGGGTTAGGGGACGGGGACGGTTTAGGGTCCAGGTGAGGGTACGACAACGCTCTAGGGGGAGCGTACGTGTGAGGGCGCTGGTTAGTGTCAGCGTACGGGTTAGGATTAGGGGACGGCTGAGGGTCAGGCTTCGGGGAAGGGTTAGGGTTAGGGTTCGGGCTAGGGTTAGGGTTAGGGGACGGGGACGGTTTAGGGTCCAGGTGAGTGTACGACAACGCTCTAGGGGGAGCGTACGTGTGAGGGCGCGGGTTAGTGTCAGCGTACGGGTTAGGATTAGGGGACGGCTGAGGGTCAGGCTTCGGGGAAGGGTTAGGGTTAGGGTTCGGGCTAGGGTTAGGGTTAGGGGACGTGGACGGTTTAGGGTCCAGGTGAGGGTACGACAACGCTCTAGGGGGAGCGTACGTGTGAGGGCGCGGGTTAGTGTCAGCGTACGGGTTAGGATTAGGGGACGGCTGAGGGTCAGGCTTCGGGGAAGGGTTAGGGTTAGGGTTCGGGCTAGGGTTAGGGTTAGGGGACGGGGACGGTTTAGGGTCCAGGTGAGGGTACGACAACGCTCTAGGGGGAGCGTACGTGTGAGGGCGCGGGTTAGTGTCAGCGTACGGATTAGGATTAGGGGACGGCTGAGGGTCAGGCTTCGGGGAAGGGTTAGGGTTAGGGTTCGGGCTAGGGTTAGGGTTAGGGGACGGGGACGGTTTAAGGTCCAGGTGAGTGTACGACAACGCTCTAGGGGGAGCGTACGTGTGAGGGCGCTGGTTAGTGTCAGCGTACGGGTTAGGATTAGGGGACGGCTGAGGGTCAGGCTTCGGGGAAGGGTTAGGGTTAGGGTTCGGACTAGGGTTAGGGTTAGGGGACGGGGACGGTTTAGGGTCCAGGTGAGGGTACGACAACGCTCTAGGGGGAGCGTACGTGTGAGGGCGCGGGTTAGTGTCAGCGTACGGGTTAGGATTAGGGGACGGCTGAGGGTCAGGCTTCGGGGAAGGGTTAGGGTTAGGGTTCGGGCTAGGGTTAGGGTTAGGGGACGGGGACGGTTTAGGGTCCAGGTGAGGGTACGACAACGCTCTAGGGGGAGCGTACGTGCGAGGGCGCGGGTTAGTGTCAGCGTACGGGTTAGGAGTAGGGGACGGCTGAGGGTCAGGCTTCGGGGAAGGGTTAGGGTTAGGGTTCGGGCTAGGGTTAGGGTTAGGGGACGGGGACGGTTTAGGGTCCAGGTGAGGGTACGACAACGCTCTAGGGGGAGCGTACGTGTGAGGGCGCGGGTTAGTGTCAGCGTACGGGTTAGGATTAGGGGACGGCTGAGGGTCAGGCTTCGGGGAAGGGTTAGGGTTAGGGTTCGGGCTAGGGTTAGGGTTAGGGGACGGGGACGGTTTAGGGGCCAGGTGAGGGTACGACAACGCTCTAGGGGGAGCGAACGTGTGAGGGCGCGGGTTAGTGTCAGCGTTCGGGTTAGGATTAGGGGACGGCTGAGGGTCAGGCTTCGGGGAAGGGTTAGGGTTAGGGTTCGGGCTAGGGTTAGGGTTAGGGGACAGGGACGGTTTAGGGTCCAGGTGAGGGTACGACAACGCTCTAGAGGGAGCGTACGTGCGAGGGCGCGGGTTAGTGGCAGCGTACGGGTTAGGAGTAGGGGACGGCTGAGGGTCAGGCTTCGGGGAAGGGTTAGGGTTAGGGTTCGGGCTAGGGTTAGGGTTAGGGGACGGGGACGGTTTAGGGTCAAGGTGAGGGTACGACAACGCTCTAGGGGGAGCGTACGTGTGAGGGCTCGGGTTAGTGTCAGCGTACGGGTTAGGATTAGGGGACGGCTGAGGGTCAGGCTTCGGGGAAGTGTTAGGGTTAGGGTTCGGGCTAGGGTTAGGGTTAGGGGACGGGGACGGTTTAGGGTCCAAGTGAGGGTACGACAACGCTATAGGGGGAGCGTACGTGCGAGGGCGCGGGTTAGTGTCAGCGTACGGGTTAGGATTAGGGGACGGCTGAGGGTCAGGCTTCGGGGAAGGTTTAGGGTTAGGGTTCGGGCTAGGGTTAGGGTTAGGGGACGGGGACGGTTTAGGGTCCAGGTGAGGGTACGACAACGCGCTTGGGGGAGCGAACGTGTGAGGGCGCGGGTTAGTGTCAGCGTACGGGTTAGGATTAGGGGACGGCTGAGGGTCAGGCTTCGGGGAAGGGTTAGGGTTAGGGTTCGGGCTAGGGTTAGGGTTAGGGGACGGGGACGGTTTAGGGTCCAGGTGAGGGTACGACAACGCTCTAGGGGGAGCGTACGTGTGAGGGCGCGGGTTAGTGTCAGCGTACGGGTTAGGATTAGGGGACGGCTGAGGGTCAGGCTTCGGGGAAGGGTTAGGGTTAGGCTTCGGGCTAGGGTTAGGGTTAGGGGACGGGGACGGTTTAGGGTCCAGGTGAGGGTACGACAACGCTCTAGGGGGAGCGTACGTGTGAGGGCGCGGGTTAGTGTCAGCGTACGGGTTAGGATTAGGGGACGGCTGAGGTTCTGGCTTCGGGGAAGTGTTAGGGTTAGGGTTCGGGCTAGGGTTAGGGTTAGGGGACGGGGACGGTTTAGGGTCCAGGTGAGGGTACGACAACGCTCTAGGGGGAGCGTACGTGTGAGGGCGCTGGTTAGTGTCAGCGTACGGGTTAGGATTAGGGGACGGCTGAGGGTCAGGCTTCGGGGAAGGGTTAGGGTTAGGGTTCGGGCTAGGGTTAGGGTTAGGGGACGGGGACGGTTTAGGGTCCAGGTGAGGGTACGACAACGCTCTAGGGGGAGCGTACGTGTGAGGGCGCGGGTTAGTGTCAGCGTACGGATTAGGATTAGGGGACGGCTGAGGGTCAGGCTTCGGGGAAGGGTTAGGGTTAGGGTTCGGGCTAGGGTTAGGGTTAGGGGACGGGGACGGTTTAGGGTCCAGGTGAGTGTACGACAACGCTCTAGGGGGAGCGTACGTGCGAGGGCGCGGGTTAGTGTCAGCGTACGGGTTAGGATTAGGGGACGGCTGAGGGTCAGGCTTCGGGAAAGGGTTAGGGTTAGGCTTCGGGCTAGGGTTAGGGTTAGGGGACGGGGACGGTTTAGGGTCCAGGTGAGGGCACGACAACGCGCTTGGGGGAGCGTACGTGTGAGGGCGCGGGTTAGTGTCAGCGTACGGGTTAGGATTAGGGGACGGCTGAGGGTCAGGCTTCGGGGAAGGGTTAGGGTTAGGGTTCGGGCTAGGGTTAGGGTTAGGGGCACGGGGACGGTTTAGGGTCCACGTGAGGGTACGACAATGCTCTAGGGGGAGCGTACGTGCGAGGGCGCGGGTTAGTGTCAGCGTACGGGTTAGGATTAGGGGACGGCTGAGGGTCAGGCTTCGGGGAAGGGTTAGGGTTAGGGTTCGGGCTAGGGTTAGGGTTAGGGGACGGGGACGGTTTAGGGTCCAGGTGAGGGTACGACAACGCTCTAGGGGGAGCGTACGTGTGAGGGCGCGGGTTAGTGTCAGCGTACGGGTTAGGATTAGGGGACGGCTGAGGGTCAGGCTTCGGGGAAGGGTTAGGGTTAGGGTTCGGGCTAGGGTTAGGGTTAGGGGACGGGGACGGTTTAGGGGCCAGGTGAGGGTACGACAACGCTCTAGGGGGAGCGAACGTGTGAGGGCGCGGGTTAGTGTCAGCGTTCAGGTTAGGATTAGGGGACGGCTGAGGGTCAGGCTTCGGGGAAGTGTTAGGGTTAGGGTTCGGGCTAGGGTTAGGGTTAGGGGACGGGGACGGTTTAGGGTCCAGGTGAGGGTACGACAACGCTCTAGAGGGAGCGTACGTGCGAGGGCGCGGGTTAGTGTCAGCGTACGGGTTAGGAGTAGGGGACGGCTGAGGGTCAGGCTTCGGGGAAGGGTTAGGGTTAGGGTTCGGGCTAGGGTTAGGGTTAGGGGACGGGGACGGTTTAGGGTCCAGGTGAGTGTACGACAACGCTCTAGGGGGAGCGTACGTGCGAGGGCGCGGGTTAGTGTCAGCGTACGGGTTAGGATTAGGGGACGGCTGAGGGTCAGGCTTCGGGAAAGGGTTAGGGTTAGGCTTCGGGCTAGGGTTAGGGTTAGGGGACGGGGACGGTTTAGGGTCCAGGTGAGGGCACGACAACGCGCTTGGGGGAGCGTACGTGTGAGGGCGCGGGTTAGTGTCAGCGTACGGGTTAGGATTAGGGGACGGCTGAGGGTCAGGCTTCGGGGAAGGGTTAGGGTTAGGCTTCGGGCTAGGGTTAGGGTTAGGGGACGGGGACGGTTTAGGGTCCAGGTGAGGGTACGACAACGCTCTAGGGGGAGCGTACGTGTGAGGGCGCGGGTTAGTGTCAGCGTACGGGTTAGGATTAGGGGACGGCTGAGGTTCTGGCTTCGGGGAAGTGTTAGGGTTAGGGTTCGGGCTAGGGTTAGGGTTAGGGGACGGGGACGGTTTAGGGTCCAGGTGAGGGTACGACAACGCTCTAGGGGGAGCGTACGTGTGAGGGCGCTGGTTAGTGTCAGCGTACGGGTTAGGATTAGGGGACGGCTGAGGGTCAGGCTTCGGGGAAGGGTTAGGGTTAGGGTTCGGGCTAGGGTTAGGGTTAGGGGACGGGGACGGTTTAGGGTCCAGGTGAGGGTACGACAACGCTCTAGGGGGAGCGTACGTGTGAGGGCGCGGGTTAGTGTCAGCGTACGGATTAGGATTAGGGGACGGCTGAGGGTCAGGCTTCGGGGAAGGGTTAGGGTTAGGGTTCGGGCTAGGGTTAGGGTTAGGGGACGGGGACGGTTTAGGGTCCAGGTGAGTGTACGACAACGCTCTAGGGGGAGCGTACGTGCGAGGGCGCGGGTTAGTGTCAGCGTACGGGTTAGGATTAGGGGACGGCTGAGGGTCAGGCTTCGGGAAAGGGTTAGGGTTAGGCTTCGGGCTAGGGTTAGGGTTAGGGGACGGGGACGGTTTAGGGTCCAGGTGAGGGCACGACAACGCGCTTGGGGGAGCGTACGTGTGAGGGCGCGGGTTAGTGTCAGCGTACGGGTTAGGATTAGGGGACGGCTGAGGGTCAGGCTTCGGGGAAGGGTTAGGGTTAGGGTTCGGGCTAGGGTTAGGGTTAGGGGCACGGGGACGGTTTAGGGTCCACGTGAGGGTACGACAATGCTCTAGGGGGAGCGTACGTGCGAGGGCGCGGGTTAGTGTCAGCGTACGGGTTAGGATTAGGGGACGGCTGAGGGTCAGGCTTCGGGGAAGGGTTAGGGTTAGGGTTCGGGCTAGGGTTAGGGTTAGGGGACGGGGACGGTTTAGGGTCCAGGTGAGGGTACGACAACGCTCTAGGGGGAGCGTACGTGTGAGGGCGCGGGTTAGTGTCAGCGTACGGGTTAGGATTAGGGGACGGCTGAGGGTCAGGCTTCGGGGAAGGGTTAGGGTTAGGGTTCGGGCTAGGGTTAGGGTTAGGGGACGGGGACGGTTTAGGGGCCAGGTGAGGGTACGACAACGCTCTAGGGGGAGCGAACGTGTGAGGGCGCGGGTTAGTGTCAGCGTTCAGGTTAGGATTAGGGGACGGCTGAGGGTCAGGCTTCGGGGAAGTGTTAGGGTTAGGGTTCGGGCTAGGGTTAGGGTTAGGGGACAGGGACGGTTTAGGGTCCAGGTGAGGGTACGACAACGCTCTAGAGGGAGCGTACGTGCGAGGGCGCGGGTTAGTGTCAGCGTACGGGTTAGGAGTAGGGGACGGCTGAGGGTCAGGCTTCGGGGAAGGGTTAGGGTTAGGGTTCGGGCTAGGGTTAGGGTTAGGGGACGGGGACGGTTTAGGGTCCAGGTGAGTGTACGACAACGCTCTAGGGGGAGCGTACGTGCGAGGGCGCGGGTTAGTGTCAGCGTACGGGTTAGGATTAGGGGACGGCTGAGGGTCAGGCTTCGGGAAAGGGTTAGGGTTAGGCTTCGGGCTAGGGTTAGGGTTAGGGGACGGGGACGGTTTAGGGTCCAGGTGAGGGCACGACAACGCGCTTGGGGGAGCGTACGTGTGAGGGCGCGGGTTAGTGTCAGCGTACGGGTTAGGATTAGGGGACGGCTGAGGGTCAGGCTTCGGGGAAGGGTTAGGGTTAGGGTTCGGGCTAGGGTTAGGGTTAGGGGCACGGGGACGGTTTAGGGTCCACGTGAGGGTACGACAACGCTCTAGGGGGAGCGTACGTGCGAGGGCGCGGGTTAGTGTCAGCGTACGGGTTAGGATTAGGGGACGGCTGAGGGTCAGGCTTCGGGGAAGGGTTAGGGTTAGGGTTCGGGCTAGGGTTAGGGTTAGGGGACGGGGACGGTTTAGGGTCCAGGTGAGGGTACGACAACGCTCTAGGGGGAGCGTACGTGTGAGGGCGCGGGTTAGTGTCAGCGTACGGGTTAGGATTAGGGGACGGCTGAGGGTCAGGCTTCGGGGAAGGGTTAGGGTTAGGGTTCGGGCTAGGGTTAGGGTTAGGGGACGGGGACGGTTTAGGGGCCAGGTGAGGGTACGACAACGCTCTAGGGGGAGCGAACGTGTGAGGGCGCGGGTTAGTGTCAGCGTTCGGGTTAGGATTAGGGGACGGCTGAGGGTCAGGCTTCGGGGAAGGGTTAGGGTTAGGGTTCGGGCTAGGGTTAGGGTTAGGGGACGGGGACGGTTTAGGGTCCAGGTGAGGGTACGACAACGCTCTAGAGGGAGCGTACGTGCGAGGGCGCGGGTTAGTGTCAGCGTACGGGTTAGGAGTAGGGGACGGCTGAGGGTCAGGCTTCGGGGAAGGGTTAGGGTTAGGGTTCGGGCTAGGGTTAGGGTTAGGGGACGGGGACGGTTTAGGGTCAAGGTGAGGGTACGACAACGCTCTAGGGGGAGCGTACGTGTGAGGGCGCGGGTTAGTGTCAGCGTACGGGTTAGGATTAGGGGACGGCTGAGGGTCAGGCTTCGGGGAAGGGTTAGGGTTAGGGTTCGGGCTAGGGTTAGGGTTAGGGGACGGGGACGGTTTAGGGTCCAGGTGAGGGTACGACAACGCTCTAGGGGGAGCGTACGTGTTAGGGCGCGGGTTAGTGTCAGTGTACGGGTTAGGATTAGGGGACGGCTGAGGGTCAGGCTTCGGGGAAGGGTTAGGGTTAGGGTTCGGGCTAGGGTTAGGGTTAGGGGACGGGGACGGTTTAGGGTGCAGGTGAGGGTACGACAACGCTCTAGGGGGAGCGTACGTGTGAGGGCGCGGGTTAGTGTCAGCGTACGGGTTAGGATTAGGGGACGGCTGAGGGTCAGGCTTCGGGGAAGGGTTAGGGTTAGGGTTCGGGCTAGGGTTAGGGTTAGGGGACGGGGACGGTTTAGGGTCCAGGTGAGGGTACGACAACGCTCTAGGGGGAGTGTACGTGTGAGGGCGCGGGTTAGTGTCAGCGTACGGGTTAGGATTAGGGGACGGCTGAGGGTCAGGCTTCGGGGAAGGGTTAGGGTTAGGGTTCGGGCTAGGGTTAGGGTTAGGGGACGGGGACGGTTTAGGGTCCAGGTGAGGGTACGACAACGCTCTAGGGGGAGCGTACGTGTGAGGGCGCGGGTTAGTGTCAGCGTACGGGTTAGGATTAGGGGACGGCTGAGGGTCAGGCTTCGGGGAAGGGTTAGGGTTAGGGTTCGGGCTAGGGTTAGGGTTAGGGGACGGGGACGGTTTAGGGTCCAGGTGAGTGTACGACAACGCTCTAGGGGGAGCGTACGTGCGAGGGCGCGGGTTAGTGTCAGCGTACGGGTTAGGATTAGGGGACGGCTGAGGGTCAGGCTTCGGGAAAGGGTTAGGGTTAGGCTTCGGGCTAGGGTTAGGGTTAGGGGACGGGGACGGTTTAGGGTCCAGGTGAGGGCACGACAACGCGCTTGGGGGAGCGTACGTGTGAGGGCGCGGGTTAGTGTCAGCGTACGGGTTAGGATTAGGGGACGGCTGAGGGTCAGGCTTCGGGGAAGGGTTAGGGTTAGGGTTCGGGCTAGGGTTAGGGTTAGGGGCACGGGGACGGTTTAGGGTCCACGTGAGGGTACGACAACGCTCTAGGGGGAGCGTACGTGCGAGGGCGCGGGTTAGTGTCAGCGTACGGGTTAGGATTAGGGGACGGCTGAGGGTCAGGCTTCGGGGAAGGGTTAGGGTTAGGGTTCGGGCTAGGGTTAGGGTTAGGGGACGGGGACGGTTTAGGGTCCAGGTGAGGGTACGACAACGCTCTAGGGGGAGCGTACGTGTGAGGGCGCGGGTTAGTGTCAGCGTACGGGTTAGGATTAGGGGACGGCTGAGGGTCAGGCTTCGGGGAAGGGTTAGGGTTAGGGTTCGGGCTAGGGTTAGGGTTAGGGGACGGGGACGGTTTAGGGGCCAGGTGAGGGTACGACAACGCTCTAGGGGGAGCGAACGTGTTAGGGCGCGGGTTAGTGTCAGCGTTCGGGTTAGGATTAGGGGACGGCTGAGGGTCAGGCTTCGGGGAAGGGTTAGGGTTAGGGTTCGGGCTAGGGTTAGGGTTAGGGGACGGGGACGGTTTAGGGTCCAGGTGAGGGTACAACAACGCTCTAGAGGGAGCGTACGTGCGAGGGCGCGGGTTAGTGTCAGCGTACGGGTTAGGAGTAGGGGACGGCTGAGGGTCAGGCTTCGGGGAAGGGTTAGGGTTAGGGTTCGGGCTAGGGTTAGGGTTAGGGGACGGGGACGGTTTAGGGTCAAGGTGAGGGTACGACAACGCTCTAGGGGGAGCGTACGTGTGAGGGCGCGGGTTAGTGTCAGCGTACGGGTTAGGATTAGGGGACGGCTGAGGGTCAGGCTTCGGGGAAGGGTTAGGGTTAGGGTTCGGGCTAGGGTTAGGGTTAGGGGACGGGGACGGTTTAGGGTCCAGGTGAGGGTACGACAACGCTCTAGGGGGAGCGTACGTGTGAGGGCGCGGGTTAGTGTCAGCGTACGGGTTAGGATTAGGGGACGGCTGAGGGTCAGGCTTCGGGGAAGGGTTAGGGTTAGGGTTCGGGCTAGGGTTAGGGTTAGGGGACGGGGACGGTTTAGGGTCCAGGTGAGGGTACGACAACGCTCTAGGGGGAGCGTACGTGTGAGGGCGCGGGTTAGTGTCAGCGTACGGGTTAGGATTAGGGGACGGCTGAGGATCAGGCTTCGGGGAAGGGTTAGGGTTAGGGTTCGGGCTAGGGTTAGGGTTAGGGGACGGGGACGGTTTAGGGTCCAGGTGAGGGTACGACAACGCTCTAGGGGGAGTGTACATGTGAGGGCGCGGGTTAGTGTCAGCGTACGGGTTAGGATTAGGGGACGGCTGAGGGTCAGGCTTCGGTGAAGGGTTAGGGTTAGGGTTCGGGCTAGGGTTAGGGTTAGGGGACGGGGACGGTTTAGGTTCCAGGTGAGGGTACGACAACGCTCTAGGGGGAGCGTACGTGTGAGGGCGCGGGGTACTGTCAGCGTACGGGTTAGGATTAGGGGACGGCTGAGGGTCAGGCTTCGGGGAAGGGTTAGGGTTAGGGTTCGGGCTAGGGTTAGGTTTAGGTGACGGGGACGGTTTAGGGTCCAGGTGAGGGTACGACAACGCTCTAGGGGGAGCGTACGTGTGAGGGCGCGGGTTAGTGTCAGCGTACGGGTTAGGATTAGGGGACGGCTGAGGGTCAGGCTTCGGGGAAGGGTTAGGGTTAGGGTTCGGGCTAGGGTTAGGGTTAGGGGACGGGGACGGTTTAGGGTCGAGGTGAGGGTACGACAACGCTCTAGGGGGAGCGTACGTGTGAGGGCGCGGGTTAGTGTCAGCGTACGGGTTAGGATTAGGGGACGGCTGAGGGTCAGGCTTCGGGGAAGGGTTAGGGTTAGGGTTCGGGCTAGGGTTAGGGTTAGGGGACGGGGACGGTTTAGGGTCCAGGTGAGGGTACGACAACGCTCTAGGGGGAGCGTACGTGTGAGGGCGAGGGTTAGTGTCAGCGTACGGGTTAGGATTAGGGGACGGCTGAGGGTCAGGCTTCGGGAAAGTGTTAGGGTTAGGCTTCGGGCTAGGGTTAGGGTTAGGGGACGGGGACGGTTTAGGGTCCAGGTGAGGGTACGACAACGCGCTTGGGGGAGCGTACGTGTGAGGGCGCGGGTTAGTGTCAGCGTACGGGTTAGGATTAGGGGACGGCTGAGGGTCAGGCTTCGGGGAAGTGTTAGGGTTAGGGTTCGGGCTAGGGTTAGGGTTAGGGGACGGGGACGGTTTAGGGTCCAGGTGAGGGTACGACAACGCTATAGGGGGAGCGTACGTGCGAGGGCGCGGGTTAGTGTCAGCGTACGGGTTAGGATTAGGGGACGGCTGAGGGTCAGGCTTCGGGGAAGGTTTAGGGTTAGGGTTCGGGCTAGGGTTAGGGTTAGGGGACAGGGACGGTTTAGGGTCCAGGTGAGGGTACGACAACGCTCTAGGGGGAGCGTACGTGCGAGGGCGCGGGTTAGTGTCAGCGTACGGGTTAGGATTAGGGGACGGCTGAGGGTCAGGCTTCGGGAAAGTGTTAGGGTTAGGCTTCGGGCTAGGGTTAGGGTTAGGGGACGGGGACGGTTTAGGGTCCAGGTGAGGGTACGACAACGCGCTTGGGGGAGCGAACGTGTGAGGGCGCGCGTTAGTGTCAGCGTACGGGTTAGGATTAGGGGACGGCTGAGGGTCAGGCTTCGGGGAAGGGTTAGGGTTAGGGTTCGGGCTAGGGTTAGGGTTAGGGGACGGGGACGGTTTAGGGTCCAGGTGAGGGTACGACAACGCTCTAGGGGGAGCGTACGTGTGAGGGCGCGGGTTAGTGTCAGTGTACGGGTTAGGATTAGGGGACGGCTGAGGTTCTGGCTTCGGGGAAGTGTTAGGGTTAGGGTTCGGGCTAGGGTTAGGGTTAGGGGACGGGGACGGTTTAGGGTCCAGGTGAGGGTACGACAACGCTCTAGGGGGAGCGTACGTGTGAGGGCGCGGGTTAGTGTCAGCGTACGGGTTAGGATTAGGGGACGGCTGAGGGTCAGGCTTCGGGGAAGGGTTAGGGTTAGGGTTCGGGCTAGGGTTAGGGTTAGGGGACGGGGACGGTTTAGGGTCCAGGTGAGGGTACGACAACGCTCTAGGGGGAGCGTACGTGTGAGGGCGCGGGTTAGTGTCAGCGTACGGGTTAGGATTAGGGGACGGCTGAGGGTCAGGCTTCGGGGAAGGGTTAGGGTTAGGGTACGGGCTAGGGTTAGGGTTAGGGGACGTGGACGGTTTAGGGTCCAGGTGAGGGTACGACAACGCTCTAGGGGGAGCGTACGTGTGAGGGCGCGGGTTAGTGTCAGCGTACAGGTTAGGATTAGGGGACGGCTGAGGGTCAGGCTTCGGGGAAGGGTTAGGGTTAGGGTTCGGGCTAGGGTTAGGGTTAGGGGACGGGGACGGTTTAGGGTCCAGGTGAGGGTACGACAACGCTCTAGGGGGAGCGTACGTGTGAGGGCGCGGGTTAGTGTCAGCGTACGGGTTAGGATTAGGGGACGGCTGAGGGTCAGGCTTCGGGAAAGGGTTAGGGTTAGGCTTCGGGCTAGGGTTAGGGTTAGGGGACGGGGACGGTTTAGGGTCCAGGTGAGGGCACGACAACGCGCTTGGGGGAGCGTACGTGTGAGGGCGCGGGTTAGTGTCAGCGTACGGGTTAGGATTAGGGGACGGCTGAGGGTCAGGCTTCGGGGAAGGGTTAGGGTTAGGGTTCGGGCTAGGGTTAGGGTTAGGGGCACGGGGACGGTTTAGGGTCCACGTGAGGGTACGACAACGCTCTAGGGGGAGCGTACGTGCGAGGGCGCGGGTTAGTGTCAGCGTACGGGTTAGGATTAGGGGACGGCTGAGGGTCAGGCTTCGGGGAAGGGTTAGGGTTAGGGTTCGGGCTAGGGTTAGGGTTAGGGGACGGGGACGGTTTAGGGTCCAGGTGAGGGTACGACAACGCTCTAGGGGGAGCGTACGTGTGAGGGCGCGGGTTAGTGTCAGCGTACGGGTTAGGATTAGGGGACGGCTGAGGGTCAGGCTTCGGGGAAGGGTTAGGGTTAGGGTTCGGGCTAGGGTTAGGGTTAGGGGACGGGGACGGTTTAGGGGCCAGGTGAGGGTACGACAACGCTCTAGGGGGAGCGTACGTGTGAGGGCGCGGGTTAGTGTCAGCGTACGGGTTAGGATTAGGGGACGGCTGAGGGTCAGGCTTCGGGGAAGGGTTAGGGTTAGGGTTCGGGCTAGGGTTAGGGTTAGGGGACGGGGACGGTTTAGGGTCCAGGTGAGGGTACGACAACGCTCTAGGGGGAGCGTACGTGTGAGGGCGCGGGTTAGTGTCAGCGTACGGGTTAGGATTAGGGGACGGCTGAGGGTCAGGCTTCGGGGAAGGGTTAGGGTTAGGGTTCGGGCTAGGGTTAGGGTTAGGGGACGGGGACGGTTTAGGGTCCAGGTGAGGGTACGACAACGCTCTAGGGGGAGTGTACGTGTGAGGGCGCGAGTTAGTGTCAGCGTACGGGTTAGGATTAGGGGACGGCTGAGGGTCAGGCTTCGGTGAAGGGTTAGGGTTAGGGTTCGGGCTAGGGTTAGGGTTAGGGGACGGGGACGGTTTAGGTTCCAGGTGAGGGTACGACAACGCTCTAGGGGGAGCGTACGTGTGAGGGCGCGGGGTACTGTCAGCGTACGGGTTAGGAGTAGGGGACGGCTGAGGGTCAGGCTTCGGGGAAGGGTTAGGGTTAGGGTTCGGGCTAGGGTTAGGGTTAGGTGACGGGGACGGTTTAGGGTCCAGGTGAGGGTACGACAACGCTCTAGGGGGAGCGTACGTGTGAGGGCGCGGGTTAGTGTCAGCGTACGGGTTAGGATTAGGGGACGGCTGAGGGTCAGGCTTCGGGGAAGGGTTAGGGTTAGGGTTCGGGCTAGGGTTAGGGTTAGGGGACGGGGACGGTTTAGGGTCGAGGTGAGGGTACGACAACGCTCTAGGGGGAGCGTACGTGTGAGGGCGCGGGTTAGTGTCAGCGTACGGGTTAGGATTAGGGGACGGCTGAGGGTCAGGCTTCGGGGAAGGGTTAGGGTTAGGGTTCGGGCTAGGGTTAGGGTTAAGGGACGGGGACGGGTTAGGGTCCAGGTGAGGGTACGACAACGCTCTAGGGGGAGCGTACGTGTGAGGGCGCGGGTTAGTGTCAGCGTACGGGTTAGGATTAGGGGACGGCTGAGGGTCAGGCTTCGGGGAAGGGTTAGGGTTAGGGTTCGGGCTAGGGTTAGGGTTAGGGGACGGGGACGGTTTAGGGTCCAGGTGAGGGTACGACAACGCTCTAGGGGGAGCGTACGTGTGAGGGCGCGGGTTAGTGTCAGCGTACGGGTTAGGATTAGGGGACGGCTGAGGGTCAGGCTTCGGGGAAGGGTTAGGGTTAGGGTTCGGGCTAGGGTTAGGGTTAGGGGACGGGGACGGTTTAGGGTCCAGGTGAGGGTACGACAACGCTCTAGGGGGAGCGTACGTGTGAGGGCGCGGGTTAGTGTCAGCGTACGGGTTAGGATTAGGGGACGGCTGAGGGTCAGGCTTCGGGGAAGGGTTAGGGTTAGGGTTCGGGCTAGGGTTAGGGTTAGGGGACGGGGACGGTTTAGGGTCCAGGTGAGGGTACGACAACGCTCTAGGGGGAGCGTACATGTGAGGGCGCGGGTTAGTGTCAGCGTACGGGTTAGGATTAGGGGACGGCTGATGGTCAGGCTTCGGGGAAGTGTTAGGGTTAGGCTTCGGGCTAGGGTTAGGGTTAGGGGACGGGGACGGTTTAGGGTCCAGGTGAGGGTACGACAACGCTCTAGGGGGAGCGTACGTGTGAGGGCGAGGGTTAGTGTCAGCGTACGGGTTAGGATTAGGGGACGGCTGAGGGTCAGGCTTCGGGAAAGGGTTAGGGTTAGGCTTCGGGCTAGGGTTAGGGTTAGGGGACGGGGACGGTTTAGGGTCCAGGTGAGGGTACGACAACGCGCTTGGGGGAGCGTACGTGTGAGGGCGCGGGTTAGTGTCAGCGTACGGGTTAGGATTAGGGGACGGCTGAGGGTCAGGCTTCGGGGAAGTGTTAGGGTTAGGGTTCGGGCTAGGGTTAGGGTTAGGGGACGGGGACGGTTTAGGGTCCAGGTGAGGGTACGACAACGCTATAGGGGGAGCGTACGTGCGAGGGCGCGGGTTAGTGTCAGCGTACGGGTTAGGATTAGGGGACGGCTGAGGGTCAGGCTTCGGGGAAGGTTTAGGGTTAGGGTTCGGGCTAGGGTTAGGGTTAGGGGACGGGGACGGTTTAGGGTCCAGGTGAGGGTACGACAACGCTCTAGGGGGAGCGTACGTGCGAGGGCGCGGGTTAGTGTCAGCGTACGGGTTAGGATTAGGGGACGGCTGAGGGTCAGGCTTCGGGAAAGGGTTAGGGTTAGGCTTCGGGCTAGGGTTAGGGTTAGGGGACGGGGACGGTTTAGGGTCCAGGTGAGGGTACGACAACGCGCTTGGGGGAGCGAACGTGTGAGGGCGCGGGTTAGTGTCAGCGTACGGGTTAGGATTAGGGGACGGCTGAGGGTCAGGCTTCGGGGAAGGGTTAGGGTTAGGGTTCGGGCTAGGGTTAGGGTTAGGGGACGGGGACGGTTTAGGGTCCAGGTGAGGGTACGACAACGCTCTAGGGGGAGCGTACGTGTGAGGGCGCGGGTTAGTGTCAGCGTACGGGTTAGGATTAGGGGACGGCTGAGGGTCAGGCTTCGGGGAAGGGTTAGGGTTAGGCTTCGGGCTAGGGTTAGGGTTAGGGGACGGGGACGGTTTAGGGTCCAGGTGAGGGTACGACAACGCTCTAGGGGGAGCGTACGTGTGAGGGCGCGGGTTAGTGTCAGCGTACGGGTTAGGATTAGGGGACGGCTGAGGTTCTGGCTTCGGGGAAGTGTTAGGGTTAGGGTTCGGGCTAGGGTTAGGGTTAGGGGACGGGGACGGTTTAGGGTCCAGGTGAGGGTACGACAACGCTCTAGGGGGAGCGTACGTGTGAGGGCGCTGGTTAGTGTCAGCGTACGGGTTAGGATTAGGGGACGGCTGAGGGTCAGGCTTCGGGGAAGGGTTAGGGTTAGGGTTCGGGCTAGGGTTAGGGTTAGGGGACGGGGACGGTTTAGGGTCCAGGTGAGGGTACGACAACGCTCTAGGGGGAGCGTACGTGTGAGGGCGCGGGTTAGTGTCAGCGTACGGGTTAGGATTAGGGGACGGCTGAGGGTCAGGCTTCGGGGAAGGGTTAGGGTTAGGGTTCGGGCTAGGGTTAGGGTTAGGGGACGTGGACGGTTTAGGGTCCAGGTGAGGGTACGACAACGCTCTAGGGGGAGCGTACGTGTGAGGGCGCGGGTTAGTGTCAGCGTACAGGTTAGGATTAGGGGACGGCTGAGGGTCAGGCTTCGGGGAAGGGTTAGGGTTAGGGTTCGGGCTAGGGTTAGGGTTAGGGGACGGGGACGGTTTAGGGTCCAGGTGAGGGTACGACAACGCTCTAGGGGGAGCGTACGTGTGAGGGCGCGGGTTAGTGTCAGCGTACGGATTAGGATTAGGGGACGGCTGAGGGTCAGGCTTCGGGGAAGGGTTAGGGTTAGGGTTCGGGCTAGGGTTAGGGTTAGGGGACGGGGACGGTTTAAGGTCCAGGTGAGTGTACGACAACGCTCTAGGGTGAGCGTACGTGTGAGGGCGCTGGTTAGTGTCAGCGTACGGGTTAGGATTAGGGGACGGCTGAGGGTCAGGCTTCGGGGAAGGGTTAGGGTTAGGGTTCGGACTAGGGTTAGGGTTAGGGGACGGGGACGGTTTAGGGTCCAGGTGAGGGTACGACAACGCTCTAGGGGGAGCGTACGTGTGAGGGCGCGGGTTAGTGTCAGCGTACGGGTTAGGATTAGGGGACGGCTGAGGGTCAGGCTTCGGGGAAGGGTTAGGGTTAGGGTTCGGGCTAGGGTTAGGGTTAGGGGACGGGGACGGTTTAGGGTCCAGGTGAGGGTACGACAACGCTCTAGGGGGAGCGTACGTGCGAGGGCGCGGGTTAGTGTCAGCGTACGGGTTAGGAGTAGGGGACGGCTGAGGGTCAGGCTTCGGGGAAGGGTTAGGGTTAGGGTTCGGGCTAGGGTTAGGGTTAGGGGACGGGGACGGTTTAGGGTCCAGGTGAGGGTACGACAACGCTCTAGGGGGAGCGTACGTGTGAGGGCGCGGGTTAGTGTCAGCGTACGGGTTAGGATTAGGGGACGGCTGAGGGTCAGGCTTCGGGGAAGGGTTAGGGTTAGGGTTCGGGCTAGGGTTAGGGTTAGGGGACGGGGACGGTTTAGGGGCCAGGTGAGGGTACGACAACGCTCTAGGGGGAGCGAACGTGTGAGGGCGCGGGTTAGTGTCAGCGTTCGGGTTAGGATTAGGGGACGGCTGAGGGTCAGGCTTCGGGGAAGGGTTAGGGTTAGGGTTCGGGCTAGGGTTAGGGTTAGGGGACAGGGACGGTTTAGGGTCCAGGTGAGGGTACGACAACGCTCTAGAGGGAGCGTACGTGCGAGGGCGCGGGTTAGTGTCAGCGTACGGGTTAGGAGTAGGGGACGGCTGAGGGTCAGGCTTCGGGGAAGGGTTAGGGTTAGGGTTCGGGCTAGGGTTAGGGTTAGGGGACGGGGACGGTTTAGGGTCAAGGTGAGGGTACGACAACGCTCTAGGGGGAGCGTACGTGTGAGGGCTCGGGTTAGTGTCAGCGTACGGGTTAGGATTAGGGGACGGCTGAGGGTCAGGCTTCGGGGAAGGGTTAGGGTTAGGGTTCGGGCTAGGGTTAGGGTTAGGGGACGGGGACGGTTTAGGGTCCAGGTGAGGGTACGACAACGCTCTAGGGGGAGCGTACGTGTTAGGGCGCGGGTTAGTGTCAGTGTACGGGTTAGGATTAGGGGACGACTGAGGGTCAGGCTTCGGGGAAGGGTTAGGGTTAGGGTTCGGGCTAGGGTTAGGGTTAGGGGACGGGGACGGTTTAGGGTGCAGGTGAGGGTACGACAACGCTCTAGGGGGAGCGTACGTGTGAGGGCGCGGGTTAGTGTCAGCGTACGGGTTAGGATTAGGGGACGGCTGAGGGTCAGGCTTCGGGGAAGGGTTAGGGTTAGGGTTCGGGCTAGGGTTAGGGTTAGGGGACGGGGACGGTTTAGGGTCCAGGTGAGGGTACGACAACGCTCTAGGGGGAGTGTACGTGTGAGGGCGCGGGTTAGTGTCAGCGTACGGGTTAGGATTAGGGGACGGCTGAGGGTCAGGCTTCGGGGAAGGGTTAGGGTTAGGGTTCGGGCTAGGGTTAGGGTTAGGGGACGGGGACGGTTTAGGTTCCAGGTGAGGGTACGACAACGCTCTAGGGGGAGCGTACGTGTGAGGGCGCGGGGTACTGTCAGCGTACGGGTTAGGATTAGGGGACGGCTGAGGGTCAGGCTTCGGGGAAGGGTTAGGGTTAGGGTTCGGGCTAGGGTTAGGGTTAGGTGACGGGGACGGTTTAGGGTCCAGGTGAGGGTACGACAACGCTCTAGGGGGATCGTACGTGTGAGGGCGCGGGTTAGTGTCAGCGTACGGGTTAGGATTAGGGGACGGCTGAGGGTCAGGCTTCGGGGAAGGGTTAGGGTTAGGGTTCGGGCTAGGGTTAGGGTTAGGGGACGGGGACGGTTTAGGGTCCAGGTGAGGGTACGACAACGCTCTAGGGGGAGCGTACATGTGAGGGCGCTGGTTAGTGTCAGCGTACGGGTTAGGATTAGGGGACGGCTGAGGGTCAGGCTTCGGGGAAGGGTTAGGGTTAGGGTTCGGACTAGGGTTAGGGTTAGGGGACGGGGACGGTTTAGGGTCCAGGTGAGGGTACGACAACGCTCTAGGGGGAGCGTACGTGTGAGGGCGCGGGTTAGTGTCAGCGTACGGGTTAGGATTAGGGGACGGCTGAGGGTCAGGCTTCGGGGAAGGGTTAGGGTTAGGGTTCGGGCTAGGGTTAGGGTTAGGGGACGGGGACGGTTTAGGGTCCAGGTGAGGGTACGACAACGCTCTAGGGGGAGCGTACGTGCGAGGGCGCGGGTTAGTGTCAGCGTACGGGTTAGGAGTAGGGGACGGCTGAGGGTCAGGCTTCGGGGAAGGGTTAGGGTTAGGGTTCGGGCTAGGGTTAGGGTTAGGGGACGGGGACGGTTTAGGGTCCAGGTGAGGGTACGACAACGCTCTAGGGGGAGCGTACGTTTGAGGGCGCGGGTTAGTGTCAGCGTACGGTTTAGGATTAGGGGACGGCTGAGGGTCAGGCTTCGGGGAAGGGTTAGGGTTAGGGTTCGGGCTAGGGTTAGGGTTAGGGGACGGGGACGGTTTAGGGTCCAGGTGAGGGTACGACAACGCTCTAGGGGGAGCGTACGTGTGAGGGCGCGGGTTAGTGTCAGCGTACGGGTTAGGATTAGGGGACGGCTGAGGGTCAGGCTTCGGGAAAGGGTTAGGGTTAGGGTTCGGGCTAGGGTTAGGGTTAGGGGACGGGGACGGTTTAGGGTCCAGGTGAGGGTACGACAACACTCTAGGGGGAGCGTACGTGTGAGGGCGCGGGTTAGTGTCAGCGTACGGGTTAGGATTACGGGACGGCTGAGGGTCAGGCTTCGGGGAAGGGTTAGGGTTAGGGTTCGGGCTAGGGTTAGGGTTAGGGGACGGGGACGGTTTAGGGTCCAGGTGAGGGCACGACAACGCGCTTGGGGGAGCGTACGTGAGAGGGCGCGGGTTAGTGTCAGCGTACGGGTTAGGATTAGGGGACGGCTGAGGGTCAGGCTTCGGGGAAGGGTTAGGGTTAGGGTTCGGGCTAGGGTTAGGGTTAGGGGCACGGGGACGGTTTAGGGTCCACGTGAGGGTACGACAACGCTCTAGGGGGAGCGTACGTGCGAGGGCGCGGGTTAGTGTCAGCGTACGGGTTAGGATTAGGGGACGGCTGAGGGTCAGGCTTCGGGGAAGGGTTAGGGTTAGGGTTCGGGCTAGGGTTAGGGTTAGGGGACGGGGACGGTTTAGGGTCCAGGTGAGGGTACGACAACGCTCTAGGGGGAGCGTACGTGCGAGGGCGCGGGTTAGTGTCAGCGTACGGGTTAGGATTAGGGGACGGCTGAGGGTCAGGCTTCGGGGAAGGGTTAGGGTTAGGGTTCGGGCTAGGGTTAGGGTTAGGGGTCGGGGACGGTTTAGGGTCCAGGTGAGGGTACGACAACGCTCTAGGGGGAGCGTACGTGTGAGGGCGCGGGTTAGTGTCAGCGTACGGGTTAGAATTAGGGGACGGCTGAGGGTCAGGCTTCGGGGAAGGGTTAGGGTTAGGGTTCGGGCTAGGGTTAGGGTTAGGGGACGGGGACGGTTTAGGGTCCAGGTGAGGGTACGACAACGCTCTAGAGGGAGCGTACGTGCGAGGGCGCGGGTTAGTGTCAGCGTACGGGTTAGGAGTAGGGGACGGCTGAGGGTCAGGCTTCGGGGAAGGGTTAGGGTTAGGGTTCGGGCTAGGGTTAGGGTTAGGGGACGGGGACGGTTTAGGGTCCAGGTGAGGGTACGACAACGCTCTAGGGGGAGCGTACGTGTGAGGGCGCGGGTTAGTGTCAGCGTACGGGTTAGGATTAGGGGACGGCTGAGGGTCAGGCTTCGGGGAAGGGTTAGGGTTAGGCTTCGGGCTAGGGTTAGGGTTAGGGGACGGGGACGGTTTAGGGTCCAGGTGAGGGTACGACAACGCTCTAGGGGGAGCGTACGTGTGAGGGCGCGGGTTAGTGTCAGCGTACGGGTTAGGATTAGGGGACGGCTGAGGGTCAGGCTTCGGGGAAGGGTTAGGGTTAGGGTTCGGGCTAGGGTTAGGGTTAGGGGACGGGGACGGTTTAGGGTCCAGGTGAGGGTACGACAACGCTCTAGGGGGAGCGTACGTGTGAGGGCGCGGGTTAGTGTCAGCGTACGGGTTAGGATTAGGGGACGGCTGAGGGTCAGGCTTCGGGAAAGGGTTAGGGTTAGGCTTCGGGCTAGGGTTAGGGTTAGGGGACGGGGACGGTTTAGGGTCCAGGTGAGGGTACGACAACGCGCTTGGGGGAGCGTACGTGTGAGGGCGCGGGTTAGTGTCAGCGTACGGGTTAGGATTAGGGGACGGCTGAGGGTCAGGCTTCGGGGAAGTGTTAGGGTTAGGGTTCGGGCTAGGGTTAGGGTTAGGGGACGGGGACGGTTTAGGGTCCAGGTGAGGGTACGACAACGCTATAGGGGGAGCGTACGTGCGAGGGCGCGGGTTAGTGTCAGCGTACGGGTTAGGATTAGGGGACGGCTGAGGGTCAGGCTTCGGGGAAGGGTTAGGGTTAGGGTTCGGGCTAGGGTTAGGGTTAGGGGACGGGGACGGTTTAGGGTCCAGGTGAGGGTACGACAACGCTCTAGGGGGAGCGTACGTGCGAGGGCGCGGGTTAGTGTCAGCGTACGGGTTAGGATTAGGGGACGGCTGAGGGTCAGGCTTCGGGAAAGGGTTAGGGTTAGGCTTCGGGCTAGGGTTAGGGTTAGGGGACGGGGACGGTTTAGGGTCCAGGTGAGGGTACGACAACACGCTTGGGGGAGCGAACGTGTGAGGGCGCGGGTTAGTGTCAGCGTACGGGTTAGGATTAGGGGACGGCTGAGGGTCAGGCTTCGGGGAAGGGTTAGGGTTAGGGTTCGGGCTAGGGTTAGGGTTAGGGGACGGGGACGGTTTAGGGTCCAGGTGAGGGTACGACAACGCTCTAGGGGGAGCGTACGTGTGAGGGCGCGGGTTAGTGTCAGCGTACGGGTTAGGATTAGGGGACGGCTGAGGGTCAGGCTTCGGGGAAGGGTTAGGGTTAGGCTTCGGGCTAGGGTTAGGGTTAGGGGACGGGGACGGTTTAGGGTCCAGGTGAGGGTACGACAACGCTCTAGGGGGAGCGTACGTGTGAGGGCGTGGGTTAGTGTCAGTGTACGGGTTAGGATTAGGGGACGGCTGAGGTTCTGGCTTCGGGGAAGTGTTAGGGTTAGGGTTTGGGCTAGGGTTAGGGTTAGGGGACGGGGACTGTTTAGGGTCCAGGTGAGGGTACGACAACGCTCTAGGGGGAGCGTACGTGTGAGGGCGCGGGTTAGTGTCAGCGTACGGGTTAGGATTAGGGGACGGATGAGGGTCAGGCTTCGGGGAAGGGTTAGGGTTAGGGTTCGGGCTAGGGTTAGGGTTAGGGGACGGGGACGGTTTAGGGTCCAGGTGAGGGTACGACAACGCTCTAGGGGGAGCGTACGTGTGAGGGCGCGGGTTAGTGTCAGCGTACGGGTTAGGATTAGGGGACGGCTGAGGGTCAGGCTTCGGGGAAGGGTTAGGGTTAGGGTTCGGGCTAGGGTTAGGGTTAGGGGACGTGGACGGTTTAGGGTCCAGGTGAGGGTACGACAACGCTCTAGGGGGAGCGTACGTGTGAGGGCGCGGGTTAGTGTCAGCGTACAGGTTAGGATTAGGGGACGGCTGAGGGTCAGGCTTCGGGGAAGGGTTAGGGTTAGGGTTCGGGCTAGGGTTAGGGTTAGGGGACGGGGACGGTTTAGGGTCCAGGTGAGGGTACGACAACG
Source organism: Globicephala melas (assembly GCF_963455315.2). Classification (NCBI taxonomy): domain Eukaryota; kingdom Metazoa; phylum Chordata; class Mammalia; order Artiodactyla; family Delphinidae; genus Globicephala; species Globicephala melas. The sequence continues at coordinate 447,411 of NW_027207323.1, forward strand.
CTCTAGGGGGAGCGTACGTGTGAGGGCGCGGGTTAGTGTCAGCGTACGGGTTAGGATTAGGGGACGGCTGAGGGTCAGGCTTCGGGGAAGGGTTAGGGTTAGGGTTCGGGCTAGGGTTAGGGTTAGGGGACGGGGACGGTTTAGGGTCCAGGTGAGGGCACGACAACGCGCTTGGGGGAGCGTACGTGTGAGGGCGCGGGTTAGTGTCAGCGTACGGGTTAGGATTAGGGGACGGCTGAGGGTCAGGCTTCGGGGAAGGGTTAGGGTTAGGGTTCGGGCTAGGGTTAGGGTTAGGGGCACGGGGACGGTTTAGGGTCCACGTGAGGGTACGACAACGCTCTAGGGGGAGCGTACGTGCGAGGGCGCGGGTTAGTGTCAGCGTACGGGTTAGGATTAGGGGACGGCTGAGGGTCAGGCTTCGGGGAAGGGTTAGGGTTAGGGTTCGGGCTAGGGTTAGGGTTAGGGGACGGGGACGGTTTAGGGGCCAGGTGAGGGTACGACAACGCTCTAGGGGGAGCGAACGTGTGAGGGCGCGGGTTAGTGTCAGCGTTCGGGTTAGGATTAGGGGACGGCTGAGGGTCAGGCTTCGGGGAAGGGTTAGGGTTAGGGTTCGGGCTAGGGTTAGGGTTAGGGGACGGGGACGGTTTAGGGTCCAGGTGAGGGTACGACAACGCTCTAGAGGGAGCGTACGTGCGAGGGCGCGGGTTAGTGTCAGCGTACGGGTTAGGAGTAGGGGACGGCTGAGGGTCAGGCTTCGGGGAAGGGTTAGGGTTAGGGTTCGGGCTAGGGTTAGGGTTAGGGGACGGGGACGGTTTAGGGTCCAGGTGAGGGTACGACAACGCTCTAGGGGGAGCGTACGTGTGAGGGCGCGGGGTACTGTCAGCGTACGGGTTAGGATTAGGGGACGGCTGAGGGTCAGGCTTCGGGGAAGGGTTAGGGTTAGGGTTCGGGCTAGGGTTAGGGTTAGGTGACGGGGACGGTTTAGGGTCCAGGTGAGGGTACGACAACGCTCTAGGGGGAGCGTACGTGTGAGGGCGCGGGTTAGTGTCAGCGTACGGGTTAGGATTAGGGGACGGCTGAGGGTCAGGCTTCGGGGAAGGGTTAGGGTTAGGGTTCGGGCTAGGGTTAGGGTTAGGGGACGGGGACGGTTTAGGGTCCAGGTGAGGGTACGACAACGCTCTAGAGGGAGCGTACGTGCGAGGGCGCGGGTTAGTGTCAGCGTACGGGTTAGGAGTAGGGGACGGCTGAGGGTTAGGCTTCGGGGAAGGGTTAGGGTTAGGGTTCGGGCTAGGGTTAGGGTTAGGGGACGGGGACGGTTTAGGGTCCAGGTGAGGGTACGACAACGCTCTAGGGGGAGCGTACGTGTGAGGGCGCGGGTTAGTGTCAGCGTACGGGTTAGGATTAGGGGACGGCTGAGGGTCAGGCTTCGGGGAAGGGTTAGGGTTAGGGTTCGGGCTAGGGTTAGGGTTAGGGGACGGGGACGGTTTAGGGTCCAGGTGAGGGTACGACAACGCTCTAGGGGGAGCGTACGTGTGAGGGCGCGGGTTAGTGTCAGCGTACGGGTTAGGATTAGGGGACGGCTGAGGGTCAGGCTTCGGGGAAGGGTTAGGGTTAGGGTTCGGACTAGGGTTAGGGTTAGGGGACGGGGACGGTTTAGGGTCCAGGTGAGGGTACGACAACGCTCTAGGGGGAGCGTACGTGTGAGGGCGCGGGTTAGTGTCAGCGTACGGGTTAGGATTAGGGGACGGCTGAGGGTCAGGCTTCGGGGAAGGGTTAGGGTTAGGGTTCGGGCTAGGGTTAGGGTTAGGGGACGGGGACGGTTTAGGGTCCAGGTGAGGGTACGACAACGCTCTAGGGGGAGCGTACGTGCGAGGGCGCGGGTTAGTGTCAGCGTACGGGTTAGGAGTAGGGGACGGCTGAGGGTCAGGCTTCGGGGAAGGGTTAGGGTTAGGGTTCGGGCTAGGGTTAGGGTTAGGGGACGGGGACGGTTTAGGGTCCAGGTGAGGGTACGACAACGCTCTAGGGGGAGCGTACGTTTGAGGGCGCGGGTTAGTGTCAGCGTACGGTTTAGGATTAGGGGACGGCTGAGGGTCAGGCTTCGGGGAAGGGTTAGGGTTAGGGTTCGGGCTAGGGTTAGGGTTAGGGGACGGGGACGGTTTAGGGTCCAGGTGAGGGTACAACAACGCTCTAGGGGGAGCGTACGTGTGAGGGCGCGGGTTAGTGTCAGCGTACGGGTTAGGATTAGGGGACGGCTGAGGGTCAGGCTTCGGGAAAGGGTTAGGGTTAGGGTTCGGGCTAGGGTTAGGGTTAGGGGACGGGGACGGTTTAGGGTCCAGGTGAGGGTACGACAACGCTCTAGGGGGAGCGTACGTGTGAGGGCGCGGGTTAGTGTCAGCGTACGGGTTAGGATTAGGGGACGGCTGAGGGTCAGGCTTCGGGGAAGGGTTAGGGTTAGGGTTCGGGCTAGGGTTAGGGTTAGGGGACGGGGACGGTTTAGGGTCCAGGTGAGGGTACGACAACGCTCTAGGGGGAGCGTACGTGTGAGGGCGCGGGTTAGTGTCAGCGTACGGGTTAGGATTAGGGGACGGCTGAGTGTCAGGCTTCGGGGAAGGGTTAGGGTTAGGGTTCGGGCTAGGGTTAGGGTTAGGGGACGGGGACGGTTTAGGGTCGAGGTGAGGGCACGACAACGCGCTTGGGGGAGCGTACGTGTGAGGGCGCGGGTTAGTGTCAGCGTACGGGTTAGGATTAGGGGACGGCTGAGGGTCAGGCTTCGGGGAAGGGTTAGGGTTAGGGTTCGGGCTAGGGTTAGGGTTAGGGGCACGGGGACGGTTTAGGGTCCACGTGAGGGTACGACAACGCTCTAGGGGGAGCGTACGTGCGAGGGCGCGGGTTAGTGTCAGCGTACGGGTTAGGATTAGGGGACGGCTGAGGGTCAGGCTTCGGGGAAGGGTTAGGGTTAGGGTTCGGGCTAGGGTTAGGGTTAGGGGACGGGGACGGTTTAGGGTCCAGGTGAGGGTACGACAACGCTCTAGGGGGAGCGTACGTGCGAGGGCGCGGGTTAGTGTCAGCGTACGGGTTAGGAGTAGGGGACGGCTGAGGGTCAGGCTTCGGGGAAGGGTTAGGGTTAGGGTTCGGGCTAGGGTTAGGGTTAGGGGACGGGGACGGTTTAGGGTCCAGGTGAGGGTACGACAACGCTCTAGGGGGAGCGTACGTTTGAGGGCGCGGGTTAGTGTCAGCGTACGGTTTAGGATTAGGGGACGGCTGAGGGTCAGGCTTCGGGGAAGGGTTAGGGTTAGGGTTCGGGCTAGGGTTAGGGTTAGGGGACGGGGACGGTTTAGGGTCCAGGTGAGGGTACGACAACGCTCTAGGGGGAGCGTACGTGTGAGGGCGCGGGTTAGTGTCAGCGTACGGGTTAGGATTAGGGGACGGCTGAGGGTCAGGCTTCGGGAAAGGGTTAGGGTTAGGGTTCGGGCTAGGGTTAGGGTTAGGGGACGGGGACGGTTTAGGGTCCAGGTGAGGGTACGACAACGCTCTAGGGGGAGCGTACGTGTGAGGGCGCGGGTTAGTGTCAGCGTACGGGTTAGGATTAGGGGACGGCTGAGGGTCAGGCTTCGGGGAAGGGTTAGGGTTAGGGTTCGGGCTAGGGTTAGGGTTAGGGGACGGGGACGGTTTAGGGTCCAGGTGAGGGTACGACAACGCTCTAGGGGGAGCGTACGTGTGAGGGCGCGGGTTAGTGTCAGCGTACGGGTTAGGATTAGGGGACGGCTGAGTGTCAGGCTTCGGGGAAGGGTTAGGGTTAGGGTTCGGGCTAGGGTTAGGGTTAGGGGACGGGGACGGTTTAGGGTCGAGGTGAGGGCACGACAACGCGCTTGGGGGAGCGTACGTGTGAGGGCGCGGGTTAGTGTCAGCGTACGGGTTAGGATTAGGGGACGGCTGAGGGTCAGGCTTCGGGGAAGGGTTAGGGTTAGGGTTCGGGCTAGGGTTAGGGTTAGGGGACGGGGACGGTTTAGGGTCCAGGTGAGGGTACGACAACGCTCTAGGGGGAGCGTACGTGTGAGGGCGCGGGTTAGTGTCAGCGTACGGGTTAGGATTAGGGGACGGATGAGGGTCAGGCTTCGGGGAAGGGTTAGGGTTAGGGTTCGGGCTAGGGTTAGGGTTAGGGGACGGGGACGGTTTAGGGTCCAGGTGAGGGTACGACAACGCTCTAGGGGGAGCGTACGTGTGAGGGCGCGGGTTAGTGTCAGCGTACGGGTTAGGATTAGGGGACGGCTGAGGGTCAGGCTTCGGGGAAGGGTTAGGGTTAGGGTTCGGGCTAGGGTTAGGGTTAGGGGACGTGGACGGTTTAGGGTCCAGGTGAGGGTACGACAACGCTCTAGGGGGAGCGTACGTGTGAGGGCGCGGGTTAGTGTCAGCGTACAGGTTAGGATTAGGGGACGGCTGAGGGTCAGGCTTCGGGGAAGGGTTAGGGTTAGGGTTCGGGCTAGGGTTAGGGTTAGGGGACGGGGACGGTTTAGGGTCCAGGTGAGGGTACGACAACGCTCTAGGGGGAGCGTACGTGTGAGGGCGCGGGTTAGTGTCAGCGTACGGGTTAGGATTAGGGGACGGCTGAGGGTCAGGCTTCGGGGAAGGGTTAGGGTTAGGGTTCGGGCTAGGGTTAGGGTTAGGGGACGGGGACGGTTTAGGGTCCAGGTGAGGGCACGACAACGCGCTTGGGGGAGCGTACGTGTGAGGGCGCGGGTTAGTGTCAGCGTACGGGTTAGGATTAGGGGACGGCTGAGGGTCAGGCTTCGGGGAAGGGTTAGGGTTAGGGTTCGGGCTAGGGTTAGGGTTAGGGGCACGGGGACGGTTTAGGGTCCACGTGAGGGTACGACAACGCTCTAGGGGGAGCGTACGTGCGAGGGCGCGGGTTAGTGTCAGCGTACGGGTTAGGATTAGGGGACGGCTGAGGGTCAGGCTTCGGGGAAGGGTTAGGGTTAGGGTTCGGGCTAGGGTTAGGGTTAGGGGACGGGGACGGTTTAGGGGCCAGGTGAGGGTACGACAACGCTCTAGGGGGAGCGAACGTGTGAGGGCGCGGGTTAGTGTCAGCGTTCGGGTTAGGATTAGGGGACGGCTGAGGGTCAGGCTTCGGGGAAGGGTTAGGGTTAGGGTTCGGGCTAGGGTTAGGGTTAGGGGACGGGGACGGTTTAGGGTCCAGGTGAGGGTACGACAACGCTCTAGAGGGAGCGTACGTGCGAGGGCGCGGGTTAGTGTCAGCGTACGGGTTAGGAGTAGGGGACGGCTGAAGGTCAGGCTTCGGGGAAGGGTTAGGGTTAGGGTTCGGGCTAGGGTTAGGGTTAGGGGACGGGGACGGTTTAGGGTCCAGGTGAGGGTACGACAACGCTCTAGGGGGAGCGTACGTGTGAGGGCGCGGGGTACTGTCAGCGTACGGGTTAGGATTAGGGGACGGCTGAGGGTCAGGCTTCGGGGAAGGGTTAGGGTTAGGGTTCGGGCTAGGGTTAGGGTTAGGTGACGGGGACGGTTTAGGGTCCAGGTGAGGGTACGACAACGCTCTAGGGGGAGCGTACGTGTGAGGGCGCGGGTTAGTGTCAGCGTACGGGTTAGGATTAGGGGACGGCTGAGGGTCAGGCTTCGGGGAAGGGTTAGGGTTAGGGTTCGGGCTAGGGTTAGGGTTAGGGGACGGGGACGGTTTAGGGTCCAGGTGAGGGTACGACAACGCTCTAGAGGGAGCGTACGTGCCAGGGCGCGGGTTAGTGTCAGCGTACGGGTTAGGAGTAGGGGACGGCTGAGGGTCAGGCTTCGGGGAAGGGTTAGGGTTAGGGTTCGGGCTAGGGTTAGGGTTAGGGGACGGGGACGGTTTAGGGTCCAGGTGAGGGTACGACAACGCTCTAGGGGGAGCGTACGTGTGAGGGCGCGGGTTAGTGTCAGCGTACGGGTTAGGATTAGGGGACGGCTGAGGGTCAGGCTTCGGGGAAGGGTTAGGGTTAGGGTTCGGGCTAGGGTTAGGGTTAGGGGACGGGGACGGTTTAGGGTCCAGGTGAGGGTACGACAACGCTCTAGGGGGAGCGTACGTGTGAGGGCGCGGGTTAGTGTCAGCGTACGGGTTAGGATTAGGGGACGGCTGAGGGTCAGGCTTCGGGGAAGGGTTAGGGTTAGGGTTCGGACTAGGGTTAGGGTTAGGGGACGGGGACGGTTTAGGGTCCAGGTGAGGGTACGACAACGCTCTAGGGGGAGCGTACGTGTGAGGGCGCGGGTTAGTGTCAGCGTACGGGTTAGGATTAGGGGACGGCTGAGGGTCAGGCTTCGGGGAAGGGTTAGGGTTAGGGTTCGGGCTAGGGTTAGGGTTAGGGGACGGGGACGGTTTAGGGTCCAGGTGAGGGTACGACAACGCTCTAGGGGGAGCGTACGTGCGAGGGCGCGGGTTAGTGTCAGCGTACGGGTTAGGAGTAGGGGACGGCTGAGGGTCAGGCTTCGGGGAAGGGTTAGGGTTAGGGTTCGGGCTAGGGTTAGGGTTAGGGGACGGGGACGGTTTAGGGTCCAGGTGAGGGTACGACAACGCTCTAGGGGGAGCGTACGTTTGAGGGCGCGGGTTAGTGTCAGCGTACGGTTTAGGATTAGGGGACGGCTGAGGGTCAGGCTTCGGGGAAGGGTTAGGGTTAGGGTTCGGGCTAGGGTTAGGGTTAGGGGACGGGGACGGTTTAGGGTCCAGGTGAGGGTACGACAACGCTCTAGGGGGAGCGTACGTGTGAGGGCGCGGGTTAGTGTCAGCGTACGGGTTAGGATTAGGGGACGGCTGAGGGTCAGGCTTCGGGAAAGGGTTAGGGTTAGGGTTCGGGCTAGGGTTAGGGTTAGGGGACGGGGACGGTTTAGGGTCCAGGTGAGGGTACGACAACGCTCTAGGGGGAGCGTACGTGTGAGGGCGCGGGTTAGTGTCAGCGTACGGGTTAGGATTAGGGGACGGCTGAGGGTCAGGCTTCGGGGAAGGGTTAGGGTTAGGGTTCGGGCTAGGGTTAGGGTTAGGGGACGGGGACGGTTTAGGGTCCAGGTGAGGGTACGACAACGCTCTAGGGGGAGCGTACGTGTGAGGGCGCGGGTTAGTGTCAGCGTACGGGTTAGGATTAGGGGACGGCTGAGTGTCAGGCTTCGGGGAAGGGTTAGGGTTAGGGTTCGGGCTAGGGTTAGGGTTAGGGGACGGGGACGGTTTAGGGTCGAGGTGAGGGCACGACAACGCGCTTGGGGGAGCGTACGTGTGAGGGCGCGGGTTAGTGTCAGCGTACGGGTTAGGATTAGGGGACGGCTGAGGGTCAGGCTTCGGGGAAGGGTTAGGGTTAGGGTTCGGGCTAGGGTTAGGGTTAGGGGCACGGGGACGGTTTAGGGTCCACGTGAGGGTACGACAACGCTCTAGGGGGAGCGTACGTGCGAGGGCGCGGGTTAGTGTCAGCGTACGGGTTAGGATTAGGGGACGGCTGAGGGTCAGGCTTCGGGGAAGGGTTAGGGTTAGGGTTCGGGCTAGGGTTAGGGTTAGGGGACGGGGACGGTTTAGGGTCCAGGTGAGGGTACGACAACGCTCTAGGGGGAGCGTACGTGCGAGGGCGCGGGTTAGTGTCAGCGTACGGGTTAGGATTAGGGGACGGCTGAGGGTCAGGCTTCGGGGAAGGGTTAGGGTTAGGGTTCGGGCTAGGGTTAGGGTTAGGGGTCGGGGACGGTTTAGGGTCCAGGTGAGGGTACGACAACGCTCTAGGGGGAGCGTACGTGTGAGGGCGCGGGTTAGTGTCAGCGTACGGGTTAGAATTAGGGGACGGCTGAGGGTCAGGCTTCGGGGAAGGGTTAGGGTTAGGGTTCGGGCTAGGGTTAGGGTTAGGGGACGGGGACGGTTTAGGGTCCAGGTGAGGGTACGACAACGCTCTAGGGGGAGCGTACGTGCGAGGGCGCGGGTTAGTGTCAGCGTACGGGTTAGGAGTAGGGGACGGCTGAGGGTCAGGCTTCGGGGAAGGGTTAGGGTTAGGGTTCGGGCTAGGGTTAGGGTTAGGGGACGGGGACGGTTTAGGGTCCAGGTGAGGGTACGACAACGCTCTAGGGGGAGCGTACGTGTGAGGGCGCGGGTTAGTGTCAGCGTACGGGTTAGGATTAGGGGACGGCTGAGGGTCAGGCTTCGGGGAAGGGTTAGGGTTAGGGTTCGGGCTAGGGTTAGGGTTAGGGGACGGGGACGGTTTAGGGTCCAGGTGAGGGTACGACAACGCTCTAGGGGGAGCGTACGTGTGAGGGCGCGGGTTAGTGTCAGCGTACGGGTTAGGATTAGGGGACGGCTGAGGGTCAGGCTTCGGGGAAGGGTTAGGGTTAGGGTTCGGGCTAGGGTTAGGGTTAGGGGACGGGGACGGTTTAGGGTCCAGGTGAGGGTACGACAACGCTCTAGGGGGAGCGTACGTGTGAGGGCGCGGGTTAGTGTCAGCGTACGGGTTAGGATTAGGGGACGGCTGAGTGTCAGGCTTCGGGGAAGGGTTAGGGTTAGGGTTCGGGCTAGGGTTAGGGTTAGGGGCACGGGGACGGTTTAGGGTCCACGTGAGGGCACGACAACGCGCTTGGGGGAGCGTACGTGTGAGGGCGCGGGTTAGTGTCAGCGTACGGGTTAGGATTAGGGGACGGCTGAGGGTCAGGCTTCGGGGAAGGGTTAGGGTTAGGGTTCGGGCTAGGGTTAGGGTTAGGGGCACGGGGACGGTTTAGGGTCCACGTGAGGGTACGACAACGCTCTAGGGGGAGCGTACGTGCGAGGGCGCGGGTTAGTGTCAGCGTACGGGTTAGGATTAGGGGACGGCTGAGGGTCAGGCTTCGGGGAAGGGTTAGGGTTAGGGTTCGGGCTAGGGTTAGGGTTAGGGGACGGGGACGGTTTAGGGTCCAGGTGAGGGTACGACAACGCTCTAGGGGGAGCGTACGTGCGAGGGCGCGGGTTAGTGTCAGCGTACGGGTTAGGAGTAGGGGACGGCTGAGGGTCAGGCTTCGGGGAAGGGTTAGGGTTAGGGTTCGGGCTAGGGTTAGGGTTAGGGGACGGGGACGGTTTAGGGTCCAGGTGAGGGTACGACAACGCTCTAGGGGGAGCGTACGTTTGAGGGCGCGGGTTAGTGTCAGCGTACGGTTTAGGATTAGGGGACGGCTGAGGGTCAGGCTTCGGGGAAGGGTTAGGGTTAGGGTTCGGGCTAGGGTTAGGGTTAGGGGACGGGGACGGTTTAGGGTCCAGGTGAGGGTACGACAACGCTCTAGGGGGAGCGTACGTGTGAGGGCGCGGGTTAGTGTCAGCGTACGGGTTAGGATTAGGGGACGGCTGAGGGTCAGGCTTCGGGAAAGGGTTAGGGTTAGGGTTCGGGCTAGGGTTAGGGTTAGGGGACGGGGACGGTTTAGGGTCCAGGTGAGGGTACGACAACGCTCTAGGGGGAGCGTACGTGTGAGGGCGCGGGTTAGTGTCAGCGTACGGGTTAGGATTAGGGGACGGCTGAGGGTCAGGCTTCGGGGAAGGGTTAGGGTTAGGGTTCGGGCTAGGGTTAGGGTTAGGGGACGGGGACGGTTTAGGGTCCAGGTGAGGGTACGACAACGCTCTAGGGGGAGCGTACGTGTGAGGGCGCGGGTTAGTGTCAGCGTACGGGTTAGGATTAGGGGACGGCTGAGTGTCAGGCTTCGGGGAAGGGTTAGGGTTAGGGTTCGGGCTAGGGTTAGGGTTAGGGGACGGGGACGGTTTAGGGTCGAGGTGAGGGCACGACAACGCGCTTGGGGGAGCGTACGTGTGAGGGCGCGGGTTAGTGTCAGCGTACGGGTTAGGATTAGGGGACGGCTGAGGGTCAGGCTTCGGGGAAGGGTTAGGGTTAGGGTTCGGGCTAGGGTTAGGGTTAGGGGACGGGGACGGTTTAGGGTCCAGGTGAGGGTACGACAACGCTCTAGGGGGAGCGTACGTGTGAGGGCGCGGGTTAGTGTCAGCGTACGGGTTAGGATTAGGGGACGGATGAGGGTCAGGCTTCGGGGAAGGGTTAGGGTTAGGGTTCGGGCTAGGGTTAGGGTTAGGGGACGGGGACGGTTTAGGGTCCAGGTGAGGGTACGACAACGCTCTAGGGGGAGCGTACGTGTGAGGGCGCGGGTTAGTGTCAGCGTACGGGTTAGGATTAGGGGACGGCTGAGGGTCAGGCTTCGGGGAAGGGTTAGGGTTAGGGTTCGGGCTAGGGTTAGGGTTAGGGGACGTGGACGGTTTAGGGTCCAGGTGAGGGTACGACAACGCTCTAGGGGGAGCGTACGTGTGAGGGCGCGGGTTAGTGTCAGCGTACAGGTTAGGATTAGGGGACGGCTGAGGGTCAGGCTTCGGGGAAGGGTTAGGGTTAGGGTTCGGGCTAGGGTTAGGGTTAGGGGACGGGGACGGTTTAGGGTCCAGGTGAGGGTACGACAACGCTCTAGGGGGAGCGTACGTGTGAGGGCGCGGGTTAGTGTCAGCGTACGGGTTAGGATTAGGGGACGGCTGAGGGTCAGGCTTCGGGGAAGGGTTAGGGTTAGGGTTCGGGCTAGGGTTAGGGTTAGGGGACGGGGACGGTTTAGGGTCCAGGTGAGGGCACGACAACGCGCTTGGGGGAGCGTACGTGTGAGGGCGCGGGTTAGTGTCAGCGTACGGGTTAGGATTAGGGGACGGCTGAGGGTCAGGCTTCGGGGAAGGGTTAGGGTTAGGGTTCGGGCTAGGGTTAGGGTTAGGGGCACGGGGACGGTTTAGGGTCCACGTGAGGGTACGACAACGCTCTAGGGGGAGCGTACGTGCGAGGGCGCGGGTTAGTGTCAGCGTACGGGTTAGGATTAGGGGACGGCTGAGGGTCAGGCTTCGGGGAAGGGTTAGGGTTAGGGTTCGGGCTAGGGTTAGGGTTAGGGGACGGGGACGGTTTAGGGGCCAGGTGAGGGTACGACAACGCTCTAGGGGGAGCGAACGTGTGAGGGCGCGGGTTAGTGTCAGCGTTTGGGTTAGGATTAGGGGACGGCTGAGGGTCAGGCTTCGGGGAAGGGTTAGGGTTAGGGTTCGGGCTAGGGTTAGGGTTAGGGGACGGGGACGGTTTAGGGTCCAGGTGAGGGTACGACAACGCTCTAGAGGGAGCGTACGTGCGAGGGCGCGGGTTAGTGTCAGCGTACGGGTTAGGAGTAGGGGACGGCTGAGGGTCAGGCTTCGGGGAAGGGTTAGGGTTAGGGTTCGGGCTAGGGTTAGGGTTAGGGGACGGGGACGGTTTAGGGTCCAGGTGAGGGTACGACAACGCTCTAGGGGGAGCGTACGTGTGAGGGCGCGGGGTACTGTCAGCGTACGGGTTAGGATTAGGGGACGGCTGAGGGTCAGGCTTCGGGGAAGGGTTAGGGTTAGGGTTCGGGCTAGGGTTAGGGTTAGGTGACGGGGACGGTTTAGGGTCCAGGTGAGGGTACGACAACGCTCTAGGGGGAGCGTACGTGTGAGGGCGCGGGTTAGTGTCAGCGTACGGGTTAGGATTAGGGGACGGCTGAGGGTCAGGCTTCGGGGAAGGGTTAGGGTTAGGGTTCGGGCTAGGGTTAGGGTTAGGGGACGGGGACGGTTTAGGGTCCAGGTGAGGGTACGACAACGCTCTAGAGGGAGCGTACGTGCGAGGGCGCGGGTTAGTGTCAGCGTACGGGTTAGGAGTAGGGGACGGCTGAGGGTCAGGCTTCGGGGAAGGGTTAGGGTTAGGGTTCGGGCTAGGGTTAGGGTTAGGGGACGGGGACGGTTTAGGGTCCAGGTGAGGGTACGACAACGCTCTAGGGGGAGCGTACGTGTGAGGGCGCGGGTTAGTGTCAGCGTACGGGTTAGGATTAGGGGACGGCTGAGGGTCAGGCTTCGGGGAAGGGTTAGGGTTAGGGTTCGGGCTAGGGTTAGGGTTAGGGGACGGGGACGGTTTAGGGTCCAGGTGAGGGTACGACAACGCTCTAGGGGGAGCGTACGTGTGAGGGCGCGGGTTAGTGTCAGCGTACGGGTTAGGATTAGGGGACGGCTGAGGGTCAGGCTTCGGTGAAGGGTTAGGGTTAGGGTTCGGACTAGGGTTAGGGTTAGGGGACGGGGACGGTTTAGGGTCTAGGTGAGGGTACGACAACGCTCTAGGGGGAGCGTACGTGTGAGGGCGCGGGTTAGTGTCAGCGTACGGGTTAGGATTAGGGGACGGCTGAGGGTCAGGCTTCGGGGAAGGGTTAGGGTTAGGGTTCGGGCTAGGGTTAGGGTTAGGGGACGGGGACGGTTTAGGGTCCAGGTGAGGGTACGACAACGCTCTAGGGGGAGCGTACGTGCGAGGGCGCGGGTTAGTGTCAGCGTACGGGTTAGGAGTAGGGGACGGCTGAGGGTCAGGCTTCGGGGAAGGGTTAGGGTTAGGGTTCGGGCTAGGGTTAGGGTTAGGGGACGGGGACGGTTTAGGGTCCAGGTGAGGGTACGACAACGCTCTAGGGGGAGCGTACGTTTGAGGGCGCGGGTTAGTGTCAGCGTACGGTTTAGGATTAGGGGACGGCTGAGGGTCAGGCTTCGGGGAAGGGTTAGGGTTAGGGTTCGGGCTAGGGTTAGGGTTAGGGGACGGGGACGGTTTAGGGTCCAGGTGAGTGTACGACAACGCTCTAGGGGGAGCGTACGTGTGAGGGCGCGGGTTAGTGTCAGCGTACGGGTTAGGATTAGGGGACGGCTGAGGGTCAGGCTTCGGGAAAGGGTTAGGGTTAGGGTTCGGGCTAGGGTTAGGGTTAGGGGACGGGGACGGTTTAGGGTCCAGGTGAGGGTACGACAACGCTCTAGGGGGAGCGTACGTGTGAGGGCGCGGGTTAGTGTCAGCGTACGGGTTAGGATTAGGGGACGGCTGAGGGTCAGGCTTCGGGGAAGGGTTAGGGTTAGGGTTCGGGCTAGGGTTAGGGTTAGGGGACGGGGACGGTTTAGGGTCCAGGTGAGGGTACGACAACGCTCTAGGGGGAGCGTACGTGTGAGGGCGCGGGTTAGTGTCAGCGTACGGGTTAGGATTAGGGGACGGCTGAGTGTCAGGCTTCGGGGAAGGGTTAGGGTTAGGGTTCGGGCTAGGGTTAGGGTTAGGGGACGGGGACGGTTTAGGGTCGAGGTGAGGGCACGACAACGCGCTTGGGGGAGCGTACGTGTGAGGGCGCGGGTTAGTGTCAGCGTACGGGTTAGGATTAGGGGACGGCTGAGGGTCAGGCTTCGGGGAAGGGTTAGGGTTAGGGTTCGGGCTAGGGTTAGGGTTAGGGGCACGGGGACGGTTTAGGGTCCACGTGAGGGTACGACAACGCTCTAGGGGGAGCGTACGTGCGAGGGCGCGGGTTAGTGTCAGCGTACGGGTTAGGATTAGGGGACGGCTGAGGGTCAGGCTTCGGGGAAGGGTTAGGGTTAGGGTTCGGGCTAGGGTTAGGGTTAGGGGACGGGGACGGTTTAGGGTCCAGGTGAGGGTACGACAACGCTCTAGGGGGAGCGTACGTGCGAGGGCGCGGGTTAGTGTCAGCGTACGGGTTAGGATTAGGGGACGGCTGAGGGTCAGGCTTCGGGGAAGGGTTAGGGTTAGGGTTCGGGCTAGGGTTAGGGTTAGGGGTCGGGGACGGTTTAGGGTCCAGGTGAGGGTACGACAACGCTCTAGGGGGAGCGTACGTGTGAGGGCGCGGGTTAGTGTCAGCGTACGGGTTAGAATTAGGGGACGGCTGAGGGTCAGGCTTCGGGGAAGGGTTAGGGTTAGGGTTCGGGCTAGGGTTAGGGTTAGGGGACGGGGACGGTTTAGGGTCCAGGTGAGGGTACGACAACGCTCTAGGGGGAGCGTACGTGCGAGGGCGCGGGTTAGTGTCAGCGTACGGGTTAGGAGTAGGGGACGGCTGAGGGTCAGGCTTCGGGGAAGGGTTAGGGTTAGGGTTCGGGCTAGGGTTAGGGTTAGGGGACGGGGACGGTTTAGGGTCCAGGTGAGGGTACGACAACGCTCTAGGGGGAGCGTACGTGTGAGGGCGCGGGTTAGTGTCAGCGTACGGGTTAGGATTAGGGGACGGCTGAGGGTCAGGCTTCGGGGAAGGGTTAGGGTTAGGGTTCGGGCTAGGGTTAGGGTTAGGGGACGGGGACGGTTTAGGGTCCAGGTGAGGGTACGACAACGCTCTAGGGGGAGCGTACGTGTGAGGGCGCGGGTTAGTGTCAGCGTACGGGTTAGGATTAGGGGACGGCTGAGGGTCAGGCTTCGGGGAAGGGTTAGGGTTAGGGTTCGGGCTAGGGTTAGGGTTAGGGGACGGGGACGGTTTAGGGTCCAGGTGAGGGTACGACAACGCTCTAGGGGGAGCGTACGTGTGAGGGCGCGGGTTAGTGTCAGCGTACGGGTTAGGATTAGGGGACGGCTGAGTGTCAGGCTTCGGGGAAGGGTTAGGGTTAGGGTTCGGGCTAGGGTTAGGGTTAGGGGACGGGGACGGTTTAGGGTCGAGGTGAGGGCACGACAACGCGCTTGGGGGAGCGTACGTGTGAGGGCGCGGGTTAGTGTCAGCGTACGGGTTAGGATTAGGGGACGGCTGAGGGTCAGGCTTCGGGGAAGGGTTAGGGTTAGGGTTCGGGCTAGGGTTAGGGTTAGGGGCACGGGGACGGTTTAGGGTCCACGTGAGGGTACGACAACGCTCTAGGGGGAGCGTACGTGCGAGGGCGCGGGTTAGTGTCAGCGTACGGGTTAGGATTAGGGGACGGCTGAGGGTCAGGCTTCGGGGAAGGGTTAGGGTTAGGGTTCGGGCTAGGGTTAGGGTTAGGGGACGGGGACGGTTTAGGGTCCAGGTGAGGGTACGACAACGCTCTAGGGGGAGCGTACGTGCGAGGGCGCGGGTTAGTGTCAGCGTACGGGTTAGGAGTAGGGGACGGCTGAGGGTCAGGCTTCGGGGAAGGGTTAGGGTTAGGGTTCGGGCTAGGGTTAGGGTTAGGGGACGGGGACGGTTTAGGGTCCAGGTGAGGGTACGACAACGCTCTAGGGGGAGCGTACGTTTGAGGGCGCGGGTTAGTGTCAGCGTACGGTTTAGGATTAGGGGACGGCTGAGGGTCAGGCTTCGGGGAAGGGTTAGGGTTAGGGTTCGGGCTAGGGTTAGGGTTAGGGGACGGGGACGGTTTAGGGTCCAGGTGAGGGTACGACAACGCTCTAGGGGGAGCGTACGTGTGAGGGCGCGGGTTAGTGTCAGCGTACGGGTTAGGATTAGGGGACGGCTGAGGGTCAGGCTTCGGGAAAGGGTTAGGGTTAGGGTTCGGGCTAGGGTTAGGGTTAGGGGACGGGGACGGTTTAGGGTCCAGGTGAGGGTACGACAACGCTCTAGGGGGAGCGTACGTGTGAGGGCGCGGGTTAGTGTCAGCGTACGGGTTAGGATTAGGGGACGGCTGAGGGTCAGGCTTCGGGGAAGGGTTAGGGTTAGGGTTCGGGCTAGGGTTAGGGTTAGGGGACGGGGACGGTTTAGGGTCCAGGTGAGGGTACGACAACGCTCTAGGGGGAGCGTACGTGTGAGGGCGCGGGTTAGTGTCAGCGTACGGGTTAGGATTAGGGGACGGCTGAGTGTCAGGCTTCGGGGAAGGGTTAGGGTTAGGGTTCGGGCTAGGGTTAGGGTTAGGGGACGGGGACGGTTTAGGGTCGAGGTGAGGGCACGACAACGCGCTTGGGGGAGCGTACGTGTGAGGGCGCGGGTTAGTGTCAGCGTACGGGTTAGGATTAGGGGACGGCTGAGGGTCAGGCTTCGGGGAAGGGTTAGGGTTAGGGTTCGGGCTAGGGTTAGGGTTAGGGGACGGGGACGGTTTAGGGTCCAGGTGAGGGTACGACAACGCTCTAGGGGGAGCGTACGTGTGAGGGCGCGGGTTAGTGTCAGCGTACGGGTTAGGATTAGGGGACGGATGAGGGTCAGGCTTCGGGGAAGGGTTAGGGTTAGGGTTCGGGCTAGGGTTAGGGTTAGGGGACGGGGACGGTTTAGGGTCCAGGTGAGGGCACGACAACGCGCTTGGGGGAGCGTACGTGTGAGGGCGCGGGTTAGTGTCAGCGTACGGGTTAGGATTAGGGGACGGCTGAGGGTCAGGCTTCGGGGAAGGGTTAGGGTTAGGGTTCGGGCTAGGGTTAGGGTTAGGGGCACGGGGACGGTTTAGGGTCCACGTGAGGGTACGACAACGCTCTAGGGGGAGCGTACGTGCGAGGGCGCGGGTTAGTGTCAGCGTACGGGTTAGGATTAGGGGACGGCTGAGGGTCAGGCTTCGGGGAAGGGTTAGGGTTAGGGTTCGGGCTAGGGTTAGGGTTAGGGGACGGGGACGGTTTAGGGGCCAGGTGAGGGTACGACAACGCTCTAGGGGGAGCGAACGTGTGAGGGCGCGGGTTAGTGTCAGCGTTCGGGTTAGGATTAGGGGACGGCTGAGGGTCAGGCTTCGGGGAAGGGTTAGGGTTAGGGTTCGGGCTAGGGTTAGGGTTAGGGGACGGGGACGGTTTAGGGTCGAGGTGAGGGCACGACAACGCGCTTGGGGGAGCGTACGTGTGAGGGCGCGGGTTAGTGTCAGCGTACGGGTTAGGATTAGGGGACGGCTGAGGGTCAGGCTTCGGGGAAGGGTTAGGGTTAGGGTTCGGGCTAGGGTTAGGGTTAGGGGCACGGGGACGGTTTAGGGTCCACGTGAGGGTACGACAACGCTCTAGGGGGAGCGTACGTGCGAGGGCGCGGGTTAGTGTCAGCGTACGGGTTAGGATTAGGGGACGGCTGAGGGTCAGGCTTCGGGGAAGGGTTAGGGTTAGGGTTCGGGCTAGGGTTAGGGTTAGGGGACGGGGACGGTTTAGGGTCCAGGTGAGGGTACGACAACGCTCTAGGGGGAGCGTACGTGCGAGGGCGCGGGTTAGTGTCAGCGTACGGGTTAGGATTAGGGGACGGCTGAGGGTCAGGCTTCGGGGAAGGGTTAGGGTTAGGGTTCGGGCTAGGGTTAGGGTTAGGGGTCGGGGACGGTTTAGGGTCCAGGTGAGGGTACGACAACGCTCTAGGGGGAGCGTACGTGTGAGGGCGCGGGTTAGTGTCAGCGTACGGGTTAGAATTAGGGGACGGCTGAGGGTCAGGCTTCGGGGAAGGGTTAGGGTTAGGGTTCGGGCTAGGGTTAGGGTTAGGGGACGGGGACGGTTTAGGGTCCAGGTGAGGGTACGACAACGCTCTAGGGGGAGCGTACGTGCGAGGGCGCGGGTTAGTGTCAGCGTACGGGTTAGGAGTAGGGGACGGCTGAGGGTCAGGCTTCGGGGAAGGGTTAGGGTTAGGGTTCGGGCTAGGGTTAGGGTTAGGGGACGGGGACGGTTTAGGGTCCAGGTGAGGGTACGACAACGCTCTAGGGGGAGCGTACGTGTGAGGGCGCGGGTTAGTGTCAGCGTACGGGTTAGGATTAGGGGACGGCTGAGGGTCAGGCTTCGGGGAAGGGTTAGGGTTAGGGTTCGGGCTAGGGTTAGGGTTAGGGGACGGGGACGGTTTAGGGTCCAGGTGAGGGTACGACAACGCTCTAGGGGGAGCGTACGTGTGAGGGCGCGGGTTAGTGTCAGCGTACGGGTTAGGATTAGGGGACGGCTGAGGGTCAGGCTTCGGGGAAGGGTTAGGGTTAGGGTTCGGGCTAGGGTTAGGGTTAGGGGACGGGGACGGTTTAGGGTCCAGGTGAGGGTACGACAACGCTCTAGGGGGAGCGTACGTGTGAGGGCGCGGGTTAGTGTCAGCGTACGGGTTAGGATTAGGGGACGGCTGAGTGTCAGGCTTCGGGGAAGGGTTAGGGTTAGGGTTCGGGCTAGGGTTAGGGTTAGGGGACGGGGACGGTTTAGGGTCGAGGTGAGGGCACGACAACGCGCTTGGGGGAGCGTACGTGTGAGGGCGCGGGTTAGTGTCAGCGTACGGGTTAGGATTAGGGGACGGCTGAGGGTCAGGCTTCGGGGAAGGGTTAGGGTTAGGGTTCGGGCTAGGGTTAGGGTTAGGGGCACGGGGACGGTTTAGGGTCCACGTGAGGGTACGACAACGCTCTAGGGGGAGCGTACGTGCGAGGGCGCGGGTTAGTGTCAGCGTACGGGTTAGGATTAGGGGACGGCTGAGGGTCAGGCTTCGGGGAAGGGTTAGGGTTAGGGTTCGGGCTAGGGTTAGGGTTAGGGGACGGGGACGGTTTAGGGTCCAGGTGAGGGTACGACAACGCTCTAGGGGGAGCGTACGTGCGAGGGCGCGGGTTAGTGTCAGCGTACGGGTTAGGAGTAGGGGACGGCTGAGGGTCAGGCTTCGGGGAAGGGTTAGGGTTAGGGTTCGGGCTAGGGTTAGGGTTAGGGGACGGGGACGGTTTAGGGTCCAGGTGAGGGTACGACAACGCTCTAGGGGGAGCGTACGTTTGAGGGCGCGGGTTAGTGTCAGCGTACGGTTTAGGATTAGGGGACGGCTGAGGGTCAGGCTTCGGGGAAGGGTTAGGGTTAGGGTTCGGGCTAGGGTTAGGGTTAGGGGACGGGGACGGTTTAGGGTCCAGGTGAGGGTACGACAACGCTCTAGGGGGAGCGTACGTGTGAGGGCGCGGGTTAGTGTCAGCGTACGGGTTAGGATTAGGGGACGGCTGAGGGTCAGGCTTCGGGAAAGGGTTAGGGTTAGGGTTCGGGCTAGGGTTAGGGTTAGGGGACGGGGACGGTTTAGGGTCCAGGTGAGGGTACGACAACGCTCTAGGGGGAGCGTACGTGTGAGGGCGCGGGTTAGTGTCAGCGTACGGGTTAGGATTAGGGGACGGCTGAGGGTCAGGCTTCGGGGAAGGGTTAGGGTTAGGGTTCGGGCTAGGGTTAGGGTTAGGGGACGGGGACGGTTTAGGGTCCAGGTGAGGGTACGACAACGCTCTAGGGGGAGCGTACGTGTGAGGGCGCGGGTTAGTGTCAGCGTACGGGTTAGGATTAGGGGACGGCTGAGTGTCAGGCTTCGGGGAAGGGTTAGGGTTAGGGTTCGGGCTAGGGTTAGGGTTAGGGGACGGGGACGGTTTAGGGTCGAGGTGAGGGCACGACAACGCGCTTGGGGGAGCGTACGTGTGAGGGCGCGGGTTAGTGTCAGCGTACGGGTTAGGATTAGGGGACGGCTGAGGGTCAGGCTTCGGGGAAGGGTTAGGGTTAGGGTTCGGGCTAGGGTTAGGGTTAGGGGACGGGGACGGTTTAGGGTCCAGGTGAGGGTACGACAACGCTCTAGGGGGAGCGTACGTGTGAGGGCGCGGGTTAGTGTCAGCGTACGGGTTAGGATTAGGGGACGGATGAGGGTCAGGCTTCGGGGAAGGGTTAGGGTTAGGGTTCGGGCTAGGGTTAGGGTTAGGGGACGGGGACGGTTTAGGGTCCAGGTGAGGGCACGACAACGCGCTTGGGGGAGCGTACGTGTGAGGGCGCGGGTTAGTGTCAGCGTACGGGTTAGGATTAGGGGACGGCTGAGGGTCAGGCTTCGGGGAAGGGTTAGGGTTAGGGTTCGGGCTAGGGTTAGGGTTAGGGGCACGGGGACGGTTTAGGGTCCACGTGAGGGTACGACAACGCTCTAGGGGGAGCGTACGTGCGAGGGCGCGGGTTAGTGTCAGCGTACGGGTTAGGATTAGGGGACGGCTGAGGGTCAGGCTTCGGGGAAGGGTTAGGGTTAGGGTTCGGGCTAGGGTTAGGGTTAGGGGACGGGGACGGTTTAGGGGCCAGGTGAGGGTACGACAACGCTCTAGGGGGAGCGAACGTGTGAGGGCGCGGGTTAGTGTCAGCGTTCGGGTTAGGATTAGGGGACGGCTGAGGGTCAGGCTTCGGGGAAGGGTTAGGGTTAGGGTTCGGGCTAGGGTTAGGGTTAGGGGACGGGGACGGTTTAGGGTCCAGGTGAGGGTACGACAACGCTCTAGAGGGAGCGTACGTGCGAGGGCGCGGGTTAGTGTCAGCGTACGGGTTAGGAGTAGGGGACGGCTGAGGGTCAGGCTTCGGGGAAGGGTTAGGGTTAGGGTTCGGGCTAGGGTTAGGGTTAGGGGACGGGGACGGTTTAGGGTCCAGGTGAGGGTACGACAACGCTCTAGGGGGAGCGTACGTGTGAGGGCGCGGGGTACTGTCAGCGTACGGGTTAGGATTAGGGGACGGCTGAGGGTCAGGCTTCGGGGAAGGGTTAGGGTTAGGGTTCGGGCTAGGGTTAGGGTTAGGTGACGGGGACGGTTTAGGGTCCAGGTGAGGGTACGACAACGCTCTAGGGGGAGCGTACGTGTGAGGGCGCGGGTTAGTGTCAGCGTACGGGTTAGGATTAGGGGACGGCTGAGGGTCAGGCTTCGGGGAAGGGTTAGGGTTAGGGTTCGGGCTAGGGTTAGGGTTAGGGGACGGGGACGGTTTAGGGTCCAGGTGAGGGTACGACAACGCTCTAGAGGGAGCGTACGTGCGAGGGCGCGGGTTAGTGTCAGCGTACGGGTTAGGAGTAGGGGACGGCTGAGGGTCAGGCTTCGGGGAAGGGTTAGGGTTAGGGTTCGGGCTAGGGTTAGGGTTAGGGGACGGGGACGGTTTAGGGTCCAGGTGAGGGTACGACAACGCTCTAGGGGGAGCGTACGTGTGAGGGCGCGGGTTAGTGTCAGCGTACGGGTTAGGATTAGGGGACGGCTGAGGGTCAGGCTTCGGGGAAGGGTTAGGGTTAGGGTTCGGGCTAGGGTTAGGGTTAGGGGACGGGGACGGTTTAGGGTCCAGGTGAGGGTACGACAACGCTCTAGGGGGAGCGTACGTGTGAGGGCGCGGGTTAGTGTCAGCGTACGGGTTAGGATTAGGGGACGGCTGAGGGTCAGGCTTCGGGGAAGGGTTAGGGTTAGGGTTCGGACTAGGGTTAGGGTTAGGGGACGGGGACGGTTTAGGGTCCAGGTGAGGGTACGACAACGCTCTAGGGGGAGCGTACGTGTGAGGGCGCGGGTTAGTGTCAGCGTACGGGTTAGGATTAGGGGACGGCTGAGGGTCAGGCTTCGGGGAAGGGTTAGGGTTAGGGTTCGGGCTAGGGTTAGGGTTAGGGGACGGGGACGGTTTAGGGTCCAGGTGAGGGTACGACAACGCTCTAGGGGGAGCGTACGTGCGAGGGCGCGGGTTAGTGTCAGCGTACGGGTTAGGAGTAGGGGACGGCTGAGGGTCAGGCTTCGGGGAAGGGTTAGGGTTAGGGTTCGGGCTAGGGTTAGGGTTAGGGGACGGGGACGGTTTAGGGTCCAGGTGAGGGTACGACAACGCTCTAGGGGGAGCGTACGTGTGAGGGCGCGGGTTAGTGTCAGCGTACGGGTTAGGATTAGGGGACGGCTGAGTGTCAGGCTTCGGGGAAGGGTTAGGGTTAGGGTTCGGGCTAGGGTTAGGGTTAGGGGACGGGGACGGTTTAGGGTCGAGGTGAGGGCACGACAACGCGCTTGGGGGAGCGTACGTGTGAGGGCGCGGGTTAGTGTCAGCGTACGGGTTAGGATTAGGGGACGGCTGAGGGTCAGGCTTCGGGGAAGGGTTAGGGTTAGGGTTCGGGCTAGGGTTAGGGTTAGGGGCACGGGGACGGTTTAGGGTCCACGTGAGGGTACGACAACGCTCTAGGGGGAGCGTACGTGCGAGGGCGCGGGTTAGTGTCAGCGTACGGGTTAGGATTAGGGGACGGCTGAGGGTCAGGCTTCGGGGAAGGGTTAGGGTTAGGGTTCGGGCTAGGGTTAGGGTTAGGGGACGGGGACGGTTTAGGGTCCAGGTGAGGGTACGACAACGCTCTAGGGGGAGCGTACGTGCGAGGGCGCGGGTTAGTGTCAGCGTACGGGTTAGGAGTAGGGGACGGCTGAGGGTCAGGCTTCGGGGAAGGGTTAGGGTTAGGGTTCGGGCTAGGGTTAGGGTTAGGGGACGGGGACGGTTTAGGGTCCAGGTGAGGGTACGACAACGCTCTAGGGGGAGCGTACGTTTGAGGGCGCGGGTTAGTGTCAGCGTACGGTTTAGGATTAGGGGACGGCTGAGGGTCAGGCTTCGGGGAAGGGTTAGGGTTAGGGTTCGGGCTAGGGTTAGGGTTAGGGGACGGGGACGGTTTAGGGTCCAGGTGAGGGTACGACAACGCTCTAGGGGGAGCGTACGTGTGAGGGCGCGGGTTAGTGTCAGCGTACGGGTTAGGATTAGGGGACGGCTGAGGGTCAGGCTTCGGGAAAGGGTTAGGGTTAGGGTTCGGGCTAGGGTTAGGGTTAGGGGACGGGGACGGTTTAGGGTCCAGGTGAGGGTACGACAACGCTCTAGGGGGAGCGTACGTGTGAGGGCGCGGGTTAGTGTCAGCGTACGGGTTAGGATTAGGGGACGGCTGAGGGTCAGGCTTCGGGGAAGGGTTAGGGTTAGGGTTCGGGCTAGGGTTAGGGTTAGGGGACGGGGACGGTTTAGGGTCCAGGTGAGGGTACGACAACGCTCTAGGGGGAGCGTACGTGTGAGGGCGCGGGTTAGTGTCAGCGTACGGGTTAGGATTAGGGGACGGCTGAGTGTCAGGCTTCGGGGAAGGGTTAGGGTTAGGGTTCGGGCTAGGGTTAGGGTTAGGGGACGGGGACGGTTTAGGGTCGAGGTGAGGGCACGACAACGCGCTTGGGGGAGCGTACGTGTGAGGGCGCGGGTTAGTGTCAGCGTACGGGTTAGGATTAGGGGACGGCTGAGGGTCAGGCTTCGGGGAAGGGTTAGGGTTAGGGTTCGGGCTAGGGTTAGGGTTAGGGGACGGGGACGGTTTAGGGTCCAGGTGAGGGTACGACAACGCTCTAGGGGGAGCGTACGTGTGAGGGCGCGGGTTAGTGTCAGCGTACGGGTTAGGATTAGGGGACGGATGAGGGTCAGGCTTCGGGGAAGGGTTAGGGTTAGGGTTCGGGCTAGGGTTAGGGTTAGGGGACGGGGACGGTTTAGGGTCCAGGTGAGGGTACGACAACGCTCTAGGGGGAGCGTACGTGTGAGGGCGCGGGTTAGTGTCAGCGTACGGGTTAGGATTAGGGGACGGCTGAGGGTCAGGCTTCGGGGAAGGGTTAGGGTTAGGGTTCGGGCTAGGGTTAGGGTTAGGGGACGTGGACGGTTTAGGGTCCAGGTGAGGGTACGACAACGCTCTAGGGGGAGCGTACGTGTGAGGGCGCGGGTTAGTGTCAGCGTACAGGTTAGGATTAGGGGACGGCTGAGGGTCAGGCTTCGGGGAAGGGTTAGGGTTAGGGTTCGGGCTAGGGTTAGGGTTAGGGGACGGGGACGGTTTAGGGTCCAGGTGAGGGTACGACAACGCTCTAGGGGGAGCGTACGTGTGAGGGCGCGGGTTAGTGTCAGCGTACGGGTTAGGATTAGGGGACGGCTGAGGGTCAGGCTTCGGGGAAGGGTTAGGGTTAGGGTTCGGGCTAGGGTTAGGGTTAGGGGACGGGGACGGTTTAGGGTCCAGGTGAGGGCACGACAACGCGCTTGGGGGAGCGTACGTGTGAGGGCGCGGGTTAGTGTCAGCGTACGGGTTAGGATTAGGGGACGGCTGAGGGTCAGGCTTCGGGGAAGGGTTAGGGTTAGGGTTCGGGCTAGGGTTAGGGTTAGGGGCACGGGGACGGTTTAGGGTCCACGTGAGGGTACGACAACGCTCTAGGGGGAGCGTACGTGCGAGGGCGCGGGTTAGTGTCAGCGTACGGGTTAGGATTAGGGGACGGCTGAGGGTCAGGCTTCGGGGAAGGGTTAGGGTTAGGGTTCGGGCTAGGGTTAGGGTTAGGGGACGGGGACGGTTTAGGGGCCAGGTGAGGGTACGACAACGCTCTAGGGGGAGCGAACGTGTGAGGGCGCGGGTTAGTGTCAGCGTTCGGGTTAGGATTAGGGGACGGCTGAGGGTCAGGCTTCGGGGAAGGGTTAGGGTTAGGGTTCGGGCTAGGGTTAGGGTTAGGGGACGGGGACGGTTTAGGGTCCAGGTGAGGGTACGACAACGCTCTAGAGGGAGCGTACGTGCGAGGGCGCGGGTTAGTGTCAGCGTACGGGTTAGGAGTAGGGGACGGCTGAAGGTCAGGCTTCGGGGAAGGGTTAGGGTTAGGGTTCGGGCTAGGGTTAGGGTTAGGGGACGGGGACGGTTTAGGGTCCAGGTGAGGGTACGACAACGCTCTAGGGGGAGCGTACGTGTGAGGGCGCGGGGTACTGTCAGCGTACGGGTTAGGATTAGGGGACGGCTGAGGGTCAGGCTTCGGGGAAGGGTTAGGGTTAGGGTTCGGGCTAGGGTTAGGGTTAGGTGACGGGGACGGTTTAGGGTCCAGGTGAGGGTACGACAACGCTCTAGGGGGAGCGTACGTGTGAGGGCGCGGGTTAGTGTCAGCGTACGGGTTAGGATTAGGGGACGGCTGAGGGTCAGGCTTCGGGGAAGGGTTAGGGTTAGGGTTCGGGCTAGGGTTAGGGTTAGGGGACGGGGACGGTTTAGGGTCCAGGTGAGGGTACGACAACGCTCTAGAGGGAGCGTACGTGCGAGGGCGCGGGTTAGTGTCAGCGTACGGGTTAGGAGTAGGGGACGGCTGAGGGTCAGGCTTCGGGGAAGGGTTAGGGTTAGGGTTCGGGCTAGGGTTAGGGTTAGGGGACGGGGACGGTTTAGGGTCCAGGTGAGGGTACGACAACGCTCTAGGGGGAGCGTACGTGTGAGGGCGCGGGTTAGTGTCAGCGTACGGGTTAGGATTAGGGGACGGCTGAGGGTCAGGCTTCGGGGAAGGGTTAGGGTTAGGGTTCGGGCTAGGGTTAGGGTTAGGGGACGGGGACGGTTTAGGGTCCAGGTGAGGGTACGACAACGCTCTAGGGGGAGCGTACGTGTGAGGGCGCGGGTTAGTGTCAGCGTACGGGTTAGGATTAGGGGACGGCTGAGGGTCAGGCTTCGGGGAAGGGTTAGGGTTAGGGTTCGGACTAGGGTTAGGGTTAGGGGACGGGGACGGTTTAGGGTCCAGGTGAGGGTACGACAACGCTCTAGGGGGAGCGTACGTGTGAGGGCGCGGGTTAGTGTCAGCGTACGGGTTAGGATTAGGGGACGGCTGAGGGTCAGGCTTCGGGGAAGGGTTAGGGTTAGGGTTCGGGCTAGGGTTAGGGTTAGGGGACGGGGACGGTTTAGGGTCCAGGTGAGGGTACGACAACGCTCTAGGGGGAGCGTACGTGCGAGGGCGCGGGTTAGTGTCAGCGTACGGGTTAGGAGTAGGGGACGGCTGAGGGTCAGGCTTCGGGGAAGGGTTAGGGTTAGGGTTCGGGCTAGGGTTAGGGTTAGGGGACGGGGACGGTTTAGGGTCCAGGTGAGGGTACGACAACGCTCTAGGGGGAGCGTACGTTTGAGGGCGCGGGTTAGTGTCAGCGTACGGTTTAGGATTAGGGGACGGCTGAGGGTCAGGCTTCGGGGAAGGGTTAGGGTTAGGGTTCGGGCTAGGGTTAGGGTTAGGGGACGGGGACGGTTTAGGGTCCAGGTGAGGGTACGACAACGCTCTAGGGGGAGCGTACGTGTGAGGGCGCGGGTTAGTGTCAGCGTACGGGTTAGGATTAGGGGACGGCTGAGGGTCAGGCTTCGGGAAAGGGTTAGGGTTAGGGTTCGGGCTAGGGTTAGGGTTAGGGGACGGGGACGGTTTAGGGTCCAGGTGAGGGTACGACAACGCTCTAGGGGGAGCGTACGTGTGAGGGCGCGGGTTAGTGTCAGCGTACGGGTTAGGATTAGGGGACGGCTGAGGGTCAGGCTTCGGGGAAGGGTTAGGGTTAGGGTTCGGGCTAGGGTTAGGGTTAGGGGACGGGGACGGTTTAGGGTCCAGGTGAGGGTACGACAACGCTCTAGGGGGAGCGTACGTGTGAGGGCGCGGGTTAGTGTCAGCGTACGGGTTAGGATTAGGGGACGGCTGAGTGTCAGGCTTCGGGGAAGGGTTAGGGTTAGGGTTCGGGCTAGGGTTAGGGTTAGGGGACGGGGACGGTTTAGGGTCGAGGTGAGGGCACGACAACGCGCTTGGGGGAGCGTACGTGTGAGGGCGCGGGTTAGTGTCAGCGTACGGGTTAGGATTAGGGGACGGCTGAGGGTCAGGCTTCGGGGAAGGGTTAGGGTTAGGGTTCGGGCTAGGGTTAGGGTTAGGGGCACGGGGACGGTTTAGGGTCCACGTGAGGGTACGACAACGCTCTAGGGGGAGCGTACGTGCGAGGGCGCGGGTTAGTGTCAGCGTACGGGTTAGGATTAGGGGACGGCTGAGGGTCAGGCTTCGGGGAAGGGTTAGGGTTAGGGTTCGGGCTAGGGTTAGGGTTAGGGGACGGGGACGGTTTAGGGTCCAGGTGAGGGTACGACAACGCTCTAGGGGGAGCGTACGTGCGAGGGCGCGGGTTAGTGTCAGCGTACGGGTTAGGATTAGGGGACGGCTGAGGGTCAGGCTTCGGGGAAGGGTTAGGGTTAGGGTTCGGGCTAGGGTTAGGGTTAGGGGTCGGGGACGGTTTAGGGTCCAGGTGAGGGTACGACAACGCTCTAGGGGGAGCGTACGTGTGAGGGCGCGGGTTAGTGTCAGCGTACGGGTTAGAATTAGGGGACGGCTGAGGGTCAGGCTTCGGGGAAGGGTTAGGGTTAGGGTTCGGGCTAGGGTTAGGGTTAGGGGACGGGGACGGTTTAGGGTCCAGGTGAGGGTACGACAACGCTCTAGGGGGAGCGTACGTGCGAGGGCGCGGGTTAGTGTCAGCGTACGGGTTAGGAGTAGGGGACGGCTGAGGGTCAGGCTTCGGGGAAGGGTTAGGGTTAGGGTTCGGGCTAGGGTTAGGGTTAGGGGACGGGGACGGTTTAGGGTCCAGGTGAGGGTACGACAACGCTCTAGGGGGAGCGTACGTGTGAGGGCGCGGGTTAGTGTCAGCGTACGGGTTAGGATTAGGGGACGGCTGAGGGTCAGGCTTCGGGGAAGGGTTAGGGTTAGGGTTCGGGCTAGGGTTAGGGTTAGGGGACGGGGACGGTTTAGGGTCCAGGTGAGGGTACGACAACGCTCTAGGGGGAGCGTACGTGTGAGGGCGCGGGTTAGTGTCAGCGTACGGGTTAGGATTAGGGGACGGCTGAGGGTCAGGCTTCGGGGAAGGGTTAGGGTTAGGGTTCGGGCTAGGGTTAGGGTTAGGGGACGGGGACGGTTTAGGGTCCAGGTGAGGGTACGACAACGCTCTAGGGGGAGCGTACGTGTGAGGGCGCGGGTTAGTGTCAGCGTACGGGTTAGGATTAGGGGACGGCTGAGTGTCAGGCTTCGGGGAAGGGTTAGGGTTAGGGTTCGGGCTAGGGTTAGGGTTAGGGGCACGGGGACGGTTTAGGGTCCACGTGAGGGCACGACAACGCGCTTGGGGGAGCGTACGTGTGAGGGCGCGGGTTAGTGTCAGCGTACGGGTTAGGATTAGGGGACGGCTGAGGGTCAGGCTTCGGGGAAGGGTTAGGGTTAGGGTTCGGGCTAGGGTTAGGGTTAGGGGCACGGGGACGGTTTAGGGTCCACGTGAGGGTACGACAACGCTCTAGGGGGAGCGTACGTGCGAGGGCGCGGGTTAGTGTCAGCGTACGGGTTAGGATTAGGGGACGGCTGAGGGTCAGGCTTCGGGGAAGGGTTAGGGTTAGGGTTCGGGCTAGGGTTAGGGTTAGGGGACGGGGACGGTTTAGGGTCCAGGTGAGGGTACGACAACGCTCTAGGGGGAGCGTACGTGCGAGGGCGCGGGTTAGTGTCAGCGTACGGGTTAGGAGTAGGGGACGGCTGAGGGTCAGGCTTCGGGGAAGGGTTAGGGTTAGGGTTCGGGCTAGGGTTAGGGTTAGGGGACGGGGACGGTTTAGGGTCCAGGTGAGGGTACGACAACGCTCTAGGGGGAGCGTACGTTTGAGGGCGCGGGTTAGTGTCAGCGTACGGTTTAGGATTAGGGGACGGCTGAGGGTCAGGCTTCGGGGAAGGGTTAGGGTTAGGGTTCGGGCTAGGGTTAGGGTTAGGGGACGGGGACGGTTTAGGGTCCAGGTGAGGGTACGACAACGCTCTAGGGGGAGCGTACGTGTGAGGGCGCGGGTTAGTGTCAGCGTACGGGTTAGGATTAGGGGACGGCTGAGGGTCAGGCTTCGGGAAAGGGTTAGGGTTAGGGTTCGGGCTAGGGTTAGGGTTAGGGGACGGGGACGGTTTAGGGTCCAGGTGAGGGTACGACAACGCTCTAGGGGGAGCGTACGTGTGAGGGCGCGGGTTAGTGTCAGCGTACGGGTTAGGATTAGGGGACGGCTGAGGGTCAGGCTTCGGGGAAGGGTTAGGGTTAGGGTTCGGGCTAGGGTTAGGGTTAGGGGACGGGGACGGTTTAGGGTCCAGGTGAGGGTACGACAACGCTCTAGGGGGAGCGTACGTGTGAGGGCGCGGGTTAGTGTCAGCGTACGGGTTAGGATTAGGGGACGGCTGAGTGTCAGGCTTCGGGGAAGGGTTAGGGTTAGGGTTCGGGCTAGGGTTAGGGTTAGGGGACGGGGACGGTTTAGGGTCGAGGTGAGGGCACGACAACGCGCTTGGGGGAGCGTACGTGTGAGGGCGCGGGTTAGTGTCAGCGTACGGGTTAGGATTAGGGGACGGCTGAGGGTCAGGCTTCGGGGAAGGGTTAGGGTTAGGGTTCGGGCTAGGGTTAGGGTTAGGGGACGGGGACGGTTTAGGGTCCAGGTGAGGGTACGACAACGCTCTAGGGGGAGCGTACGTGTGAGGGCGCGGGTTAGTGTCAGCGTACGGGTTAGGATTAGGGGACGGATGAGGGTCAGGCTTCGGGGAAGGGTTAGGGTTAGGGTTCGGGCTAGGGTTAGGGTTAGGGGACGGGGACGGTTTAGGGTCCAGGTGAGGGTACGACAACGCTCTAGGGGGAGCGTACGTGTGAGGGCGCGGGTTAGTGTCAGCGTACGGGTTAGGATTAGGGGACGGCTGAGGGTCAGGCTTCGGGGAAGGGTTAGGGTTAGGGTTCGGGCTAGGGTTAGGGTTAGGGGACGGGGACGGTTTAGGGTCCAGGTGAGGGCACGACAACGCGCTTGGGGGAGCGTACGTGTGAGGGCGCGGGTTAGTGTCAGCGTACGGGTTAGGATTAGGGGACGGCTGAGGGTCAGGCTTCGGGGAAGGGTTAGGGTTAGGGTTCGGGCTAGGGTTAGGGTTAGGGGCACGGGGACGGTTTAGGGTCCACGTGAGGGTACGACAACGCTCTAGGGGGAGCGTACGTGCGAGGGCGCGGGTTAGTGTCAGCGTACGGGTTAGGATTAGGGGACGGCTGAGGGTCAGGCTTCGGGGAAGGGTTAGGGTTAGGGTTCGGGCTAGGGTTAGGGTTAGGGGACGGGGACGGTTTAGGGGCCAGGTGAGGGTACGACAACGCTCTAGGGGGAGCGAACGTGTGAGGGCGCGGGTTAGTGTCAGCGTTCGGGTTAGGATTAGGGGACGGCTGAGGGTCAGGCTTCGGGGAAGGGTTAGGGTTAGGGTTCGGGCTAGGGTTAGGGTTAGGGGACGGGGACGGTTTAGGGTCCAGGTGAGGGTACGACAACGCTCTAGAGGGAGCGTACGTGCGAGGGCGCGGGTTAGTGTCAGCGTACGGGTTAGGAGTAGGGGACGGCTGAGGGTCAGGCTTCGGGGAAGGGTTAGGGTTAGGGTTCGGGCTAGGGTTAGGGTTAGGGGACGGGGACGGTTTAGGGTCCAGGTGAGGGTACGACAACGCTCTAGGGGGAGCGTACGTGTGAGGGCGCGGGGTACTGTCAGCGTACGGGTTAGGATTAGGGGACGGCTGAGGGTCAGGCTTCGGGGAAGGGTTAGGGTTAGGGTTCGGGCTAGGGTTAGGGTTAGGTGACGGGGACGGTTTAGGGTCCAGGTGAGGGTACGACAACGCTCTAGGGGGAGCGTACGTGTGAGGGCGCGGGTTAGTGTCAGCGTACGGGTTAGGATTAGGGGACGGCTGAGGGTCAGGCTTCGGGGAAGGGTTAGGGTTAGGGTTCGGGCTAGGGTTAGGGTTAGGGGACGGGGACGGTTTAGGGTCCAGGTGAGGGTACGACAACGCTCTAGAGGGAGCGTACGTGCGAGGGCGCGGGTTAGTGTCAGCGTACGGGTTAGGAGTAGGGGACGGCTGAGGGTCAGGCTTCGGGGAAGGGTTAGGGTTAGGGTTCGGGCTAGGGTTAGGGTTAGGGGACGGGGACGGTTTAGGGTCCAGGTGAGGGTACGACAACGCTCTAGGGGGAGCGTACGTGTGAGGGCGCGGGTTAGTGTCAGCGTACGGGTTAGGATTAGGGGACGGCTGAGGGTCAGGCTTCGGGGAAGGGTTAGGGTTAGGGTTCGGGCTAGGGTTAGGGTTAGGGGACGGGGACGGTTTAGGGTCCAGGTGAGGGTACGACAACGCTCTAGGGGGAGCGTACGTGTGAGGGCGCGGGTTAGTGTCAGCGTACGGGTTAGGATTAGGGGACGGCTGAGGGTCAGGCTTCGGGGAAGGGTTAGGGTTAGGGTTCGGACTAGGGTTAGGGTTAGGGGACGGGGACGGTTTAGGGTCCAGGTGAGGGTACGACAACGCTCTAGGGGGAGCGTACGTGTGAGGGCGCGGGTTAGTGTCAGCGTACGGGTTAGGATTAGGGGACGGCTGAGGGTCAGGCTTCGGGGAAGGGTTAGGGTTAGGGTTCGGGCTAGGGTTAGGGTTAGGGGACGGGGACGGTTTAGGGTCCAGGTGAGGGTACGACAACGCTCTAGGGGGAGCGTACGTGCGAGGGCGCGGGTTAGTGTCAGCGTACGGGTTAGGAGTAGGGGACGGCTGAGGGTCAGGCTTCGGGGAAGGGTTAGGGTTAGGGTTCGGGCTAGGGTTAGGGTTAGGGGACGGGGACGGTTTAGGGTCCAGGTGAGGGTACGACAACGCTCTAGGGGGAGCGTACGTTTGAGGGCGCGGGTTAGTGTCAGCGTACGGTTTAGGATTAGGGGACGGCTGAGGGTCAGGCTTCGGGGAAGGGTTAGGGTTAGGGTTCGGGCTAGGGTTAGGGTTAGGGGACGGGGACGGTTTAGGGTCCAGGTGAGGGTACGACAACGCTCTAGGGGGAGCGTACGTGTGAGGGCGCGGGTTAGTGTCAGCGTACGGGTTAGGATTAGGGGACGGCTGAGGGTCAGGCTTCGGGAAAGGGTTAGGGTTAGGGTTCGGGCTAGGGTTAGGGTTAGGGGACGGGGACGGTTTAGGGTCCAGGTGAGGGTACGACAACGCTCTAGGGGGAGCGTACGTGTGAGGGCGCGGGTTAGTGTCAGCGTACGGGTTAGGATTAGGGGACGGCTGAGGGTCAGGCTTCGGGGAAGGGTTAGGGTTAGGGTTCGGGCTAGGGTTAGGGTTAGGGGACGGGGACGGTTTAGGGTCCAGGTGAGGGTACGACAACGCTCTAGGGGGAGCGTACGTGTGAGGGCGCGGGTTAGTGTCAGCGTACGGGTTAGGATTAGGGGACGGCTGAGTGTCAGGCTTCGGGGAAGGGTTAGGGTTAGGGTTCGGGCTAGGGTTAGGGTTAGGGGACGGGGACGGTTTAGGGTCGAGGTGAGGGCACGACAACGCGCTTGGGGGAGCGTACGTGTGAGGGCGCGGGTTAGTGTCAGCGTACGGGTTAGGATTAGGGGACGGCTGAGGGTCAGGCTTCGGGGAAGGGTTAGGGTTAGGGTTCGGGCTAGGGTTAGGGTTAGGGGCACGGGGACGGTTTAGGGTCCACGTGAGGGTACGACAACGCTCTAGGGGGAGCGTACGTGCGAGGGCGCGGGTTAGTGTCAGCGTACGGGTTAGGATTAGGGGACGGCTGAGGGTCAGGCTTCGGGGAAGGGTTAGGGTTAGGGTTCGGGCTAGGGTTAGGGTTAGGGGACGGGGACGGTTTAGGGTCCAGGTGAGGGTACGACAACGCTCTAGGGGGAGCGTACGTGCGAGGGCGCGGGTTAGTGTCAGCGTACGGGTTAGGATTAGGGGACGGCTGAGGGTCAGGCTTCGGGGAAGGGTTAGGGTTAGGGTTCGGGCTAGGGTTAGGGTTAGGGGTCGGGGACGGTTTAGGGTCCAGGTGAGGGTACGACAACGCTCTAGGGGGAGCGTACGTGTGAGGGCGCGGGTTAGTGTCAGCGTACGGGTTAGAATTAGGGGACGGCTGAGGGTCAGGCTTCGGGGAAGGGTTAGGGTTAGGGTTCGGGCTAGGGTTAGGGTTAGGGGACGGGGACGGTTTAGGGTCCAGGTGAGGGTACGACAACGCTCTAGGGGGAGCGTACGTGCGAGGGCGCGGGTTAGTGTCAGCGTACGGGTTAGGAGTAGGGGACGGCTGAGGGTCAGGCTTCGGGGAAGGGTTAGGGTTAGGGTTCGGGCTAGGGTTAGGGTTAGGGGACGGGGACGGTTTAGGGTCCAGGTGAGGGTACGACAACGCTCTAGGGGGAGCGTACGTGTGAGGGCGCGGGTTAGTGTCAGCGTACGGGTTAGGATTAGGGGACGGCTGAGGGTCAGGCTTCGGGGAAGGGTTAGGGTTAGGGTTCGGGCTAGGGTTAGGGTTAGGGGACGGGGACGGTTTAGGGTCCAGGTGAGGGTACGACAACGCTCTAGGGGGAGCGTACGTGTGAGGGCGCGGGTTAGTGTCAGCGTACGGGTTAGGATTAGGGGACGGCTGAGGGTCAGGCTTCGGGGAAGGGTTAGGGTTAGGGTTCGGGCTAGGGTTAGGGTTAGGGGACGGGGACGGTTTAGGGTCCAGGTGAGGGTACGACAACGCTCTAGGGGGAGCGTACGTGTGAGGGCGCGGGTTAGTGTCAGCGTACGGGTTAGGATTAGGGGACGGCTGAGTGTCAGGCTTCGGGGAAGGGTTAGGGTTAGGGTTCGGGCTAGGGTTAGGGTTAGGGGACGGGGACGGTTTAGGGTCGAGGTGAGGGCACGACAACGCGCTTGGGGGAGCGTACGTGTGAGGGCGCGGGTTAGTGTCAGCGTACGGGTTAGGATTAGGGGACGGCTGAGGGTCAGGCTTCGGGGAAGGGTTAGGGTTAGGGTTCGGGCTAGGGTTAGGGTTAGGGGCACGGGGACGGTTTAGGGTCCACGTGAGGGTACGACAACGCTCTAGGGGGAGCGTACGTGCGAGGGCGCGGGTTAGTGTCAGCGTACGGGTTAGGATTAGGGGACGGCTGAGGGTCAGGCTTCGGGGAAGGGTTAGGGTTAGGGTTCGGGCTAGGGTTAGGGTTAGGGGACGGGGACGGTTTAGGGTCCAGGTGAGGGTACGACAACGCTCTAGGGGGAGCGTACGTGCGAGGGCGCGGGTTAGTGTCAGCGTACGGGTTAGGAGTAGGGGACGGCTGAGGGTCAGGCTTCGGGGAAGGGTTAGGGTTAGGGTTCGGGCTAGGGTTAGGGTTAGGGGACGGGGACGGTTTAGGGTCCAGGTGAGGGTACGACAACGCTCTAGGGGGAGCGTACGTTTGAGGGCGCGGGTTAGTGTCAGCGTACGGTTTAGGATTAGGGGACGGCTGAGGGTCAGGCTTCGGGGAAGGGTTAGGGTTAGGGTTCGGGCTAGGGTTAGGGTTAGGGTACGGGGACGGTTTAGGGTCCAGGTGAGGGTACGACAACGCTCTAGGGGGAGCGTACGTGTGAGGGCGCGGGTTAGTGTCAGCGTACGGGTTAGGATTAGGGGACGGCTGAGGGTCAGGCTTCGGGAAAGGGTTAGGGTTAGGGTTCGGGCTAGGGTTAGGGTTAGGGGACGGGGACGGTTTAGGGTCCAGGTGAGGGTACGACAACGCTCTAGGGGGAGCGTACGTGTGAGGGCGCGGGTTAGTGTCAGCGTACGGGTTAGGATTAGGGGACGGCTGAGGGTCAGGCTTCGGGGAAGGGTTAGGGTTAGGGTTCGGGCTAGGGTTAGGGTTAGGGGACGGGGACGGTTTAGGGTCCAGGTGAGGGTACGACAACGCTCTAGGGGGAGCGTACGTGTGAGGGCGCGGGTTAGTGTCAGCGTACGGGTTAGGATTAGGGGACGGCTGAGTGTCAGGCTTCGGGGAAGGGTTAGGGTTAGGGTTCGGGCTAGGGTTAGGGTTAGGGGACGGGGACGGTTTAGGGTCGAGGTGAGGGCACGACAACGCGCTTGGGGGAGCGTACGTGTGAGGGCGCGGGTTAGTGTCAGCGTACGGGTTAGGATTAGGGGACGGCTGAGGGTCAGGCTTCGGGGAAGGGTTAGGGTTAGGGTTCGGGCTAGGGTTAGGGTTAGGGGACGGGGACGGTTTAGGGTCCAGGTGAGGGTACGACAACGCTCTAGGGGGAGCGTACGTGTGAGGGCGCGGGTTAGTGTCAGCGTACGGGTTAGGATTAGGGGACGGATGAGGGTCAGGCTTCGGGGAAGGGTTAGGGTTAGGGTTCGGGCTAGGGTTAGGGTTAGGGGACGGGGACGGTTTAGGGTCCAGGTGAGGGTACGACAACGCTCTAGGGGGAGCGTACGTGTGAGGGCGCGGGTTAGTGTCAGCGTACGGGTTAGGATTAGGGGACGGCTGAGGGTCAGGCTTCGGGGAAGGGTTAGGGTTAGGGTTCGGGCTAGGGTTAGGGTTAGGGGACGTGGACGGTTTAGGGTCCAGGTGAGGGTACGACAACGCTCTAGGGGGAGCGTACGTGTGAGGGCGCGGGTTAGTGTCAGCGTACAGGTTAGGATTAGGGGACGGCTGAGGGTCAGGCTTCGGGGAAGGGTTAGGGTTAGGGTTCGGGCTAGGGTTAGGGTTAGGGGACGGGGACGGTTTAGGGTCCAGGTGAGGGTACGACAACGCTCTAGGGGGAGCGTACGTGTGAGGGCGCGGGTTAGTGTCAGCGTACGGGTTAGGATTAGGGGACGGCTGAGGGTCAGGCTTCGGGGAAGGGTTAGGGTTAGGGTTCGGGCTAGGGTTAGGGTTAGGGGACGGGGACGGTTTAGGGTCCAGGTGAGGGCACGACAACGCGCTTGGGGGAGCGTACGTGTGAGGGCGCGGGTTAGTGTCAGCGTACGGGTTAGGATTAGGGGACGGCTGAGGGTCAGGCTTCGGGGAAGGGTTAGGGTTAGGGTTCGGGCTAGGGTTAGGGTTAGGGGCACGGGGACGGTTTAGGGTCCACGTGAGGGTACGACAACGCTCTAGGGGGAGCGTACGTGCGAGGGCGCGGGTTAGTGTCAGCGTACGGGTTAGGATTAGGGGACGGCTGAGGGTCAGGCTTCGGGGAAGGGTTAGGGTTAGGGTTCGGGCTAGGGTTAGGGTTAGGGGACGGGGACGGTTTAGGGGCCAGGTGAGGGTACGACAACGCTCTAGGGGGAGCGAACGTGTGAGGGCGCGGGTTAGTGTCAGCGTTCGGGTTAGGATTAGGGGACGGCTGAGGGTCAGGCTTCGGGGAAGGGTTAGGGTTAGGGTTCGGGCTAGGGTTAGGGTTAGGGGACGGGGACGGTTTAGGGTCCAGGTGAGGGTACGACAACGCTCTAGAGGGAGCGTACGTGCGAGGGCGCGGGTTAGTGTCAGCGTACGGGTTAGGAGTAGGGGACGGCTGAGGGTCAGGCTTCGGGGAAGGGTTAGGGTTAGGGTTCGGGCTAGGGTTAGGGTTAGGGGACGGGGACGGTTTAGGGTCCAGGTGAGGGTACGACAACGCTCTAGGGGGAGCGTACGTGTGAGGGCGCGGGGTACTGTCAGCGTACGGGTTAGGATTAGGGGACGGCTGAGGGTCAGGCTTCGGGGAAGGGTTAGGGTTAGGGTTCGGGCTAGGGTTAGGGTTAGGTGACGGGGACGGTTTAGGGTCCAGGTGAGGGTACGACAACGCTCTAGGGGGAGCGTACGTGTGAGGGCGCGGGTTAGTGTCAGCGTACGGGTTAGGATTAGGGGACGGCTGAGGGTCAGGCTTCGGGGAAGGGTTAGGGTTAGGGTTCGGGCTAGGGTTAGGGTTAGGGGACGGGGACGGTTTAGGGTCCAGGTGAGGGTACGACAACGCTCTAGAGGGAGCGTACGTGCGAGGGCGCGGGTTAGTGTCAGCGTACGGGTTAGGAGTAGGGGACGGCTGAGGGTCAGGCTTCGGGGAAGGGTTAGGGTTAGGGTTCGGGCTAGGGTTAGGGTTAGGGGACGGGGACGGTTTAGGGTCCAGGTGAGGGTACGACAACGCTCTAGGGGGAGCGTACGTGTGAGGGCGCGGGTTAGTGTCAGCGTACGGGTTAGGATTAGGGGACGGCTGAGGGTCAGGCTTCGGGGAAGGGTTAGGGTTAGGGTTCGGGCTAGGGTTAGGGTTAGGGGACGGGGACGGTTTAGGGTCCAGGTGAGGGTACGACAACGCTCTAGGGGGAGCGTACGTGTGAGGGCGCGGGTTAGTGTCAGCGTACGGGTTAGGATTAGGGGACGGCTGAGGGTCAGGCTTCGGGGAAGGGTTAGGGTTAGGGTTCGGACTAGGGTTAGGGTTAGGGGACGGGGACGGTTTAGGGTCCAGGTGAGGGTACGACAACGCTCTAGGGGGAGCGTACGTGTGAGGGCGCGGGTTAGTGTCAGCGTACGGGTTAGGATTAGGGGACGGCTGAGGGTCAGGCTTCGGGGAAGGGTTAGGGTTAGGGTTCGGGCTAGGGTTAGGGTTAGGGGACGGGGACGGTTTAGGGTCCAGGTGAGGGTACGACAACGCTCTAGGGGGAGCGTACGTGCGAGGGCGCGGGTTAGTGTCAGCGTACGGGTTAGGAGTAGGGGACGGCTGAGGGTCAGGCTTCGGGGAAGGGTTAGGGTTAGGGTTCGGGCTAGGGTTAGGGTTAGGGGACGGGGACGGTTTAGGGTCCAGGTGAGGGTACGACAACGCTCTAGGGGGAGCGTACGTTTGAGGGCGCGGGTTAGTGTCAGCGTACGGTTTAGGATTAGGGGACGGCTGAGGGTCAGGCTTCGGGGAAGGGTTAGGGTTAGGGTTCGGGCTAGGGTTAGGGTTAGGGGACGGGGACGGTTTAGGGTCCAGGTGAGGGTACGACAACGCTCTAGGGGGAGCGTACGTGTGAGGGCGCGGGTTAGTGTCAGCGTACGGGTTAGGATTAGGGGACGGCTGAGGGTCAGGCTTCGGGAAAGGGTTAGGGTTAGGGTTCGGGCTAGGGTTAGGGTTAGGGGACGGGGACGGTTTAGGGTCCAGGTGAGGGTACGACAACGCTCTAGGGGGAGCGTACGTGTGAGGGCGCGGGTTAGTGTCAGCGTACGGGTTAGGATTAGGGGACGGCTGAGGGTCAGGCTTCGGGGAAGGGTTAGGGTTAGGGTTCGGGCTAGGGTTAGGGTTAGGGGACGGGGACGGTTTAGGGTCCAGGTGAGGGTACGACAACGCTCTAGGGGGAGCGTACGTGTGAGGGCGCGGGTTAGTGTCAGCGTACGGGTTAGGATTAGGGGACGGCTGAGTGTCAGGCTTCGGGGAAGGGTTAGGGTTAGGGTTCGGGCTAGGGTTAGGGTTAGGGGACGGGGACGGTTTAGGGTCGAGGTGAGGGCACGACAACGCGCTTGGGGGAGCGTACGTGTGAGGGCGCGGGTTAGTGTCAGCGTACGGGTTAGGATTAGGGGACGGCTGAGGGTCAGGCTTCGGGGAAGGGTTAGGGTTAGGGTTCGGGCTAGGGTTAGGGTTAGGGGCACGGGGACGGTTTAGGGTCCACGTGAGGGTACGACAACGCTCTAGGGGGAGCGTACGTGCGAGGGCGCGGGTTAGTGTCAGCGTACGGGTTAGGATTAGGGGACGGCTGAGGGTCAGGCTTCGGGGAAGGGTTAGGGTTAGGGTTCGGGCTAGGGTTAGGGTTAGGGGACGGGGACGGTTTAGGGTCCAGGTGAGGGTACGACAACGCTCTAGGGGGAGCGTACGTGCGAGGGCGCGGGTTAGTGTCAGCGTACGGGTTAGGATTAGGGGACGGCTGAGGGTCAGGCTTCGGGGAAGGGTTAGGGTTAGGGTTCGGGCTAGGGTTAGGGTTAGGGGTCGGGGACGGTTTAGGGTCCAGGTGAGGGTACGACAACGCTCTAGGGGGAGCGTACGTGTGAGGGCGCGGGTTAGTGTCAGCGTACGGGTTAGAATTAGGGGACGGCTGAGGGTCAGGCTTCGGGGAAGGGTTAGGGTTAGGGTTCGGGCTAGGGTTAGGGTTAGGGGACGGGGACGGTTTAGGGTCCAGGTGAGGGTACGACAACGCTCTAGGGGGAGCGTACGTGCGAGGGCGCGGGTTAGTGTCAGCGTACGGGTTAGGAGTAGGGGACGGCTGAGGGTCAGGCTTCGGGGAAGGGTTAGGGTTAGGGTTCGGGCTAGGGTTAGGGTTAGGGGACGGGGACGGTTTAGGGTCCAGGTGAGGGTACGACAACGCTCTAGGGGGAGCGTACGTGTGAGGGCGCGGGTTAGTGTCAGCGTACGGGTTAGGATTAGGGGACGGCTGAGGGTCAGGCTTCGGGGAAGGGTTAGGGTTAGGGTTCGGGCTAGGGTTAGGGTTAGGGGACGGGGACGGTTTAGGGTCCAGGTGAGGGTACGACAACGCTCTAGGGGGAGCGTACGTGTGAGGGCGCGGGTTAGTGTCAGCGTACGGGTTAGGATTAGGGGACGGCTGAGGGTCAGGCTTCGGGGAAGGGTTAGGGTTAGGGTTCGGGCTAGGGTTAGGGTTAGGGGACGGGGACGGTTTAGGGTCCAGGTGAGGGTACGACAACGCTCTAGGGGGAGCGTACGTGTGAGGGCGCGGGTTAGTGTCAGCGTACGGGTTAGGATTAGGGGACGGCTGAGGGTCAGGCTTCGGGAAAGGGTTAGGGTTAGGCTTCGGGCTAGGGTTAGGGTTAGGGGACGGGGACGGTTTAGGGTCCAGGTGAGGGTACGACAACGCGCTTGGGGGAGCGTACGTGTGAGGGTGCGGGTTAGTGTCAGCGTACGGGTTAGGATTAGGGGACGGCTGAGGGTCAGGCTTCGGGGAAGTGTTAGGGTTAGGGTTCGGGCTAGGGTTAGGGTTAGGGGACGGGGACGGTTTAGGGTCCAGGTGAGGGTACGACAACGCTATAGGGGGAGCGTACGTGCGAGGGCGCGGGTTAGTGTCAGCGTACGGGTTAGGATTAGGGGACGGCTGAGGGTCAGGCTTCGGGGAAGGGTTAGGGTTAGGGTTCGGGCTAGGGTTAGGGTTAGGGGACGGGGACGGTTTAGGGTCCAGGTGAGGGTACGACAACGCTCTAGGGGGAGCGTACGTGCGAGGGCGCGGGTTAGTGTCAGCGTACGGGTTAGGATTAGGGGACGGCTGAGGGTCAGGCTTCGGGAAAGGGTTAGGGTTAGGCTTCGGGCTAGGGTTAGGGTTAGGGGACGGGGACGGTTTAGGGTCCAGGTGAGGGTACGACAACACGCTTGGGGGAGCGAACGTGTGAGGGCGCGGGTTAGTGTCAGCGTACGGGTTAGGATTAGGGGACGGCTGAGGGTCAGGTTTCGGGGAAGGGTTAGGGTTAGGGTTCGGGCTAGGGTTAGGGTTAGGGGACGGGGACGGTTTAGGGTCCAGGTGAGGGTACGACAACGCTCTAGGGGGAGCGTACGTGTGAGGGCGCGGGTTAGTGTCAGCGTACGGGTTAGGATTAGGGGACGGCTGAGGGTCAGGCTTCGGGGAAGGGTTAGGGTTAGGCTTCGGGCTAGGGTTAGGGTTAGGGGACGGGGACGGTTTAGGGTCCAGGTGAGGGTACGACAACGCTCTAGGGGGAGCGTACGTGTGAGGGCGCGGGGTACTGTCAGCGTACGGGTTAGGATTAGGGGACGGCTGAGGGTCAGGCTTCGGGGAAGGGTTAGGGTTAGGGTTCGGGCTAGGGTTAGGGTTAGGTGACGGGGACGGTTTAGGGTCCAGGTGAGGGTACGACAACGCTCTAGGGGGAGCGTACGTGTGAGGGCGCGGGTTAGTGTCAGCGTACGGGTTAGGATTAGGGGACGGCTGAGGGTCAGGCTTCGGGGAAGGGTTAGGGTTAGGGTTCGGGCTAGGGTTAGGGTTAGGGGACGGGGACGGTTTAGGGTCCAGGTGAGGGTACGACAACGCTCTAGGGGGAGCGTACGTGTGAGGGCGCGGGTTAGTGTCAGCGTACGGGTTAGGATTAGGGGACGGCTGAGTGTCAGGCTTCGGGGAAGGGTTAGGGTTAGGGTTCGGACTAGGGTTAGGGTTAGGGGACGGGGACGGTTTAGGGTCCAGGTGAGGGTACGACAACGCTCTAGGGGGAGCGTACGTGTGAGGGCGCGGGTTAGTGTCAGCGTACGGGTTAGGATTAGGGGACGGCTGAGGGTCAGGCTTCGGGGAAGGGTTAGGGTTAGGGTTCGGGCTAGGGTTAGGGTTAGGGGACGGGGACGGTTTAGGGTCCAGGTGAGGGTACGACAACGCTCTAGGGGGAGCGTACGTGCGAGGGCGCGGGTTAGTGTCAGCGTACGGGTTAGGAGTAGGGGACGGCTGAGGGTCAGGCTTCGGGGAAGGGTTAGGGTTAGGGTTCGGGCTAGGGTTAGGGTTAGGGGACGGGGACGGTTTAGGGTCCAGGTGAGGGCACGACAACGCGCTTGGGGGAGCGTACGTGTGAGGGCGCGGGTTAGTGTCAGCGTACGGGTTAGGATTAGGGGACGGCTGAGGGTCAGGCTTCGGGGAAGGGTTAGGGTTAGGGTTCGGGCTAGGGTTAGGGTTAGGGGCACGGGGACGGTTTAGGGTCCACGTGAGGGTACGACAACGCTCTAGGGGGAGCGTACGTGCGAGGGCGCGGGTTAGTGTCAGCGTACGGGTTAGGATTAGGGGACGGCTGAGGGTCAGGCTTCGGGGAAGGGTTAGGGTTAGGGTTCGGGCTAGGGTTAGGGTTAGGGGACGGGGACGGTTTAGGGTCCAGGTGAGGGTACGACAACGCTCTAGGGGGAGCGTACGTGCGAGGGCGCGGGTTAGTGTCAGCGTACGGGTTAGGATTAGGGGACGGATGAGGGTCAGGCTTCGGGGAAGGGTTAGGGTTAGGGTTCGGGCTAGGGTTAGGGTTAGGGGTCGGGGACGGTTTAGGGTCCAGGTGAGGGTACGACAACGCTCTAGGGGGAGCGTACGTGTGAGGGCGCGGGTTAGTGTCAGCGTACGGGTTAGAATTAGGGGACGGCTGAGGGTCAGGCTTCGGGGAAGGGTTAGGGTTAGGGTTCGGGCTAGGGTTAGGGTTAGGGGACGGGGACGGTTTAGGGTCCAGGTGAGGGTACGACAACGCTCTAGAGGGAGCGTACGTGCGAGGGCGCGGGTTAGTGTCAGCGTACGGGTTAGGAGTAGGGGACGGCTGAGGGTCAGGCTTCGGGGAAGGGTTAGGGTTAGGGTTCGGGCTAGGGTTAGGTTTAGGGGACGGGGACGGTTTAGGGTCCAGGTGAGGGTACGACAACGCTCTAGGGGGAGCGTACGTGTGAGGGCGCGGGTTAGTGTCAGCGTACGGGTTAGGATTAGGGGACGGCTGAGGGTCAGGCTTCGGGGAAGGGTTAGGGTTAGGGTTCGGGCTAGGGTTAGGGTTAGGGGACGGGGACGGTTTAGGGTCCAGGTGAGGGTACGACAACGCTCTAGGGGGAGCGTACGTGTGAGGGCGCGGGTTAGTGTCAGCGTACGGGTTAGGATTAGGGGACGGCTGAGGGTCAGGCTTCGGGGAAGGGTTAG
Organism: Globicephala melas; assembly: GCF_963455315.2. Classification (NCBI taxonomy): domain Eukaryota; kingdom Metazoa; phylum Chordata; class Mammalia; order Artiodactyla; family Delphinidae; genus Globicephala; species Globicephala melas. The sequence continues at coordinate 488,859 of NW_027207323.1, forward strand.
GGTTAGGGTTCGGGCTAGGGTTAGGGTTAGGGGACGGGGACGGTTTAGGGTCCAGGTGAGGGTACGACAACGCTCTAGGGGGAGCGTACGTGTGAGGGCGCGGGTTAGTGTCAGCGTACGGGTTAGGATTAGGGGACGGCTGAGGGTCAGGCTTCGGGAAAGGGTTAGGGTTAGGCTTCGGCCTAGGGTTAGGGTTAGGGGACGGGGACGGTTTAGGGTCCAGGTGAGGGTACGACAACGCGCTTGGGGGAGCGTACGTGTGAGGGCGCGGGTTAGTGTCAGCGTACGGGTTAGGATTAGGGGACGGCTGAGGGTCAGGCTTCGGGGAAGTGTTAGGGTTAGGGTTCGGGCTAGGGTTAGGGTTAGGGGACGGGGACGGTTTAGGGTCCAGGTGAGGGTACGACAACGCTATAGGGGGAGCGTACGTGCGAGGGCGCGGGTTAGTGTCAGCGTACGGGTTATGATTAGGGGACGGCTGAGGGTCAGGCTTCGGGGAAGGGTTAGGGTTAGGGTTCGGGCTAGGGTTAGGGTTAGGGGACGGGGACGGTTTAGGGTCCAGGTGAGGGTACGACAACGCTCTAGGGGGAGCGTACGTGCGAGGGCGCGGGTTAGTGTCAGCGTACGGGTTAGGATTAGGGGACGGCTGAGGGTCAGGCTTCGGGAAAGGGTTAGGGTTAGGCTTCGGGCTAGGGTTAGGGTTAGGGGACGGGGACGGTTTAGGGTCCAGGTGAGGGTACGACAACACGCTTGGGGGAGCGAACGTGTGAGGGCGCGGGTTAGTGTCAGCGTACGGGTTAGGATTAGGGGACGGCTGAGGGTCAGGCTTCGGGGAAGGGTTAGGGTTAGGGTTCGGGCTAGGGTTAGGGTTAGGGGACGGGGACGGTTTAGGGTCCAGGTGAGGGTACGACAACGCTCTAGGGGGAGCGTACGTGTGAGGGCGCGGGTTAGTGTCAGCGTACGGGTTAGGATTAGGGGACGGCTGAGGGTCAGGCTTCGGGGAAGGGTTAGGGTTAGGCTTCGGGCTAGGGTTAGGGTTAGGGGACGGGGACGGTTTAGGGTCCAGGTGAGGGTACGACAACGCTCTAGGGGGAGCGTACGTGTGAGGGCGCGGGGTACTGTCAGCGTACGGGTTAGGATTAGGGGACGGCTGAGGGTCAGGCTTCGGGGAAGGGTTAGGGTTAGGGTTCGGGCTAGGGTTAGGGTTAGGGGACGGGGACGGTTTAGGGTCCAGGTGAGGGTACGACAACGCTCTAGGGGGAGCGTACGTGTGAGGGCGCGGGTTAGTGTCAGCGTACGGGTTAGGATTAGGGGACGGCTGAGGGTCAGGCTTCGGGGAAGGGTTAGGGTTAGGGTTCGGGCTAGGGTTAGGGTTAGGGGACGGGGACGGTTTAGGGTCCAGGTGAGGGTACGACAACGCTCTAGGGGGAGCGTACGTGTGAGGGCGCGGGTTAGTGTCAGCGTACGGGTTAGGATTAGGGGACGGCTGAGGGTCAGGCTTCGGGGAAGGGTTAGGGTTAGGGTTCGGGCTAGGGTTAGGGTTAGGGGACGGGGACGGTTTAGGGGCCAGGTGAGGGTACGACAACGCTCTAGGGGGAGCGAACGTGTGAGGGCGCGGGTTAGTGTCAGCGTTCGGGTTAGGATTAGGGGATGGCTGAGGGTCAGGCTTCGGGGAAGGGTTAGGGTTAGGGTTCGGGCTAGGGTTAGGGTTAGGGGACGGGGACGGTTTAGGGTCCAGGTGAGGGTACGACAACGCTCTAGAGGGAGCGTACGTGCGAGGGCGCGGGTTAGTGTCAGCGTACGGGTTAGGAGTAGGGGACGGCTGAGGGTCAGGCTTCGGGGAAGGGTTAGGGTTAGGGTTCGGGCTAGGGTTAGGGTTAGGGGACGGGGACGGTTTAGGGTCCAGGTGAGGGTACGACAACGCTCTAGGGGGAGCGTACGTGTGAGGGCGCGGGTTAGTGTCAGCGTACGGGTTAGGATTAGGGGACGGCTGAGGGTCAGGCTTCGGGGAAGGGTTAGGGTTAGGGTTCGGGCTAGGGTTAGGGTTAGGGGACGGGGACGGTTTAGGGTCCAGGTGAGGGTACGACAACGCTCTAGGGGGAGCGTACGTGTGAGGGCGCGGGTTAGTGTCAGCGTACGGGTTAGGATTAGGGGACGGCTGAGGGTCAGGCTTCGGGGAAGGGTTAGGGTTAGGGTTCGGGCTAGGGTTAGGGTTAGGGGACGGGGACGGTTTAGGGTCCAGGTGAGGGTACGACAACGCTCTAGGGGGAGCGTACGTGTGAGGGCGCGGGTTAGTGTCAGCGTACGGGTTAGGATTAGGGGACGGCTGAGGGTCAGGCTTCGGGGAAGGGTTAGGGTTAGGGTTCGGGCTAGGGTTAGGGTTAGGGGACGGGGACGGTTTAGGGTGCAGGTGAGGGTACGACAACGCTCTAGGGGGAGCGTACGTGTGAGGGCGCGGGTTAGTGTCAGCATACGGGTTAGGATTAGGGGACGGCTGAGGGTCAGGCTTCGGGGAAGGGTTAGGGTTAGGGTTCGGGCTAGGGTTAGGGTTAGGGGACGGGGACGGTTTAGGGTGCAGGTGAGGGTACGACAACGCTCTAGGGGGAGCGTACGTGTGAGGGCGCGGGTTAGTGTCAGCGTACTGGTTAGGATTAGGGGACGGCTGAGGGTCAGGCTTCGGGGAAGGGTTAGGGTTAGGGTTCGGGCTAGCGTTAGGGTTAGGGGACGGGGACGGTTTAGGGTCCAGGTGAGGGTACGACAACGCTCTAGGGGGAGCGTACGTGTGAGGGCGCGGGTTAGTGTCAGCGTACGGGTTAGGATTAGGGGACGGCTGAGGGTCAGGCTTCGGGGAAGGGTTAGGGTTAGGGTTCGGGCTAGGGTTAGGGTTAGGGGACGGGGACTGTTTAGGGTCCAGGTGAGGGTACGACAACGCTCTAGGGGGAGCGTACGTGTGAGGGCGCGGGTTAGTGTCAGCGTACGGGTTAGGATTAGGGGACGGCTGAGGGTCAGGCTTCGGGGAAGGGTTAGGGTTAGGGTTCGGGCTAGGGTTAGGGTTAGGGGACGGGGACGGTTTAGGGTCCAGGTGAGGGTACGACAACGCTCTAGGGGGAGCGTACGTGTGAGGGCGCGGGTTAGTGTCAGCGTACGGGTTAGGATTAGGGGACGGCTGAGGGTCAGGCTTCGGGGAAGGGTTAGGGTTAGGGTTCGGGCTAGGGTTAGGGTTAGGGGACGGGGACGGTTTAGGGTCCAGGTGAGGGTACGACAACGCTCTAGGGGGAGCGTACGTGTGAGGGCGCGGGTTAGTGTCAGCGTACGGGTTAGGATTAGGGGACGGCTGAGGGTCAGGCTTCGGGGAAGGGTTAGGGTTAGGGTTCGGGCTAGGGTTAGGGTTAGGGGACGGGGACGGTTTAGGGTCCAGGTGAGGGTACGACAACGCTCTAGGGGGAGCGTACGTGTGAGGGCGCGGGTTAGTGTCAGCGTACGGGTTAGGATTAGGGGACGGCTGAGGGTCAGGCTTCGGGGAAGGGTTAGGGTTAGGGTTCGGGCTAGGGTTAGGGTTAGGGGACGGGGACGGTTTAGGGTCCAGGTGAGGGTACGACAACGCTCTAGGGGGAGCGTAAGTGTGAGGGCGCGGGTTAGTGTCAGCGTACGGGTTAGGATTAGGGGACGGCTGAGGGTCAGGCTTCGGGGAAGGGTTAGGGTTAGGGTTCGGGCTAGGGTTAGGGTTAGGGGACGTGGACGGTTTAGGGTCCAGGTGAGGGTACGACAACGCTCTAGGGGGAGCGTACGTGTGAGGGCGCGGGTTAGTGTCAGCGTACAGGTTAGGATTAGGGGACGGCTGAGGGTCAGGCTTCGGGGAAGGGTTAGGGTTAGGGTTCGGGCTAGGGTTAGGGTTAGGGGACGGGGACGGTTTAGGGTCCAGGTGAGGGTACGACAACGCTCTAGAGGGAGCGTACGTGCGAGGGCGCGGGTTAGTGTCAGCGTACGGGTTAGGAGTAGGGGACGGCTGAGGGTCAGGCTTCGGGGAAGGGTTAGGGTTAGGGTTCGGGCTAGGGTTAGGGTTAGGGGACGGGGACGGTTTAGGGTCCAGGTGAGGGTACGACAACGCTCTAGGGGGAGCGTACGTGTGAGGGCGCGGGTTAGTGTCAGCGTACGGGTTAGGATTAGGGGACGGCTGAGGGTCAGGCTTCGGGGAAGGGTTAGGGTTAGGGTTCGGGCTAGGGTTAGGGTTAGGGGACGGGGACGGTTTAGGGTCCAGGTGAGGGTACGACAACGCTCTAGGGGGAGCGTACGTGTGAGGGCGCGGGTTAGTGTCAGCGTACGGGTTAGGATTAGGGGACGGCTGAGGGTCAGGCTTCGGGGAAGGGTTAGGGTTAGGGTTCGGGCTAGGGTTAGGGTTAGGGGACGGGGACGGTTTAGGGTCCAGGTGAGGGTACGACAACGCTCTAGGGGGAGCGTACGTGTGAGGGCGCGGGTTAGTGTCAGCGTACGGGTTAGGATTAGGGGACGGCTGAGGGTCAGGCTTCGGGAAAGGGTTAGGGTTAGGCTTCGGGCTAGGGTTAGGGTTAGGGGACGGGGACGGTTTAGGGTCCAGGTGAGGGTACGACAACGCGCTTGGGGGAGCGTACGTGTGAGGGCGCGGGTTAGTGTCAGCGTACGGGTTAGGATTAGGGGACGGCTGAGGGTCAGGCTTCGGGGAAGTGTTAGGGTTAGGGTTCGGGCTAGGGTTAGGGTTAGGGGACGGGGACGGTTTAGGGTCCAGGTGAGGGTACGACAATGCTATAGGGGGAGCGTACGTGCGAGGGCGCGGGTTAGTGTCAGCGTACGGGTTATGATTAGGGGACGGCTGAGGGTCAGGCTTCGGGGAAGGGTTAGGGTTAGGGTTCGGGCTAGGGTTAGGGTTAGGGGACGGGGACGGTTTAGGGTCCAGGTGAGGGTACGACAACGCTCTAGGGGGAGCGTACGTGCGAGGGCGCGGGTTAGTGTCAGCGTACGGGTTAGGATTAGGGGACGGCTGAGGATCAGGCTTCGGGAAAGGGTTAGGGTTAGGCTTCGGGCTAGGGTTAGGGTTAGGGGACGGGGACGGTTTAGGGTCCAGGTGAGGGTACGACAACACGCTTGGGGGAGCGAACGTGTGAGGGCGCGGGTTAGTGTCAGCGTACGGGTTAGGATTAGGGGACGGCTGAGGGTCAGGCTTCGGGGAAGGGTTAGGGTTAGGGTTCGGGCTAGGGTTAGGGTTAGGGGACGGGGACGGTTTAGGGTCCAGGTGAGGGTACGACAACGCTCTAGGGGGAGCGTACGTGTGAGGGCGCGGGTTAGTGTCAGCGTACGGGTTAGGATTAGGGGACGGCTGAGGGTCAGGCTTCGGGGAAGGGTTAGGGTTAGGCTTCGGGCTAGGGTTAGGGTTAGGGGACGGGGACGGTTTAGGGTCCAGGTGAGGGTACGACAACGCTCTAGGGGGAGCGTACGTGTGAGGGCGCGGGGTACTGTCAGCGTACGGGTTAGGATTAGGGGACGGCTGAGGGTCAGGCTTCGGGGAAGGGTTAGGGTTAGGGTTCGGGCTAGGGTTAGGGTTAGGGGACGGGGACGGTTTAGGGTCCAGGTGAGGGTACGACAACGCTCTAGGGGGAGCGTACGTGTGAGGGCGCGGGTTAGTGTCAGCGTACGGGTTAGGATTAGGGGACGGCTGAGGGTCAGGCTTCGGGGAAGGGTTAGGGTTAGGGTTCGGGCTAGGGTTAGGGTTAGGGGACGGGGACGGTTTAGGGTCCAGGTGAGGGTACGACAACGCTCTAGGGGGAGCGTACGTGTGAGGGCGCGGGTTAGTGTCAGCGTACGGGTTAGGATTAGGGGACGGCTGAGGGTCAGGCTTCGGGGAAGGGTTAGGGTTAGGGTTCGGGCTAGGGTTAGGGTTAGGGGACGGGGACGGTTTAGGGGCCAGGTGAGGGTACGACAACGCTCTAGGGGGAGCGAACGTGTGAGGGCGCGGGTTAGTGTCAGCGTTCGGGTTAGGATTAGGGGACGGCTGAGGGTCAGGCTTCGGGGAAGGGTTAGGGTTAGGGTTCGGGCTAGGGTTAGGGTTAGGGGACGGGGACGGTTTAGGGTCCAGGTGAGGGTACGACAACGCTCTAGAGGGAGCGTACGTGCGAGGGCGCGGGTTAGTGTCAGCGTACGGGTTAGGAGTAGGGGACGGCTGAGGGTCAGGCTTCGGGGAAGGGTTAGGGTTAGGGTTCGGGCTAGGGTTAGGGTTAGGGGACGGGGACGGTTTAGGGTCCAGGTGAGGGTACGACAACGCTCTAGGGGGAGCGTACGTGTGAGGGCGCGGGTTAGTGTCAGCGTACGGGTTAGGATTAGGGGACGGCTGAGGGTCAGGCTTCGGGGAAGGGTTAGGGTTAGGGTTCGGGCTAGGGTTAGGGTTAGGGGACGGGGACGGTTTAGGGTCCAGGTGAGGGTACGACAACGCTCTAGGGGGAGCGTACGTGTGAGGGCGCGGGTTAGTGTCAGCGTACGGGTTAGGATTAGGGGACGGCTGAGGGTCAGGCTTCGGGGAAGGGTTAGGGTTAGGGTTCGGGCTAGGGTTAGGGTTAGGGGACGGGGACGGTTTAGGGTCCAGGTGAGGGTACGACAACGCTCTAGGGGGAGCGTACGTGTGAGGGCGCGGGTTAGTGTCAGCGTACGGGTTAGGATTAGGGGACGGCTGAGGGTCAGGCTTCGGGGAAGGGTTAGGGTTAGGGTTCGGGCTAGGGTTAGGGTTAGGGGACGGGGACGGTTTAGGGTGCAGGTGAGGGTACGACAACGCTCTAGGGGGAGCGTACGTGTGAGGGCGCGGGTTAGTGTCAGCATACGGGTTAGGATTAGGGGACGGCTGAGGGTCAGGCTTCGGGGAAGGGTTAGGGTTAGGGTTCGGGCTAGGGTTAGGGTTAGGGGACGGGGACGGTTTAGGGTGCAGGTGAGGGTACGACAACGCTCTAGGGGGAGCGTACGTGTGAGGGCGCGGGTTAGTGTCAGCGTACTGGTTAGGATTAGGGGACGGCTGAGGGTCAGGCTTCGGGGAAGGGTTAGGGTTAGGGTTCGGGCTAGCGTTAGGGTTAGGGGACGGGGACGGTTTAGGGTCCAGGTGAGGGTACGACAACGCTCTAGGGGGAGCGTACGTGTGAGGGCGCGGGTTAGTGTCAGCGTACGGGTTAGGATTAGGGGACGGCTGAGGGTCAGGCTTCGGGGAAGGGTTAGGGTTAGGGTTCGGGCTAGGGTTAGGGTTAGGGGACGGGGACTGTTTAGGGTCCAGGTGAGGGTACGACAACGCTCTAGGGGGAGCGTACGTGTGAGGGCGCGGGTTAGTGTCAGCGTACGGGTTAGGATTAGGGGACGGCTGAGGGTCAGGCTTCGGGGAAGGGTTAGGGTTAGGCTTCGGGCTAGGGTTAGGGTTAGGGGACGGGGACGGTTTAGGGTCCAGGTGAGGGTACGACAACGCTCTAGGGGGAGCGTACGTGTGAGGGCGCGGGTTAGTGTCAGCGTACGGGTTAGGATTAGGGGACGGCTGAGGGTCAGGCTTCGGGGAAGGGTTAGGGTTAGGGTTCGGGCTAGGGTTAGGGTTAGGGGACGGGGACGGTTTAGGGTCCAGGTGAGGGTACGACAACGCTCTAGGGGGAGCGTACGTGTGAGGGCGCGGGTTAGTGTCAGTGTACGGGTTAGGATTAGGGGACGGCTGAGGGTCAGGCTTCGGGGAAGGGTTAGGGTTAGGGTTCGGGCTAGGGTTAGGGTTAGGGGACGGGGACGGTTTAGGGTCCAGGTGAGGGTACGACAACGCTCTAGGGGGAGCGTACGTGTGAGGGCGCGGGTTAGTGTCAGCGTACGGGTTAGGATTAGGGGACGGCTGAGGGTCAGGCTTCGGGGAAGGGTTAGGGTTAGGGTTCGGGCTAGGGTTAGGGTTAGGGGACGGGGACGGTTTAGGGTCCAGGTGAGGGTACGACAACGCTCTAGGGGGAGCGTAAGTGTGAGGGCGCGGGTTAGTGTCAGCGTACGGGTTAGGATTAGGGGACGGCTGAGGGTCAGGCTTCGGGGAAGGGTTAGGGTTAGGGTTCGGGCTAGGGTTAGGGTTAGGGGACGTGGACGGTTTAGGGTCCAGGTGAGGGTACGACAACGCTCTAGGGGGAGCGTACGTGTGAGGGCGCGGGTTAGTGTCAGCGTACAGGTTAGGATTAGGGGACGGCTGAGGGTCAGGCTTCGGGGAAGGGTTAGGGTTAGGGTTCGGGCTAGGGTTAGGGTTAGGGGACGGGGACGGTTTAGGGTCCAGGTGAGGGTACGACAACGCTCTAGGGGGAGCGTACGTGTGAGGGCGCGGGTTAGTGTCAGCGTACGGGTTAGGATTAGGGGACGGCTGAGGGTCAGGCTTCGGGGAAGGGTTAGGGTTAGGGTTCGGGCTAGGGTTAGGGTTAGGGGACGGGGACGGTTTAGGGTCCAGGTGAGTGTACGACAACGCTCTAGGGGGAGCGTACGTGCGAGGGCGCGGGTTAGTGTCAGCGTACGGGTTAGGATTAGGGGACGGCTGAGGGTCAGGCTTCGGGAAAGGGTTAGGGTTAGGCTTCGGGCTAGGGTTAGGGTTAGGGGACGGGGACGGTTTAGGGTCCAGGTGAGGGCACGACAACGCGCTTGGGGGAGCGTACGTGTGAGGGCGCGGGTTAGTGTCAGCGTACGGGTTAGGATTAGGGGACGGCTGAGGGTCAGGCTTCGGGGAAGGGTTAGGGTTAGGGTTCGGGCTAGGGTTAGGGTTAGGGGCACGGGGACGGTTTAGGGTCCACGTGAGGGTACGACAACGCTCTAGGGGGAGCGTACGTGCGAGGGCGCGGGTTAGTGTCAGCTTCCGGTTAGGATTAGGGGACGGCTGAGGGTCAGGCTTCGGGGAAGGGTTAGGGTTAGGGTTCGGGCTAGGGTTAGGGTTAGGGGACGGGGACGGTTTAGGGTCCAGGTGAGGGTACGACAACGCTCTAGGGGGAGCGTACGTGTGAGGGCGCGGGTTAGTGTCAGCGTACGGGTTAGGATTAGGGGACGGCTGAGGGTCAGGCTTCGGGGAAGGGTTAGGGTTAGGGTTCGGGCTAGGGTTAGGGTTAGGGGACGGGGACGGTTTAGGGGCCAGGTGAGGGTACGACAACGCTCTAGGGGGAGCGAACGTGTGAGGGCGCGGGTTAGTGTCAGCGTTCGGGTTAGGATTAGGGGACGGCTGAGGGTCAGGCTTCGGGGAAGGGTTAGGGTTAGGGTTCGGGCTAGGGTTAGGGTTAGGGGACGGGGACGGTTTAGGGTCCAGGTGAGGGTACGACAACGCTCTAGAGGGAGCGTACGTGCGAGGGCGCGGGTTAGTGTCAGCGTACGGGTTAGGAGTAGGGGACGGCTGAGGGTCAGGCTTCGGGGAAGGGTTAGGGTTAGGGTTCGGGCTAGGGTTAGGGTTAGGGGACGGGGACGGTTTAGGGTCAAGGTGAGGGTACGACAACGCTCTAGGGGGAGCGTACGTGTGAGGGCGCGGGTTAGTGTCAGCGTACGGGTTAGGATTACGGGACGGCTGAGGGTCAGGCTTCGGGGAAGGGTTAGGGTTAGGGTTCGGGCTAGGGTTAGGGTTAGGGGACGGGGACGGTTTAGGGTCCAGGTGAGGGTACGACAACGCTCTAGGGGGAGCGTACGTGTTAGGGCGCGGGTTAGTGTCAGCGTACGGGTTAGGATTAGGGGACGGCTGAGGGTCAGGCTTCGGGGAAGGGTTAGGGTTAGGGTTCGGGCTAGGGTTAGGGTTAGGGGACGGGGACGGTTTAGGGTCCAGGTGAGGGTACGACAACGCTCTAGGGGGAGCGTACGTGTGAGGGCGCGGGTTAGTGTCAGCGTACGGGTTAGGATTAGGGGACGGGTGAGGGTCAGGCTTCGGGGAAGGGTTAGGGTTAGGGTTCGGGCTAGGGTTAGGGTTAGGGGACGGGGACGGTTTAGGGTGCAGGTGAGGGTACGACAACGCTCTAGGGGGAGCGTACGTGTGAGGGCGCGGGTTAGTGTCAGCGTACGGGTTAGGATTAGGGGACGGCTGAGGGTCAGGCTTCGGGGAAGGGTTAGGGTTAGGGTTCGGGCTAGGGTTAGGGTTAGGGGACGGGGACGGTTTAGGGTGCAGGTGAGGGTACGACAACGCTCTAGGGGGAGCGTACGTGTGAGGGCGCGGGTTAGTGTCAGCGTACTGGTTAGGATTAGGGGACGGCTGAGGGTCAGGCTTCGGGGAAGGGTTAGGGTTAGGGTTCGGGCTAGGGTTAGGGTTAGGGGACGGGGACGGTTTAGGGTCCAGGTGAGGGTATGACAACGCTCTAGGGGGAGCGTACGTGTGAGGGCGCGGGTTAGTGTCAGCGTACGGGTTAGGATTAGGGGACGGCTGAGGGTCAGGCTTCGGGGAAGTGTTAGGGTTAGGGTTCGGGCTAGGGTTAGGGTTAGGGGACGGGGACGGTTTAGGGTCCAGGTGAGGGTACGACAACGCTCTAGGGGGAGTGTACGTGTGAGGGCGCGGGTTAGTGTCAGCGTACGGGTTAGGATTAGGGGACGGCTGAGGGTCAGGCTTCGGGGAAGGGTTAGGGTTAGGGTTCGGGCTAGGGTTAGGGTTAGGGGACGGGGACGGTTTAGGTTCCAGGTGAGGGTACGACAACGCTCTAGGGGGAGCGTACGTGTGAGGGCGCGGGGTACTGTCAGCGTACGGGTTAGGATTAGGGGACGGCTGAGGGTCAGGCTTCGGGGAAGGGTTAGGGTTAGGGTTCGGGCTAGGGTTAGGGTTAGGTGACGGGGACGGTTTAGGGTCCAGGTGAGTGTACGACAACGCTCTAGGGGGAGCGTACGTGTGAGGGCGCGGGTTAGTGTCAGCGTACGGGTTAGGATTAGGGGACGGCTGAAGGTCAGGCTTCGGGGAAGGGTTAGGGTTAGGGTTCGGGCTAGGGTTAGGGTTAGGGGACGGGGACGGTTTAGGGTCGAGGTGAGGGTACGACAACGCTCTAGGGGGAGCGTACGTGTGAGGGCGCGGGTTAGTGTCAGCGTACGGGTTAGGATTAGGGGACGGCTGAGGGTCAGGCTTCGGGGAAGGGTTAGGGTTAGGGTTCGGGCTAGGGTTAGGGTTAAGGGACGGGGACGGGTTAGGGTCCAGGTGAGGGTACGACAACGCTCTAGGGGGAGCGTACGTGTGAGGGCGCGGGTTAGTGTCAGCGTACGGGTTAGGATTAGGGGACGGCTGAGGGTCAGGCTTCGGGGAAGGGTTAGGGTTAGGGTTCGGGCTAGGGTTAGGGTTAGGGGACGGGGACGGTTTAGGGTCCAGGTGAGGGTACGACAACGCTCTAGGGGGAGCGTACGTGCGAGGGCGCGGGTTAGTGTCAGCGTACGGGTTAGGATTAGGGGACGGCTGAGGGTCAGGCTTCGGGAAAGGGTTAGGGTTAGGCTTCGGGCTAGGGTTAGGGTTAGGGGACGGGGACGGTTTAGGGTCCAGGTGAGGGTACGACAACGCGCTTGGGGGAGCGTACGTGTGAGGGCGCGGGTTAGTGTCAGCATACGTGTTAGGATTAGGGGACGGCTGAGGGTCAGTCTTCGGGGAAGGGTTAGTGTTAGGGTTCGGGCTAGGGTTAGGGTTAGGGGACGGGGACGGTTTAGGGTCCACGTGAGGGTACGACAACGCTCTAGGGGGAGCGTACGTGCGAGGGCGCGGGTTAGTGTCAGCGTACGGGTTAGGATTAGGGGACGGCTGAGGGTCAGGCTTCGGGGAAGGGTTAGGGTTAGGGTTCGGGCTAGGGTTAGGGTTAGGGGACGGGGACGGTTTAGGGTCCAGGTGAGGGTACGACAACGCTCTAGGGGGAGTGTACGTGTGAGGGCGCGGGTTAGTGTCAGCGTACGGGTTCGGATTAGGGGACGGCTGAGGGTCAGGCTTCGGGGAAGGGTTAGGGTTAGGGTTCGGGCTAGGGTTAGGGTTAGGGGACGGGGACGGTTTAGGGTCCAGGTGAGGGTACGACAACGCTCTAGGGGGAGCGTACGTGCGAGGGCGCGGGTTAGTGTCAGCGTACAGGTTAGGATTAGGGGACGGCTGAGGGTCAGGCTTCGGGGAAGGGTTAGGGTTAGGGTTCGGGCTAGGGTTAGGGTTAGGGGACGGGGACGGTTTAGGGTCCAGGTGAGGGTACGACAACGCTCTAGGGGGAGCGTACGTGTGAGGGCGCGGGTTAGTGTCAGCGTACGGGTTAGGATTAGGGGACGGCTGAGGGTCAGGCTTCGGGGAAGGGTTAGGGTTAGGGTTCCGGCTAGGGTTAGGGTTAGGGGACGGGGACGGTTTAGGGTCCAGGTGAGTGTACGACAACGCTCTAGGGGGAGCGTACGTGCGAGGGCGCGGGTTAGTGTCAGCGTACGGGTTAGGATTAGGGGACGGCTGAGGGTCAGGCTTCGGGAAAGTGTTAGGGTTAGGCTTCGGGCTAGGGTTAGGGTTAGGGGACGGGGACGGTTTAGGGTCCAGGTGAGGGCACGACAACGCGCTTGGGGGAGCGTACGTGTGAGGGCGCGGGTTAGTGTCAGCGTACGGGTTAGGATTAGGGGACGGCTGAGGGTCAGGCTTCGGGGAAGGGTTAGGGTTAGGGTTCGGGCTAGGGTTAGGGTTAGGGGCACGGGGACGGTTTAGGGTCCACGTGAGGGTACGACAACGCTCTAGGGGGAGCGTACGTGCGAGGGCGCGGGTTAGTGTCAGCTTCCGGTTAGGATTAGGGGACGGCTGAGGGTCAGGCTTCGGGGAAGGGTTAGGGTTAGGGTTCGGGCTAGGGTTAGGGTTAGGGGACGGGGACGGTTTAGGGTCCAGGTGAGGGTACGACAACGCTCTAGGGGGAGCGTACGTGTGAGGGCGCGGGTTAGTGTCAGCGTACGGGTTAGGATTAGGGGACGGCTGAGGGTCAGGCTTCGGGGAAGGGTTAGGGTTAGGGTTCGGGCTAGGGTTAGGGTTAGGGGACGGGGACGGTTTAGGGGCCAAGTGAGGGTACGACAACGCTCTAGGGGGAGCGAACGTGTGAGGGCGCGGGTTAGTGTCAGCGTTCGGGTTAGGATTAGGGGACGGCTGAGGGTCAGGCTTCGGGGAAGGGTTAGGGTTAGGGTTCGGGCTAGGGTTAGGGTTAGGGGACGGGGACGGTTTAGGGTCCAGGTGAGGGTACGACAACGCTCTAGAGGGAGCGTACGTGCGAGGGCGCGGGTTAGTGTCAGCGTACGGGTTAGGAGTAGGGGACGGCTGAGGGTCAGGCTTCGGGGAAGGGTTAGGGTTAGGGTTCGGGCTAGGGTTAGGGTTAGGGGACGGGGACGGTTTAGGGTCAAGGTGAGGGTACGACAACGCTCTAGGGGGAGCGTACGTGTGAGGGCGCGGGTTAGTGTCAGCGTACGGGTTAGGATTACGGGACGGCTGAGGGTCAGGCTTCGGGGAAGGGTTAGGGTTAGGGTTCGGGCTAGGGTTAGGGTTAGGGGACGGGGACGGTTTAGGGTCCAGGTGAGGGTACGACAACGCTCTAGGGGGAGCGTACGTGTTAGGGCGCGGGTTAGTGTCAGCGTACGGGTTAGGATTAGGGGACGGCTGAGGGTCAGGCTTCGGGGAAGGGTTAGGGTTAGGGTTCGGGCTAGGGTTAGGGTTAGGGGACGGGGACGGTTTAGGGTCCAGGTGAGGGTACGACAACGCTCTAGGGGGAGCGTACGTGTGAGGGCGCGGGTTAGTGTCAGCGTACGGGTTAGGATTAGGGGACGGGTGAGGGTCAGGCTTCGGGGAAGGGTTAGGGTTAGGGTTCGGGCTAGGGTTAGGGTTAGGGGACGGGGACGGTTTAGGGTGCAGGTGAGGGTACGACAACGCTCTAGGGGGAGCGTACGTGTGAGGGCGCGGGTTAGTGTCAGCGTACGGGTTAGGATTAGGGGACGGCTGAGGGTCAGGCTTCGGGGAAGGGTTAGGGTTAGGGTTCGGGCTAGGGTTAGGGTTAGGGGACGGGGACGGTTTAGGGTGCAGGTGAGGGTACGACAACGCTCTAGGGGGAGCGTACGTGTGAGGGCGCGGGTTAGTGTCAGCGTACTGGTTAGGATTAGGGGACGGCTGAGGGTCAGGCTTCGGGGAAGGGTTAGGGTTAGGGTTCGGGCTAGGGTTAGGGTTAGGGGACGGGGACGGTTTAGGGTCCAGGTGAGGGTACGACAACGCTCTAGGGGGAGCGTACGTGTGAGGGCGCGGGTTAGTGTCAGCGTACGGGTTAGGATTAGGGGACGGCTGAGGGTCAGGCTTCGGGGAAGTGTTAGGGTTAGGGTTCGGGCTAGGGTTAGGGTTAGGGGACGGGGACGGTTTAGGGTCCAGGTGAGGGTACGACAACGCTCTAGGGGGAGTGTACGTGTGAGGGCGCGGGTTAGTGTCAGCGTACGGGTTAGGATTAGGGGACGGCTGAGGGTCAGGCTTCGGGGAAGGGTTAGGGTTAGGGTTCGGGCTAGGGTTAGGGTTAGGGGACGGGGACGGTTTAGGTTCCAGGTGAGGGTACGACAACGCTCTAGGGGGAGCGTACGTGTGAGGGCGCGGGGTACTGTCAGCGTACGGGTTAGGATTAGGGGACGGCTGAGGGTCAGGCTTCGGGGAAGGGTTAGGGTTAGGGTTCGGGCTAGGGTTAGGGTTAGGTGACGGGGACGGTTTAGGGTCCAGGTGAGTGTACGACAACGCTCTAGGGGGAGCGTACGTGTGAGGGCGCGGGTTAGTGTCAGCGTACGGGTTAGGATTAGGGGACGGCTGAAGGTCAGGCTTCGGGGAAGGGTTAGGGTTAGGGTTCGGGCTAGGGTTAGGGTTAGGGGACGGGGACGGTTTAGGGTCGAGGTGAGGGTACGACAACGCTCTAGGGGGAGCGTACGTGTGAGGGCGCGGGTTAGTGTCAGCGTACGGGTTAGGATTAGGGGACGGCTGAGGGTCAGGCTTCGGGGAAGGGTTAGGGTTAGGGTTCGGGCTAGGGTTAGGGTTAAGGGACGGGGACGGGTTAGGGTCCAGGTGAGGGTACGACAACGCTCTAGGGGGAGCGTACGTGTGAGGGCGCGGGTTAGTGTCAGCGTACGGGTTAGGATTAGGGGACGGCTGAGGGTCAGGTTTCGGGGAAGGGTTAGGGTTAGGGTTCAGGCTAGGGTTAGGGTTAGGGGACGGGGACGGTTTAGGGTCCAGGTGAGGGTACGACAACGCTCTAGGGGGAGCGTACGTGCGAGGGCGCGGGTTAGTGTCAGCGTACGGGTTAGGATTAGGGGACGGCTGAGGGTCAGGCTTCGGGAAAGGGTTAGGGTTAGGCTTCGGGCTAGGGTTAGGGTTAGGGGACGGGGACGGTTTAGGGTCCAGGTGAGGGTACGACAACGCTCTAGGGGGAGCGTACGTGCGAGGGCGCGGGTTAGTGTCAGCGTACGGGTTAGGATTAGGGGACGGCTGAGGGTCAGGCTTCGGGAAAGGGTTAGGGTTAGGCTTCGGGCTAGGGTTAGGGTTAGGGGACGGGGACGGTTTAGGGTCCAGGTGAGGGTACGACAACGCGCTTGGGGGAGCGTACGTGTGAGGGCGCGGGTTAGTGTCAGCATACGTGTTAGGATTAGGGGACGGCTGAGGGTCAGTCTTCGGGGAAGGGTTAGTGTTAGGGTTCGGGCTAGGGTTAGGGTTAGGGGACGGGGACGGTTTAGGGTCCACGTGAGGGTACGACAACGCTCTAGGGGGAGCGTACGTGCGAGGGCGCGGGTTAGTGTCAGCGTACGGGTTAGGATTAGGGGACGGCTGAGGGTCAGGCTTCGGGGAAGGGTTAGGGTTAGGGTTCGGGCTAGGGTTAGGGTTAGGGGACGGGGACGGTTTAGGGTCCAGGTGAGGGTACGACAACGCTCTAGGGGGAGTGTACGTGTGAGGGCGCGGGTTAGTGTCAGCGTACGGGTTAGGATTAGGGGACGGCTGAGGGTCAGGCTTCGGGGAAGGGTTAGGTTTAGGGTTCGGGCTAGGGTTAGGGTTAGGGGACGGGGACGGTTTAGGGTCCAGGTGAGGGTACGACAACGCTCTAGGGGGAGCGTACGTGCGAGGGCGCGGGTTAGTGTCAGCGTACGGGTTAGGAGTAGGGGACGGCTGAGGGTCAGGCTTCGGGGAAGGGTTAGGGTTAGGGTTCGGGCTAGGGTTAGGGTTAGGGGACGGGGACGGTTTAGGGTCCAGGTGAGGGTACGACAACGCTCTAGGGGGAGCGTACGTGTGAGGGCGCGGGTTAGTGTCAGCGTACGGTTTAGGATTAGGGGACGGCTGAGGGTCAGGCTTCGGGGAAGGGTTAGGGTTAGGGTTCGGGCTAGGGTTAGGGTTAGGGGACGGGGACGGTTTAGGGTCCAGGTGAGGGTACGACAACGCTCTAGGGGGAGCGTACGTGTGAGGGCGCGGGTTAGTGTCAGCGTACGGGTTAGGATTAGGGGACGGCTGAGGGTCAGGCTTCGGAAAAGGGTTAGGGTTAGGGTTCGGGCTAGGGTTAGGGTTAGGGGACGGGGACGGTTTAGGGTCCAGGTGAGGGTACGACAACGCTCTAGGGGGAGCGTACGTGTGAGGGCGCAGGTTAGTGTCAGCGTACGGGTTAGGATTAGGGGACGGCTGAGGGTCAGGCTTCGGGGAAGGGTTAGGGTTAGGGTTCGGGCTAGGGTTATGGTTAGGGGACGGGGACGGTTTAGGGTCCAGGTGAGGGTACGACAACGCTCTAGGGGGAGCGTACGTGTGAGGGCGCGGGTTAGTGTCAGCGTACGGGTTAGGATTAGGGGACGGCTGAGGGTCAGGCTTCGGGGAAGGGTTAGGGTTAGGGTTCGGGCTAGGGTTAGGGTTAGGGGACGGGGACGGTTTAGGGTCCAGGTGAGGGCACGACAACGCGCTTGGGGGAGCGTACGTGTGAGGGCGCGGGTTAGTGTCAGCGTACGGGTTAGGGTTAGGGGACGGCTGAGGGTCAGGCTTCGGGGAAGGGTTAGGGTTAGGGTTCGGGCTAGGGTTAGGGTTAGGGGACGGGGACGGTTTAGGTTCCAGGTGAGGGTACGACAACGCTCTAGGGGGAGCGTACGTGTGAGGGCGCGGGGTACTGTCAGCGTACGGGTTAGGATTAGGGGACGGCTGAGGGTCAGGCTTCGGGGAAGGGTTAGGGTTAGGGTTCGGGCTAGGGTTAGGGTTAGGTGACGGGCACGGTTTAGGGTCCAGGTGAGTGTACGACAACGCTCTAGGGGGAGCGTACGTGTGAGGGCGCGGGTTAGTGTCAGCGTACGGGTTAGGATTAGGGGACGGCTGAAGGTCAGGCTTCGGGGAAGGGTTAGGGTTAGGGTTCGGGCTAGGGTTAGGGTTAGGGGACGGGGACGGTTTAGGGTCGAGGTGAGGGTACGACAACGCTCTAGGGGGAGCGTACGTGTGAGGGCGCGGGTTAGTGTCAGCGTACGGGTTAGGATTAGGGGACGGCTGAGGGTCAGGCTTCGGGGAAGGGTTAGGGTTAGGGTTCGGGCTAGGGTTAGGGTTAAGGGACGGGGACGGGTTAGGGTCCAGGTGAGGGTACGACAACGCTCTAGGGGGAGCGTACGTGTGAGGGCGCGGGTTAGTGTCAGCGTACGGGTTAGGATTAGGGGACGGCTGAGGGTCAGGCTTCGGGGAAGGGTTAGGGTTAGGGTTCGGGCTAGGGTTAGGGTTAGGGGACGGGGACGGTTTAGGGTCCAGGTGAGGGTAAGACAACGCTCTAGGGGGAGCGTACGTGCGAGGGCGCGGGTTAGTGTCAGCGTACGGGTTAGGATTAGGGGACGGCTGAAGGTCAGGCTTCGGGAAAGGGTTAGGGTTAGGCTTCGGGCTAGGGTTAGGGTTAGGGGACGGGGACGGTTTAGGGTCCAGGTGAGGGTACGACAACGCGCTTGGGGGAGCGTACGTGTGAGGGCGCGGGTTAGTGTCAGCATACGTGTTAGGATTAGGGGACGGCTGAGGGTCAGTCTTCGGGGAAGGGTTAGTGTTAGGGTTCGGGCTAGGGTTAGGGTTAGGGGACGGGGACGGTTTAGGGTCCACGTGAGGGTACGACAACGCTCTAGGGGGAGCGTACGTGTGAGGGCGCGGGTTAGTGTCAGCGTACGGGTTAGGATTAGGGGACGGCTGAGGGTCAGGCTTCGGGGAAGGGTTAGGGTTAGGGTTCGGGCTAGGGTTAGGGTTAGGGGACGGGGACGGTTTAGGGTCCAGGTGAGGGTACGACAACGCTCTAGGGGGAGTGTACGTGTGAGGGCGCGGGTTAGTGTCAGCGTACGGGTTAGGATTAGGGGACGGCTGAGGGTCAGGCTTCGGGGAAGGGTTAGGGTTAGGGTTCGGGCTAGGGTTAGGGTTAGGGGACGGGGACGGTTTAGGGTCCAGGTGAGGGTACGACAACGCTCTAGGGGGAGCGTACGTGCGAGGGCGCGGGTTAGTGTCAGCGTACGGGTTAGGAGTAGGGGACGGCTGAGGGTCAGGCTTCGGGGAAGGGTTAGGGTTAGGGTTCGGGCTAGGGTTAGGGTTAGGGGACGGGGACGGTTTAGGGTCCAGGTGAGGGTACGACAACGCTCTAGGGGGAGCGTACGTGTGAGGGCGCGGGTTAGTGTCAGCGTACGGTTTAGGATTAGGGGACGGCTGAGGGTCAGGCTTCGGGGAAGGGTTAGGGTTAGGGTTCGGGCTAGGGTTAGGGTTAGGGGACGGGGACGGTTTAGGGTCCAGGTGAGGGTACGACAACGCTCTAGGGGGAGCGTACGTGTGAGGGCGCGGGTTAGTGTCAGCGTACGGGTTAGGATTAGGGGACGGCTGAGGGTCAGGCTTCGGAAAAGGGTTAGGGTTAGGGTTCGGGCTAGGGTTAGGGTTAGGGGACGGGGACGGTTTAGGGTCCAGGTGAGGGTACGACAACGCTCTAGGGGGAGCGTACGTGTGAGGGCGCAGGTTAGTGTCAGCGTACGGGTTAGGATTAGGGGACGGCTGAGGGTCAGGCTTCGGGGAAGGGTTAGGGTTAGGGTTCGGGCTAGGGTTATGGTTAGGGGACGGGGACGGTTTAGGGTCCAGGTGAGGGTACGACAACGCTCTAGGGGGAGCGTACGTGTGAGGGCGCGGGTTAGTGTCAGCGTACGGGTTAGGATTAGGGGACGGCTGAGGGTCAGGCTTCGGGGAAGGGTTAGGGTTAGGGTTCGGGCTAGGGTTAGGGTTAGGGGACGGGGACGGTTTAGGGTCCAGGTGAGGGCACGACAACGCGCTTGGGGGAGCGTACGTGTGAGGGCGCGGGTTAGTGTCAGCGTACGGGTTAGGATTAGGGGACGGCTGAGGGTCAGGCTTCGGGGAAGGGTTAGGGTTAGGGTTCGGGCTAGGGTTAGGGTTAGGGGCACGGGGACGGTTTAGGGTCCACGTGAGGGTACGACAACGCTCTAGGGGGAGCGTACGTGCGAGGGCGCGGGTTAGTGTCAGCGTACGGGTTAGGATTAGGGGACGGCTGAGGGTCAGGATTCGGGGAAGGGTTAGGGTTAGGGTTCGGGCTAGGGTTAGGGTTAGGGGACGGGGACGGTTTAGGGTCCAGGTGAGGGTACGACAACGCTCTAGGGGGAGCGTACGTGCGAGGGCGCGGGTTAGTGTCAGCGTACGGGTTAGGATTAGGGGACGGCTGAGGGTCAGGCTTCGGGGAAGGGTTAGGGTTAGGGTTCGGGCTAGGGTTAGGGTTAGGGGTCGGGGACGGTTTAGGGTCCAGGTGAGGGTACGACAACGCTCTAGGGGGAGCGTACGTGTGAGGGCGCGGGTTAGTGTCAGCGTACGGGTTAGGATTAGGGGACGGCTGAGGGTCAGGCTTCGGGGAAGGGTTAGGGTTAGGGTTCGGGCTAGGGTTAGGGTTAGGGGACGGGGACGGTTTAGGGTCCAGGTGAGGGTACGACAACGCTCTAGAGGGAGCGTACGTGCGAGGGCGCGGGTTAGTGTCAGCGTACGGGTTAGGAGTAGGGGACGGCTGAGGGTCAGGCTTCGGGGAAGGGTTAGGGTTAGGGTTCGGGCTAGGGTTAGGGTTAGGGGACGGGGACGGTTTAGGGTCCAGGTGAGGGTACGACAACGCTCTAGGGGGAGCGTACGTGTGAGGGCGCGGGTTAGTGTCAGCGTACGGGTTAGGATTAGGGGACGGCTGAGGGTCAGGCTTCGGGGAAGGGTTAGGGTTAGGCTTCGGGCTAGGGTTAGGGTTAGGGGACGGGGACGGTTTAGGGTGCAGGTGAGGGTACGACAACGCTCTAGGGGGAGCGTACGTGTGAGGGCGCGGGTTAGTGTCAGCGTACGGGTTAGGATTAGGGGACGGCTGAGGGTCAGGCTTCGGGGAAGGGTTAGGGTTAGGGTTCGGGCTAGGGTTAGGGTTAGGGGACGGGGACGGTTTAGGGTCCAGGTGAGGGTACGACAACGCTCTAGGGGGAGCGTACGTGTGAGGGCGCGGGTTAGTGTCAGCGTACGGGTTAGGATTAGGGGACGGCTGAGGGTCAGGCTTCGGGGAAGGGTTAGGGTTAGGGTTCGGGCTAGGGTTAGGGTTAGGGGACGGGGACGGTTTAGGGTCCAGGTGAGGGTACGACAACGCTCTAGGGGGAGTGTACGTGTGAGGGCGTGGGTTAGTGTCAGCGTACGGGTTAGGATTAGGGGACGGCTGAGGGTCAGGCTTCGGGGAAGGGTTAGGGTTAGGGTTCGGGCTAGGGTTAGGGTTAGGGGACGGGGACGGTTTAGGGTCCAGGTGAGGGTACGACAACGCTCTAGAGGGAGCGTACGTGCGAGGGCGCGGGTTAGTGTCAGCGTACGGGTTAGGAGTAGGGGACGGCTGAGGGTCAGGCTTCGGGGAAGGGTTAGGGTTAGGGTTCGGGCTAGGGTTAGGGTTAGGGGACGGGGACGGTTTAGGGTCCAGGTGAGGGTACGACAACGCTCTAGGGGGAGCGTACGTGTGAGGGCGCGGGTTAGTGTCAGCGTACGGGTTAGGATTAGGGGACGGCTGAGGGTCAGGCTTCGGGGAAGGGTTAGGGTTAGGCTTCGGGCTAGGGTTAGGGTTAGGGGACGGGGACGGTTTAGGGTGCAGGTGAGGGTACGACAACGCTCTAGGGGGAGCGTACGTGTGAGGGCGCGGGTTAGTGTCAGCGTACGGGTTAGGATTAGGGGACGGCTGAGGGTCAGGCTTCGGGGAAGGGTTAGGGTTAGGGTTCGGGCTAGGGTTAGGGTTAGGGGACGGGGACGGTTTAGGGTCCAGGTGAGGGTACGACAACGCTCTAGGGGGAGCGTACGTGTGAGGGCGCGGGTTAGTGTCAGCGTACGGGTTAGGATTAGGGGACGGCTGAGTGTCAGGCTTCGGGGAAGGGTTAGGGTTAGGGTTCGGGCTAGGGTTAGGGTTAGGGGACGGGGACGGTTTAGGGTCCAGGTGAGGGTACGACAACGCTCTAGGGGGAGTGTACGTGTGAGGGCGTGGGTTAGTGTCAGCGTACGGGTTAGGATTAGGGGACGGCTGAGGGTCAGGCTTCGGGGAAGGGTTAGGGTTAGGGTTCGGGCTAGGGTTAGGGTTAGGGGACGGGGACGGTTTAGGTTCCAGGTGAGGGTACGACAACGCTCTAGGGGGAGCGTACGTGTGAGGGCGCGGGGTACTGTCAGCGTACGGGTTAGGATTAGGGGACGGCTGAGGGTCAGGCTTCGGGGAAGGGTTAGGGTTAGGGTTCGGGCTAGGGTTAGGGTTAGGTGACGGGGACGGTTTAGGGTCCAGGTGAGGGTACGACAACGCTCTAGGGGGAGCGTACGTGTGAGGGCGCGGGTTAGTGTCAGCGTACGGGTTAGGATTAGGGGACGGCTGAGGGTCAGGCTTCGGGGAAGGGTTAGGGTTAGGGTTCGGGCTAGGGTTAGGGTTAGGGGACGGGGACGGTTTAGGGTCCAGGTGAGGGTACGACAACGCTCTAGGGGGAGCGTACGTGTGAGGGCGCGGGTTAGTGTCAGCGTACGGGTTAGGATTAGGGGACGGCTGAGGGTCAGGCTTCGGGGAAGGGTTAGGGTTAGGGTTCGGGCTAGGGTTAGGGTTAGGGGACGGGGACGGGTTAGGGTCCAGGTGAGGGTACAACAACGCTCTAGGGGGAGCGTACGTGTGAGGGCGCGGGTTAGTGTCAGCGTACGGGTTAGGATTAGGGGACGGCTGAGGGTCAGGCTTCGGGGAAGGGTTAGGGTTAGGGTTCGGGCTAGGGTTAGGGTTAGGGGACGGGGACGGTTTAGGGTCCAGGTGAGGGTACGACAACGCTCTAGGGGGAGCGTACGTGTGAGGGCGCGGGTTAGTGTCAGCGTACGGGTTAGGATTAGGGGACGGCTGAGGGTCAGGCTTCGGGAAAGGGTTAGGGTTAGGCTTCGGGCTAGGGTTAGGGTTAGGGGACGGGGACGGTTTAGAGTCCAGGTGAGGGTACGACAACGCGCTTGGGGGAGCGTACGTGTGAGGGCGCGGGTTAGTGTCAGCATACGGGTTAGGATTAGGGGACGGCTGAGGGTCAGTCTTCGGGGAAGGGTTAGTGTTAGGGTTCGGGCTAGGGTTAGGGTTAGGGGACGGGGACGGTTTAGGGTCCACGTGAGGGTACGACAACGCTCTAGGGGGAGCGTACGTGCGATGGCGCGGGTTAGTGTCAGCGTACGGGTTAGGATTAGGGGACGGCTGAGGGTCAGGCTTCGGGGAAGGGTTAGGGTTAGGGTTCGGGCTAGGGTTAGGGTTAGGGGACGGGGACGGTTTAGGGTCCAGGTGAGGGTACGACAACGCTCTAGGGGGAGCGTACGTGTGAGGGCGCGGGTTAGTGTCAGCGTACGGGTTAGGATTAGGGGACGGCTGAGGGTCAGGCTTCGGGGAAGGGTTAGGGTTAGGGTTCGGGCTAGGGTTAGGGTTAGGGGACGGGGACGGTTTAGGGTCCAGGTGAGGGTACGACAACGCTCTAGGGGGAGCGTACGTGCGAGGGCGCGGGTTAGTGTCAGCGTACGGGTTAGGAGTAGGGGACGGCTGAGGGTCAGGCTTCGGGGAAGGGTTAGGGTTAGGGTTCGGGCTAGGGTTAGGGTTAGGGGACGGGGACGGTTTAGGGTCCAGGTGAGGGTACGACAACGCTCTAGGGGGAGCGTACGTGTGAGGGCGCGGGTTAGTGTCAGCGTACGGTTTAGGATTAGGGGACGGCTGAGGGTCAGGCTTCGGGGAAGGGTTAGGGTTAGGGTTCGGGCTAGGGTTAGGGTTAGGGGACGGGGACGGTTTAGGGTCCAGGTGAGGGTACGACAACGCTCTAGGGGGAGCGTACGTGTGAGGGCGCGGGTTAGTGTCAGCGAACGGGTTAGGATTAGGGGACGGCTGAGGGTCAGGCTTCGGGAAAGGGTTAGGGTTAGGGTTCGGGCTAGGGTTAGGGTTAGGGGACGGGGACGGTTTAGGGTCCAGGTGAGGGTACGACAATGCTCTAGGGGGAGCGTACGTGTGAGGGCGCGGGTTAGTGTCAGCGTACGGGTTAGGATTAGGGGACGGCTGAGGGTCAGGCTTCGGGGAAGGGTTAGGGTTAGGGTTCGGGCTAGGGTTAGGGTTACGGGACGGGGACGGTTTAGGGTCCAGGTGAGGGTACGACAATGCTCTAGGGGGAGCGTACGTGTGAGGGCGCGGGTTAGTGTCAGCGTACGGGTTAGGATTAGGGGACGGCTGAGGGTCAGGCTTCGGGGAAGGGTTAGTGTTAGGGTTCGGGCTAGGGTTAGGGTTAGGGGACGGGGACGGTTTAGGGTCCAGGTGAGGGTACGACAACGCTATAGGGGGAGCGTACGTGCGAGGGCGCGGGTTAGTGTCAGCGTACGGGTTAGGATTAGGGGACGGCTGAGGGTCAGGCTTCGGGGAAAGGTTAGGGTTAGGGTTCGGGCTAGGGTTAGGGTTAGGGGACGGGGACGGTTTAGGGTCCAGGTGAGGGTACGACAACGCTCTAGGGGGAGCGTACGTGCGAGGGCGCGGGTTAGTGTCAGCGTACGGGTTAGGATTAGGGGACGGCTGAGGGTCAGGCTTCGGGAAAGGGTTAGGGTTAGGCTTCGGGCTAGGGTTAGGGTTAGGGGACGGGGACGGTTTAGGGTCCAGGTGAGGGTACGACAATGCGCTTGGGGGAGCGAACGTGTGAGGGCGCGGGTTAGTGTCAGCGTACGGGTTAGGATTAGGGGACGGCTGAGGGTCAGGCTTCGGGGAAGGGTTAGGGTTAGGGTTCGGGCTAGGGTTAGGGTTAGGGGACGGGGACGGTTTAGGTTCCAGGTGAGGGTACGACAACGCTCTAGGGGGAGCGTACGTGTGAGGGCGCGGGGTACTGTCAGCGTACGGGTTAGGATTAGGGGACGGCTGAGGGTCAGGCTTCGGGGAAGGGTTAGGGTTAGGCTTCGGGCTAGGGTTAGGGTTAGGGGACGGGGACGGTTTAGGGTCCAGGTGAGGGTACGACAACGCTCTAGGGGGAGCGTACGTGTGAGGGCGCGGGTTAGTGTCAGTGTACGGGTTAGGATTAGGGGACGGCTGAGGTTCTGGCTTCGGGGAAGTGTTAGGGTTAGGGTTCGGGCTAGGGTTAGGGTTAGGGGACGGGGACGGTTTAGGGTCCAGGTGAGGGTACGACAACGCTTTAGGGGGAGCGTACGTGTGAGGGCGCGGGTTAGTGTCAGCGTACGGGTTAGGATTAGGGGACGGCTGAGGGTCAGGCTTCGGGGAAGGGTTAGGGTTAGGGTTCGGGCTAGGGTTAGGGTTAGGGGACGGGGACGGTTTAGGGTCCAGGTGAGGGTACGACAACGCTCTAGGGGGAGCGTACGTGTGAGGGCGCGGGTTAGTGTCAGCGTACGGGTTAGGATTAGGGGACGGCTGAGGGTCAGGCTTCGGGGAAGGGTTAGGGTTAGGGTTCGGGCTAGGGTTAGGGTTAGGGGACGTGGACGGTTTAGGGTCCAGGTGAGGGTACGACAATGCTCTAGGGGGAGCGTACGTGTGAGGGCGCGGGTTAGTGTCAGCGTACAGGTTAGGATTAGGGGACGGCTGAGGGTCAGGCTTCGGGGAAGGGTTAGGGTTAGGGTTCGGGCTAGGGTTAGGGTTAGGGGACGGGGACGGTTTAGGGTCCAGGTGAGGGTACGACAACGCTCTAGGGGGAGCGTACGTGTGAGGGCGCGGGTTAGTGTCAGCGTACGGGTTAGGATTAGGGGACGGCTGAGGGTCAGGCTTCGGGGAAGGGTTAGGGTTAGTGTTCGGGCTAGGGTTAGGGTTAGGGGACGGGGACGGTTTAGGGTCCAGGTGAGTGTACGACAACGCTCTAGGGGGAGCGTACGTGCGAGGGCGCGGGTTAGTGTCAGCGTACGGGTTAGGATTAGCGGACGGCTGAGGGTCAGGCTTCGGGAAAGGGTTAGGGTTAGGCTTCGGGCTAGGGTTAGGGTTAGGGGACGGGGACGGTTTAGGGTCCAGGTGAGGGCACGACAACGCGCTTGGGGGAGCGTACGTGTGAGGGCGCGGGTTAGTGTCAGCGTACGGGTTAGGATTAGGGGACGGCTGAGGGTCAGGCTTCGGGGAAGGGTTAGGGTTAGGGTTCGGGCTAGGGTTAGGGTTAGGGGCACGGGGACGGTTTAGGGTCCACGTGAGGGTACGACAACGCTCTAGGGGGAGCGTACGTGCGAGGGCGCGGGTTAGTGTCAGCTTCCGGTTAGGATTAGGGGACGGCTGAGGGTCAGGCTTCGGGGAAGGGTTAGGGTTAGGGTTCGGGCTAGGGTTAGGGTTAGGGGACGGGGACGATTTAGGGTCCAGGTGAGGGTACGACAAAGCTTTAGGGGGAGCGTACGTGTGAGGGCGCGGGTTAGTGTCAGCGTACGGGTTAGGATTAGGGGACGGGTGAGGGTCAGGCTTCGGGGAAGGGTTAGGGTTAGGGTTCGGGCTAGGGTTAGGGTTAGGGGACGGGGACGGTTTAGGGTCCAGGTGAGGGTTCGACAACGCTTTAGGGGGAGCGTACGTGTGAGGGCGCGGCTTAGTGTCAGCGAACGGGTTAGGATTAGGGGACGGGTGAGGGTCAGGCTTCGGGGAAGGGTTAGGGTTAGGGTTCGGGCTAGGGTTAGTGTTAGGGGACGGGGACGGTTTAGGGTCCAGGTGAGGGTACGACAACGCTTTAGGGGGAGCGTACGTGTGAGGGCGCGGGTTAGTGTCAGCGTACGGGTTAGGATTAGGGGACGGGTGAGGGTCAAGCTTCGGGGAAGGGTTAGGGTTAGGGTTCGGGCTAAGGTTAGGGTTAGGGGACGGGGACGGTTTAGGGTCCAGGTGAGGGTACGACAACGTTGTAGGGGGAGCGTACGTGCGAGGGCGCGGGTTAGTGTCAGCGTACGGGTTAGGATTAGGGGACGGGTGAGGGTCAGGCTTCGGGGAAGGGTTAGGGTTAGGGTTCGGGCTAGGGTTAGGGTTAGGGGACGGGGACGGTTTAGGGTCCAGGTGAGGGTACGACAACGCTTTAGGGGGAGCGTACGTGTGAGGGCGCGGCTTAGTGTCAGCGTACGGGTTAGGATTAGGGGATGGGTGAGGGTCAGGCTTCGGGGAAGGGTTAGGGTTAGGGTTCGGGCTAGGGTTAGGGTTAGGGGACGGGGACGGTTTAGGGTCCAGGTGAGGGTACGACAACGCTTTAGGGGGAGCGTACGTGTGAGGGCGCGGGTTAGTGTCAGCGTACGGGTTAGGATTAGGGGACGGGTGAGGGTCATGCTTCGGGGAAGGGTTAGGGTTAGGGTTCGGGCTAGGGTTAGGGTTAGGGGACGGGGACGGTTTAGGGTCCAGGTGAGGGTACGACAACGCTTTAGGGGGAGCGTACGTGTGAGGGCGCGGGTTAGTGTCAGCGTACGGTTTAGGATTAGGGGACGGGTGAGGGTCAGGCTTCGGGGAAGGGTTAGGGTTAGGGTTCGGGCTAGGGTTAGGGTTAGGGGACGGGGACGGTTTAGGGTCCAGGTGAGGGTACGACAACGCTTTAGGGGGAGCGTACGTGTGAGGGCGCAGGTTAGTGTCAGCGTACGGGTTAGGATTAGGGGACGCGTGAGGGTCAGGCTTCGGGGAAGTGTTAGGGTTAGGGTTCGGGCTAGGGTTAGGGTTAGGGGACGGGGACGGTTTAGGGTCCAGGTGAGGGTACGACAACCTTTTAGGGGGAGCGTACGTGTGAGGGCGCGGGTTAGGGTCAGCGTACGGGTTAGGATTAGGGGACGGGTGAGGGTCAGGCTTCGGGGAAGGGTTAGGGTTAGGGTTCGGGCTAGGGTTAGGGTTAGGGGACGGGGAAGGTTTAGGGTCCAGGTGAGGGTACGACAACGCTTTAGGGGGAGCGTACGTGTGAGGGCGAGGGTTAGTGTCAGCGTACGGGTTAGGATTAGGGGACGGGTGAGGGTCAGGCTTCGGGGAAGGGTTAGGGTTAGGGTTCGGGCTAGGGTTAGGGTTAGGGGACGGGGAAGGTTTAGGGTCCAGGTGAGGGTACGACAACGCTTTAGGGGGAGCGTACGTGTGAGGGCGCGGGTTAGTGTCAGCGTACGGTTTAGGATTAGGGGAAGGGTGAGGGTCAGGCTTCGGGGAAGGGTTAGGGTTAGGGTTCGGGCTAGGGTTAGGGTTAGGGGACGGGGACGGTTTAGGGTCCAGGTGAGGGTACGACAACGCTTCAGGGGGAGCGTACATGTGAGGGCGCGGGTTAGGGTCAGCGTACGGGTTAGGATTAGGGGACTTGTGAGGGTCAGGCTTCGCGGAAGGGTTAGGGTTAGGGTTCGGGCTAGGGTTAGGGTTAGGGGACGGGGAAGGTTTAGGGTCAAGGTGAGGGTACGACAACAGTTTAGGGGGAGCGTACGTGTGAGGGCGCGGGTTAGGGTCAGCGTACGGGTTAGGATTAGGGGACGGGTGAGGGTCAGGCTTCGGGGAAGGGTTAGGGTTAGGGTTCGGGCTAGGGTTAGGGTTAGGGGACGGGGACGATTTAGGGTCCAGGTGAGGGTACGACAACGCTTTAGGGGGAGCGTACGTGTGAGGGCGCGGGTTAGTGTCAGCGTACGGGTTAGGAATAGGGGACAGGTGAGGGTCAGGCTTCGGGGAAGGGTTAGGGTTAGGGTTCGGGCTAGGGTTAGGGTTAGGGGACGGGGACGGTTTAGGGTCCAGGTGAGGGTACGACAACGCTTTAGGGGGAGCGTACGTGTGAGGGCGCGGGTTAGTGTCAGCGTACGGGTTAGGATTAGGGGACGGGTGAGGGTCAGGCTTCGGGGAAGGGTTAGGGTTAGGGTTCGGGCTAGGGTTAGTGTTAGGGGACGGGGACGGTTTAGGGTCCAGGTGAGGGTTCGACAACGCTTTAGGGGGAGCGTACGTGTGAGGGCGCGGCTTAGTGTCAGCGAACGGGTTAGGATTAGGGGACGGGTGAGGGTCAGGCTTCGGGGAAGGGTTAGGGTTAGGGTTCGGGCTAGGGTTAGGGTTAGGGGACGGGGACGGTTTAGGGTCCAGGTGAGGGTACGACAACGCTTTAGGGGGAGCGTACGTGTGAGGGCGCAGGTTAGTGTCAGCGTACGGGTTAGGATTAGGGGACGGGTGAGGGTCAGGCTTCGGGGAAGGGTTAGGGTTAGGGTTCGGGCTAGGGTTAGGGTTAGGGGACGGGGACGGTTTAGGGTCCAGGTGAGGGTACGACAACGTTTTAGGGGGAGCGTACGTGTGAGGGCGCCGGTTAGGGTCAGCGTACGGGTTAGCATTAGGGGACGGGTGAGGGTCAGGCTTCGGGGAAGGGTTAGGGTTAGGGTTCGGGCTAGGGTTAGGGTTAGGGGACGGGGAAGGTTTAGGGTCCAGGTGAGGGTACGACAACGCTTTAGGGGAAGCGTATGTGTGAGGGCGAGGGTTAGTGTCAGCGTACGGGTTAGGATTAGGGGACGGGTGAGGGTCAGGCTTCGGGGAAGGGTTAGGGTTAGGGTTCGGGCTAGGGTTAGGGTTAGGGGACGGGGAAGGTTTAGGGTCCAGGTGAGGGTACGACAACGCTTTAGGGGGAGCGTACATGTGAGGGCGCGGGTTAGTGTCAGCATACGGGTTAGGATTAGGGGACGGGTGAGGGTCAGGCTTCGGGGAAGGGTTAGGGTTAGGGTTCGGGCTAGGGTTAGGGTTAGGGGACGGGGACGGTTTAGGGTCCAGGTGAGGGTACGACAACGCTTTAGGGGGAGCGTACGTGTGAGGGCGCGGGTTAGTGTCAGCGTACGGGTTAGGATTAGGGGACGGGTGTGGGTCAGGCTTCGGGGAAGGGTTAGGGTTAGGGTTCGGGCTAGGGTTAGGGTTAGGAAACGGGGACGGTTTAGGGTCCAGGTGAGTGTACGACAACGTTGTAGGGGGAGCGTACGTGTGAGAGCGCAGGTTAGGGTCAGCGTACGGGTTAGGATTAGGGGACGTGTGAGGGTCAGGCTTCGCGGAAGGGTTAGGGTTAGGGTTCGGGCTACGGTTAGGGTTAGGGGACGGGGAAGGTTTAGGGTCAAGTTGAGGGTACGACAACACTTTAGGGGGAGCGTACGTGTGAGGGCGCGGGTTAGGGTCAGCGTACGGGTTAGGATTAGGGGACGGGTGAGGGTCAGGCTTCGGGGAAGGGTTAGGGTTAGGGTTCGGGCTAGGGTTAGTGTTAGGGGACGGGGATGATTTAGGTTCCAGGTGAGGGTACGACAACGCTTTAGGGGGAGCGTACGTGTGAGGGCGCGGGTTAGTGTCAGCGTACGGGTTAGGATTAGGGGACGGCTGAGGGTCAGGCTTCGGGGAAGGGTTAGGGTTAGGGTTCGGGCTAGGGTTAGGGTTAGGGGACGGGGAAGGTTTAGGGTCAAGGTGAGGGTACGACAACGCTTTAGGGGGAGCGTACGTGTGAGGGCGAGAGTTAGTGTCAGCGTACGGGTTAGGATTAGGGGACGGGTGAGGGTCAGGCTTCGGGGAAGGGTTAGGGTTAGGGTTCGGTCTATGGTTAGGGTTAGGAAACGGGGACGGTTTAGGGTCCAGGTGAGGGTACGACAACGTTGTAGGGAGAGCGTACGTGTGAGGGCGCGGGTTAGGGTCAGCGTACGGGTTAGGATTAGGGGACGTGTGAGGGTCAGGCTTCGCGGAAGGGTTAGGGTTAGGGTTCGGGCTAGGGTTAGGGTTAGGGGACGGGGAAGGTTTAGGGTCAAGGTGAGGGTACGACAACACTTTAGGGGGAGCGTACGTGTGAGGGCGCGGGTTAGGGTCAGCGTACGGGTTAGGATTAGGGGACGGGTGAGGGTCAGGCTTCGGGGAAGGGTTAGGGTTAGGGTTCGGGCTAGGGTTAGGGTTAGGGGACGGGGACGATTTAGGGTCCAGGTGAGGGTACGACAACGTTGGAGGGGGAGCGAACGTGCGAGGGCGCGGGTTAGTGTAAGCTTACGGGTTAGGATTAGGGGACGGGTGAGGGTCAGGCTTCGGGGAAGGGTTAGGGTTAGGGTTCGGGCTAGGGTTAGGGTTAGGGGACGGGGACGGTTTAGGGTCCAGGTGAGGGTACGACGACGCTTTAGGGGGAGCGTACGTGTGAGGGCGCGGCTTAGTGTTAGCGTACGGGTTAGGATTAGGGGACGGGTGAGGGTCAGGCTTCGGGGAAGGGTTAGGGTTAGGGTTCGGGCTAGGGTTAGGGTTAGGGGACGGGGACGGTTTAGGGTCCAGGTGAGGGTACGACAACGCTTTCGGGGGAGCGTACGTGTGAGGGCGCGGGTTAGTGTCAGCGTACGGTTTAGGATTAGGGGACGGGTGAGGGTCAGGCTTCGGGGAAGGGTTAGGGTTAGGGTTCGGGCTAGGGTTAGGGTTAGGGGACGGGGACTGTTTAGGGTCCAGGTGAGGGTACGACAACGCTTTAGGGGGAGCGTACGTGTGAGGGCGCGGGTTAGTGTCAGCGTACGGGTTAGGATTAGGGGACGGGTGAGGGTCAGGCTTCGGGGAAGGGTTAGGGTTAGGGTTCGGGCTAGGGTTAGGGTTAGGGGACGGGGACGGTTTAGGGTCCAGGTGAGGGTACGACAACGTTTTAGGGGGAGCGTACGTGTGAGGGCGCGGGTTAGGGTCAGCGTACGGGTTAGGATTAGGGGACGGGTGAGGGTCAGGCTTCGGGGAAGGGTTAGGGTTAGGGTTCGGGCTAGGGTTAGGGTTAGGGGACGGGGAAGGTTTAGGGTCCAGGTGAGGGTACGACAACGCTTTAGGGGGAGCGTACATGTGAGGGCGAGGGTTAGTGTCAGCGTACGGGTTAGGATTAGGGGACGGGTGAGGGTCAGGCTTCGGGGAAGGGTTAGGGTTAGGGTTCGGGCTAGGGTTAGGGTTAGGGGACGGGGAAGGTTTAGGGTCCAGGTGAGGGTACGACAACGCTTTAGGGGGAGCGTACGTGTGAGGGCGCGGGTTAGTGTCAGCGTACGGGTTAGGATTAGGGGACGGGTGAGGGTCAGGCTTCGGGGAAGGGTTAGGGTTAGGGTTCGGGCTAGGGTTAGGGTTAGGGGACGGGGACGGTTTAGGGTCCAGGTGAGGGTACGACAACGCTTTAGGGGGAGCGTACGTGTGAGGGCGCGGGTTAGTGTCAGCGTACGGGTTAGGATTAGGGGACGGGTGAGGGTCAGGCTTCGGGGAAGGGTTAGGGTTAGGGTTCGGGCTAGGGTTAGTGTTAGGAAACGGGGACGGTTTAGGGTCCAGGTGAGGGTACGACAACGTTGTAGGGGGAGCGTACGTGTGCGGGCGCGGGTTAGGGTCAGCGTACGGGTTAGGATTAGGGGACGTGTGAGGGTCAGGCTTCGCGGAAGGGTTAGGGTTAGGGTTCGGGCTAGGGTTAGGGTTAGGGGACGGGGAAGGTTTAGGGTCAAGGTGAGTGTACGACAACACTTTAGGGGGAGCGTACGTGTGAGGGCGCGGGTTAGGGTCAGCGTACGGGTTAGGATTAGGGGACGGGTGAGGGTCAGGCTTCGGGGAAGGGTTAGGGTTAGGGTTCGGGCTAGGGTTAGGGTTAGGGGACGGGGACGATTTAGGGTCCAGGTGAGGGTACGACAAAGCTTTAGGGGGAGCGTACGTGTGAGGGCGCGGGTTAGTGTCAGCGTACGGGTTAGGATTAGGGGACGGGTGAGGGTCAGGCTTCGGGGAAGGGTTAGGGTTAGGGTTCGGGCTAGGGTTAGGGTTAGGGGACGGGGACGGTTTAGGGTCCAGGTGAGGGTACGACAACGCTTTAGGGGGAGCGTACGTGTGAGGGCGCGGGTTAGTGTCAGCGTACGGGTTAGGATTAGGGGACGGGTGAGGGTCAGGCTTCGGGGAAGGGTTAGGGTTAGGGTTCGGGCTAGGGTTAGGGTTAGGGGACGGGGACGGTTTAGGGTCCAGGTGAGGGTTCGACAACGCTTTAGGGGGAGCGTACGTGTGAGGGCGCGGCTTAGTGTCAGCGAACGGGTTAGGATTAGGGGACAGGTGAGGGTCAGGCTTCGGGGAAGGGTTAGGGTTAGGGTTCGGGCTAGGGTTAGGGTTAGGGGACGGGGAAGGTTTAGGTTCCAGGTGAGGGTACGACAACGCTTTAGGGGGAGCGTACGTGTGAGGGCGAGGGTTAGTGTCAGCGTACGGGTTAGCATTAGGGGACGGGTGAGGGTCAGGCTTCGGGGAAGGGTTAGGGTTAGGGTTCGGGCTAGGGTTAGGGTTAGGGGACGGGGACGGTTTAGGGTCCAGGTGAGGGTACGACAACGCTTTAGGGGGAGCGTACGTGTGAGGGCGCAGGTTAGTGTCAGCGTACGGGTTAGGATTAGGGGACGGGTGAGGGTCAGGCTTCGGGGAAGGGTTAGGGTTAGGGTTCGGGCTAGGGTTAGGGTTAGGGGACGGGGACGGTTTAGGGTCCAGGTGAGGGTACGACAACGTTTTAGGGGGAGCGTACGTGTGAGGGCGCGGGTTAGGGTCAGCGTACGGGTTAGGATTAGGGGACAGGTGAGTGTCAGACTTCGGGGAAGGGTTAGGGTTAGGGTTCGGGCTAGGGTTAGGGTTAGGGGACGGGGAAGGTTTAGGGTCCAGGTGAGGGTACGACAACGCTTTAGGGGGAGCGTACGTGTGAGGGCGAGGGTTAGTGTCAGCGTACGGGTTAGGATTAGGGGACGGGTGAGGGTCAGGCTTCGGGGAAGGGTTAGGGTTAGGGTTCGGGCTAGGGTTAGGGTTAGGGGACGGGGAAGGTTTAGGGTCCAGGTGAGGGTACGACAACGCTTTAGGGGGAGCGTACGTGTGAGGGCGCGGGTTAGTGTCAGCGTACGGGTTAGGATTAGGGGACGGGTGAGGGTCACGCTTCGGGGAAGGGTTAGGGTTAGGGTTCGGGCTAGGGTTAGGGTTAGGGGACGGGGACGGTTTAGGGTCCAGGTGAGGGTACGACAACGCTTTAGGGGGAGCGTACGTGTGAGGGCGCGGGTTAGTGTCAGCGTACGGGTTAGGATTAGGGGACGGGTGAGGGTCAGGCTTCGGGGAAGGGTTAGGGTTACGGTTCGGGCTAGGGTTAGGGTTAGGAAACGGGGACGGTTTAGGGTCCAGGTGAGGGTACGACAACGTTGTAGGGGGAGCGTACGTGTGAGGGCGCGGGTTAGGG
Source organism: Globicephala melas (assembly GCF_963455315.2). Classification (NCBI taxonomy): domain Eukaryota; kingdom Metazoa; phylum Chordata; class Mammalia; order Artiodactyla; family Delphinidae; genus Globicephala; species Globicephala melas. The sequence continues at coordinate 522,402 of NW_027207323.1, forward strand.
TCAGCGTACGGGTTAGGATTAGGGGACGGGTGAGGGTCAGGCTTCGGGGAAGTGTTAGGGTTAGGGTTCGGGCTAGGGTTAGGGTTAGGGGACGGGGAAGGTTTAGGGTCCAGGTGAGGGTACGACAACGCTTTAGGGGGAGCGTACGTGTGAGGGCGCGGGTTAGTGTCAGCGTACGGGTTAGGATTAGGGGACGGGTGAGGGTCAGGCTTCGGGGAAGGGTTAGGGTTAGGGTTCGGGCTAGGGTTAGGGTTAGGGGACGGGGACGGTTTAGGGTCCAGGTGAGGGTACGACAACGCTTTAGGGGGAGCGTACGTGTGAGGGCGCGGGTTAGTGTCAGCGTACGGGTTAGGATTAGGGGACGGGTGAGGGTCAGGCTTCGGGGAAGGGTTAGGGTTAGGGTTCGGGCTAGGGTTAGGGTTAGGAAACGGGGACGGTTTAGGGTCCAGGTGAGGGTACGACAACGTTGTAGGGGGAGCGTACGTGTGAGGGAGCGGGTTAGGGTCAGCGTACGGGTTAGGATTAGGGGACGTGTGAGGGTCAGGCTTCGCGGAAGGGTTAGGGTTAGGGTTCGGGCTAGGGTTAGGGTTAGGGGACGGGGAAGGTTTAGGGTCAAGTTGAGGGTACGACAACACTTTAGGGGGAGCGTACGTGTGAGGGCGCGGGTTATGGTCAGCGTACGGGTTAGGATTAGGGGACGGGTGAGGGTCAGGCTTCGGGGAAGTGTTAGGGTTAGGGTTTGGGCTAGGGTTAGGGTTAGGGGACGGGGACGATTTAGGGTCCAGGTGAGGGTACGACAACGCTTTAGGGGGAGCGTACGTGTGAGGGCGCGGGTTAGTGTCAGCGTACGGGTTAGGATTAGGGGACGGGTGAGGGTCAGGCTTCGGGGAAGGGTTAGGGTTAGGGTTCGGGCTAGGGTTAGGGTTAGGGGACGGGGACGGTTTAGGGTCCAGGTGAGGGTACGACAACGTTTTAGGGGGAGCGTACGTGTGAGGGCGCGGGTTAGGGTCAGCGTACGGGTTAGGATTAGGGGACAGGTGAGTGTCAGACTTCGGGGAAGGGTTAGGGTTAGGGTTCGGGCTAGGGTTAGGGTTAGGGGACGGGGAAGGTTTAGGGTCCAGGTGAGGGTACGACAACGCTTTAGGGGGAGCGTACGTGTGAGGGCGAGGGTTAGTGTCAGCGTACGGGTTAGGATTAGGGGACGGGTGAGGGTCAGGCTTCGGGGAAGGGTTAGGGTTAGGGTTCGGGCTAGGGTTAGGGTTAGGGGACGGGGAAGGTTTAGGGTCCAGGTGAGGGTACGACAACTCTTTAGGGGGAGCGTACGTGTGAGGGCGCGGGTTAGTGGCAGCGTACGGGTTAGGATTAGGGGACGGGTGAGGGTCACGCTTCGGGGAAGGGTTAGGGTTAGGGTTCGGGCTAGGGTTAGGGTTAGGGGACGGGGACGGTTTAGGGTCCAGGTGAGGGTACGACAACGCTTTAGGGGGAGCGTACGTGTGAGGGAGCGGGTTAGGGTCAGCGTACGGGTTAGGATTAGGGGACGTGTGAGGGTCAGGCTTCGCGGAAGGGTTAGGGTTAGGGTTCGGGCTAGGGTTAGGGTTAGGGGACGGGGAAGGTTTAGGGTCAAGTTGAGGGTACGACAACACTTTAGGGGGAGCGTACGTGTGAGGGCGCGGGTTATGGTCAGCGTACGGGTTAGGATTAGGGGACGGCTGAGGGTCAGGCTTCGGTGAAGGGTTAGGGTTAGGGTTCGGGCTAGGGTTAGGGTTAGGGGACGGGGACGGTTTAGGTTCTAGGTGAGGGTACGACAACGCTCTAGGGGGAGCGTACGTGTGAGGGCGCGGGGTACTGTCAGCGTACGGGTTAGGATTAGGGGACGGCTGAGGGTCAGGCTTCGGGGAAGGGTTAGGGTTAGGGTTCGGGCTAGGGTTAGGTTTAGGTGACGGGGACGGTTTAGGGTCCAGGTGAGGGTACGACAACGCTCTAGGGGGAGCGTACGTGTGAGGGCGCGGGTTAGTGTCAGCGTACGGGTTAGGATTAGGGGACGGCTGAGGGTCAGGCTTCGGGGAAGGGTTAGGGTTAGGGTTCGGGCTAGGGTTAGGGTTAGGGGACGGGGACGGTTTAGGGTCGAGGTGAGGGTACGACAACGCTCTAGGGGGAGCGTACGTGTGAGGGCGCGGGTTAGTGTCAGCGTACGGGTTAGGATTAGGGGACGGCTGAGGGTCAGGCTTCGGGGAAGGGTTAGGGTTAGGGTTCGGGCTAGGGTTAGGGTTAGGGGACGGGGACGGTTTAGGGTCCAGGTGAGGGTACGACAACGCTCTAGGGGGAGCGTACGTGCGAGGGCGCGGGTTAGTGTCAGCGTACGGGTTAGGATTAGGGGACGGCTGAGGGTCAGGCTTCGGGAAAGTGTTAGGGTTAGGCTTCGGGCTAGGGTTAGGGTTAGGGGACGGGGACGGTTTAGGGTCCAGGTGAGGGTACGACAACGCGCTTGGGGGAGCGAACGTGTGAGGGCGCGCGTTAGTGTCAGCGTACGGGTTAGGATTAGGGGACGGCTGAGGGTCAGGCTTCGGGGAAGGGTTAGGGTTAGGGTTCGGGCTAGGGTTAGGGTTAGGGGACGGGGACGGTTTAGGGTCCAGGTGAGGGTACGACAACGCTCTAGGGGGAGCGTACGTGTGAGGGCGCGGGTTAGTGTCAGCGTACGGGTTAGGATTAGGGGACGGCTGAGGGTCAGGCTTCGGGGAAGGGTTAGGGTTAGGCTTCGGGCTAGGGTTAGGGTTAGGGGACGGGGACGGTTTAGGGTCCAGGTGAGGGTACGACAACGCTCTAGGGGGAGCGTACGTGTGAGGGCGCGGGTTAGTGTCAGTGTACGGGTTAGGATTAGGGGACGGCTGAGGTTCTGGCTTCGGGGAAGTGTTAGGGTTAGGGTTCGGGCTAGGGTTAGGGTTAGGGGACGGGGACGGTTTAGGGTCCAGGTGAGGGTACGACAACGCTCTAGGGGGAGCGTACGTGTGAGGGCGCGGGTTAGTGTCAGCGTACGGGTTAGGATTAGGGGACGGCTGAGGGTCAGGCTTCGGGGAAGGGTTAGGGTTAGGGTTCGGGCTAGGGTTAGGGTTAGGGGACGGGGACGGTTTAGGGTCCAGGTGAGGGTACGACAACGCTCTAGGGGGAGCGTACGTGTGAGGGCGCGGGTTAGTGTCAGCGTACGGGTTAGGATTAGGGGACGGCTGAGGGTCAGGCTTCGGGGAAGGGTTAGGGTTAGGGTACGGGCTAGGGTTAGGGTTAGGGGACGTGGACGGTTTAGGGTCCAGGTGAGGGTACGACAACGCTCTAGGGGGAGCGTACGTGTGAGGGCGCGGGTTAGTGTCAGCGTACAGGTTAGGATTAGGGGACGGCTGAGGGTCAGGCTTCGGTGAAGGGTTAGGGTTAGGGTTCGGGCTAGGGTTAGGGTTAGGGGACGGGGACGGTTTAGGGTCCAGGTGAGGGTACGACAACGCTCTAGGGGGAGCGTACGTGCGAGGGCGCGGGTTAGTGTCAGCGTACGGGTTAGGATTAGGGGACGGCTGAGGGTCAGGCTTCGGGAAAGGGTTAGGGTTAGGCTTCGGGCTAGGGTTAGGGTTAGGGGACGGGGACGGTTTAGGGTCCAGGTGAGGGCACGACAACGCGCTTGGGGGAGCGTACGTGTGAGGGCGCGGGTTAGTGTCAGCGTACGGGTTAGGATTAGGGGACGGCTGAGGGTCAGGCTTCGGGGAAGGGTTAGGGTTAGGGTTCGGGCTAGGGTTAGGGTTAGGGGCACGGGGACGGTTTAGGGTCCACGTGAGGGTACGACAACGCTCTAGGGGGAGCGTACGTGCGAGGGCGCGGGTTAGTGTCAGCGTACGGGTTAGGATTAGGGGACGGCTGAGGGTCAGGCTTCGGGGAAGGGTTAGGGTTAGGGTTCGGGCTAGGGTTAGGGTTAGGGGACGGGGACGGTTTAGGGTCCAGGTGAGGGTACGACAACGCTCTAGGGGGAGCGTACGTGTGAGGGCGCGGGTTAGTGTCAGCGTACGGGTTAGGATTAGGGGACGGCTGAGGGTCAGGCTTCGGGGAAGGGTTAGGGTTAGGGTTCGGGCTAGGGTTAGGGTTAGGGGACGGGGACGGTTTAGGGGCCAGGTGAGGGTACGACAACGCTCTAGGGGGAGCGTACGTGTGAGGGCGCGGGTTAGTGTCAGCGTACGGGTTAGGTTTAGGGGACGGCTGAGGGTCAGGCTTCGGGGAAGGGTTAGGGTTAGGGTTCGGGCTAGGGTTAGGGTTAGGGGACGGGGACGGTTTAGGGTCCAGGTGAGGGTACGACAACGCTCTAGGGGGAGCGTACGTGTGAGGGCGCGGGTTAGTGTCAGCGTACGGGTTAGGATTAGGGGACGGCTGAGGGTCAGGCTTCGGGGAAGGGTTAGGGTTAGGGTTCGGGCTAGGGTTAGGGTTAGGGGACGGGGACGGTTTAGGGTCCAGGTGAGGGTACGACAACGCTCTAGGGGGAGTGTACATGTGAGGGCGCGAGTTAGTGTCAGCGTACGGGTTAGGATTAGGGGACGGCTGAGGGTCAGGCTTCGGTGAAGGGTTAGGGTTAGGGTTCGGGCTAGGGTTAGGGTTAGGGGACGGGGACGGTTTAGGTTCCAGGTGAGGGTACGACAACGCTCTAGGGGGAGCGTACGTGTGAGGGCGCGGGGTACTGTCAGCGTACGGGTTAGGATTAGGGGACGGCTGAGGGTCAGGCTTCGGGGAAGGGTTAGGGTTAGGGTTCGGGCTAGGGTTAGGGTTAGGTGACGGGGACGGTTTAGGGTCCAGGTGAGGGTACGACAACGCTCTAGGGGGAGCGTACGTGTGAGGGCGCGGGTTAGTGTCAGCGTACGGGTTAGGATTAGGGGACGGCTGAGGGTCAGGCTTCGGGGAAGGGTTAGGGTTAGGGTTCGGGCTAGGGTTAGGGTTAGGGGACGGGGACGGTTTAGGGTCGAGGTGAGGGTACGACAACGCTCTAGGGGGAGCGTACGTGTGAGGGCGCGGGTTAGTGTCAGCGTACGGGTTAGGATTAGGGGACGGCTGAGGGTCAGGCTTCGGGGAAGGGTTAGGGTTAGGGTTCGGGCTAGGGTTAGGGTTAAGGGACGGGGACGGGTTAGGGTCCAGGTGAGGGTACGACAACGCTCTAGGGGGAGCGTACGTGTGAGGGCGCGGGTTAGTGTCAGCGTACGGGTTAGGATTAGGGGACGGCTGAGGGTCAGGCTTCGGGGAAGGGTTAGGGTTAGGGTTCGGGCTAGGGTTAGGGTTAGGGGACGGGGACGGTTTAGGGTCCAGGTGAGGGTACGACAACGCTCTAGGGGGAGCGTACGTGTGAGGGCGCGGGTTAGTGTCAGCGTACGGGTTAGGATTAGGGGACGGCTGAGGGTCAGGCTTCGGGGAAGGGTTAGGGTTAGGGTTCGGGCTAGGGTTAGGGTTAGGGGACGGGGACGGTTTAGGGTCCAGGTGAGGGTACGACAACGCTCTAGGGGGAGCGTACGTGTGAGGGCGCGGGTTAGTGTCAGCGTACGGGTTAGGATTAGGGGACGGCTGAGGGTCAGGCTTCGGGGAAGGGTTAGGGTTAGGGTTCGGGCTAGGGTTAGGGTTAGGGGACGGGGACGGTTTAGGGTCCAGGTGAGGGTACGACAACGCTCTAGGGGGAGCGTACATGTGAGGGCGCGGGTTAGTGTCAGCGTACGGGTTAGGATTAGGGGACGGCTGATGGTCAGGCTTCGGGGAAGTGTTAGGGTTAGGCTTCGGGCTAGGGTTAGGGTTAGGGGACGGGGACGGTTTAGGGTCCAGGTGAGGGTACGACAACGCTCTAGGGGGAGCGTACGTGTGAGGGCGAGGGTTAGTGTCAGCGTACGGGTTAGGATTAGGGGACGGCTGAGGGTCAGGCTTCGGGAAAGGGTTAGGGTTAGGCTTCGGGCTAGGGTTAGGGTTAGGGGACGGGGACGGTTTAGGGTCCAGGTGAGGGTACGACAACGCGCTTGGGGGAGCGTACGTGTGAGGGCGCGGGTTAGTGTCAGCGTACGGGTTAGGATTAGGGGACGGCTGAGGGTCAGGCTTCGGGGAAGTGTTAGGGTTAGGGTTCGGGCTAGGGTTAGGGTTAGGGGACGGGGACGGTTTAGGGTCCAGGTGAGGGTACGACAACGCTATAGGGGGAGCGTACGTGCGAGGGCGCGGGTTAGTGTCAGCGTACGGGTTAGGATTAGGGGACGGCTGAGGGTCAGGCTTCGGGGAAGGTTTAGGGTTAGGGTTCGGGCTAGGGTTAGGGTTAGGGGACGGGGACGGTTTAGGGTCCAGGTGAGGGTACGACAACGCTCTAGGGGGAGCGTACGTGCGAGGGCGCGGGTTAGTGTCAGCGTACGGGTTAGGATTAGGGGACGGCTGAGGGTCAGGCTTCGGGAAAGGGTTAGGGTTAGGCTTCGGGCTAGGGTTAGGGTTAGGGGACGGGGACGGTTTAGGGTCCAGGTGAGGGTACGACAACGCGCTTGGGGGAGCGAACGTGTGAGGGCGCGGGTTAGTGTCAGCGTACGGGTTAGGATTAGGGGACGGCTGAGGGTCAGGCTTCGGGGAAGGGTTAGGGTTAGGGTTCGGGCTAGGGTTAGGGTTAGGGGACGGGGACGGTTTAGGGTCCAGGTGAGGGTACGACAACGCTCTAGGGGGAGCGTACGTGTGAGGGCGCGGGTTAGTGTCAGCGTACGGGTTAGGATTAGGGGACGGCTGAGGGTCAGGCTTCGGGGAAGGGTTAGGGTTAGGCTTCGGGCTAGGGTTAGGGTTAGGGGACGGGGACGGTTTAGGGTCCAGGTGAGGGTACGACAACGCTCTAGGGGGAGCGTACCTGTGAGGGCGCGGGTTAGTGTCAGCGTACGGGTTAGGATTAGGGGACGGCTGAGGTTCTGGCTTCGGGGAAGTGTTAGGGTTAGGGTTCGGGCTAGGGTTAGGGTTAGGGGACGGGGACGGTTTAGGGTCCAGGTGAGGGTACGACAACGCTCTAGGGGGAGCGTACGTGTGAGGGCGCTGGTTAGTGTCAGCGTACGGGTTAGGATTAGGGGACGGCTGAGGGTCAGGCTTCGGGGAAGGGTTAGGGTTAGGGTTCGGGCTAGGGTTAGGGTTAGGGGACGGGGACGGTTTAGGGTCCACGTGAGGGTACGACAACGCTCTAGGGGGAGCGTACGTGTGAGGGCGCGGGTTAGTGTCAGCGTACGGGTTAGGATTAGGGGACGGCTGAGGGTCAGGCTTCGGGGAAGGGTTAGGGTTAGGGTTCGGGCTAGGGTTAGGGTTAGGGGACGTGGACGGTTTAGGGTCCAGGTGAGGGTACGACAACGCTCTAGGGGGAGCGTACGTGTGAGGGCGCGGGTTAGTGTCAGCGTACAGGTTAGGATTAGGGGACGGCTGAGGGTCAGGCTTCGGGGAAGGGTTAGGGTTAGGGTTCGGGCTAGGGTTAGGGTTAGGGGACGGGGACGGTTTAGGGTCCAGGTGAGGGTACGACAACGCTCTAGGGGGAGCGTACGTGTGAGGGCGCGGGTTAGTGTCAGCGTACGGATTAGGATTAGGGGACGGCTGAGGGTCAGGCTTCGGGGAAGGGTTAGGGTTAGGGTTCGGGCTAGGGTTAGGGTTAGGGGACGGGGACGGTTTAAGGTCCAGGTGAGTGTACGACAACGCTCTAGGGGGAGCGTACGTGTGAGGGCGCTGGTTAGTGTCAGCGTACGGGTTAGGATTAGGGGACGGCTGAGGGTCAGGCTTCGGGGAAGGGTTAGGGTTAGGGTTCGGACTAGGGTTAGGGTTAGGGGACGGGGACGGTTTAGGGTCCAGGTGAGGGTACGACAACGCTCTAGGGGGAGCGTACGTGTGAGGGCGCGGGTTAGTGTCAGCGTACGGGTTAGGATTAGGGGACGGCTGAGGGTCAGGCTTCGGGGAAGGGTTAGGGTTAGGGTTCGGGCTAGGGTTAGGGTTAGGGGACGGGGACGGTTTAGGGTCCAGGTGAGGGTACGACAACGCTCTAGGGGGAGCGTACGTGCGAGGGCGCGGGTTAGTGTCAGCGTACGGGTTAGGAGTAGGGGACGGCTGAGGGTCAGGCTTCGGGGAAGGGTTAGGGTTAGGGTTCGGGCTAGGGTTAGGGTTAGGGGACGGGGACGGTTTAGGGTCCAGGTGAGGGTACGACAACGCTCTAGGGGGAGCGTACGTGTGAGGGCGCGGGTTAGTGTCAGCGTACGGGTTAGGATTAGGGGACGGCTGAGGGTCAGGCTTCGGGGAATGGTTAGGGTTAGGGTTCGGGCTAGGGTTAGGGTTAGGGGACGGGGACGGTTTAGGGGCCAGGTGAGGGTACGACAACGCTCTAGGGGGAGCGAACGTGTGAGGGCGCGGGTTAGTGTCAGCGTTCGGGTTAGGATTAGGGGACGGCTGAGGGTCAGGCTTCGGGGAAGGGTTAGGGTTAGGGTTCGGGCTAGGGTTAGGGTTAGGGGACAGGGACGGTTTAGGGTCCAGGTGAGGGTACGACAACGCTCTAGAGGGAGCGTACGTGCGAGGGCGCGGGTTAGTGTCAGCGTACGGGTTAGGAGTAGGGGACGACTGAGGGTCAGGCTTCGGGGAAGGGTTAGGGTTAGGGTTCGGGCTAGGGTTAGGGTTAGGGGACGGGGACGGTTTAGGGTCAAGGTGAGGGTACGACAACGCTCTAGGGGGAGCGTACGTGTGAGGGCTCGGGTTAGTGTCAGCGTACGGGTTAGGATTAGGGGACGGCTGAGGGTCAGGCTTCGGGGAAGTGTTAGGGTTAGGGTTCGGGCTAGGGTTAGGGTTAGGGGACGGGGACGGTTTAGGGTCCAGGTGAGGGTACGACAACGCTATAGGGGGAGCGTACGTGCGAGGGCGCGGGTTAGTGTCAGCGTACGGGTTAGGATTAGGGGACGGCTGAGGGTCAGGCTTCGGGGAAGGTTTAGGGTTAGGGTTCGGGCTAGGGTTAGGGTTAGGGGACGGGGCGGTTTAGGGTCCAGGTGAGGGTACGACAACGCGCTTGGGGGAGCGAACGTGTGAGGGCGCGGGTTAGTGTCAGCGTACGGGTTAGGATTAGGGGACGGCTGAGGGTCAGGCTTCGGGGAAGGGTTAGGGTTAGGGTTCGGGCTAGGGTTAGGGTTAGGGGACGGGGACGGTTTAGGGTCCAGGTGAGGGTACGACAACGCTCTAGGGGGAGCGTACGTGTGAGGGCGCGGGTTAGTGTCAGCGTACGGGTTAGGATTAGGGGACGGCTGAGGGTCAGGCTTCGGGGAAGGGTTAGGGTTAGGCTTCGGGCTAGGGTTAGGGTTAGGGGACGGGGACGGTTTAGGGTCCAGGTGAGGGTACGACAACGCTCTAGGGGGAGCGTACGTGTGAGGGCGCGGGTTAGTGTCAGCGTACGGGTTAGGATTAGGGGACGGCTGAGGTTCTGGCTTCGGGGAAGTGTTAGGGTTAGGGTTCGGGCTAGGGTTAGGGTTAGGGGACGGGGACGGTTTAGGGTCCAGGTGAGGGTACGACAACGCTCTAGGGGGAGCGTACGTGTGAGGGCGCTGGTTAGTGTCAGCGTACGGGTTAGGATTAGGGGACGGCTGAGGGTCAGGCTTCGGGGAAGGGTTAGGGTTAGGGTTCGGGCTAGGGTTAGGGTTAGGGGACGGGGACGGTTTAGGGTCCAGGTGAGGGTACGACAACGCTCTAGGGGGAGCGTACGTGTGAGGGCGCGGGTTAGTGTCAGCGTACGGATTAGGATTAGGGGACGGCTGAGGGTCAGGCTTCGGGGAAGGGTTAGGGTTAGGGTTCGGGCTAGGGTTAGGGTTAGGGGACGGGGACGGTTTAGGGTCCAGGTGAGTGTACGACAACGCTCTAGGGGGAGCGTACGTGCGAGGGCGCGGGTTAGTGTCAGCGTACGGGTTAGGATTAGGGGACGGCTGAGGGTCAGGCTTCGGGAAAGGGTTAGGGTTAGGCTTCGGGCTAGGGTTAGGGTTAGGGGACGGGGACGGTTTAGGGTCCAGGTGAGGGCACGACAACGCGCTTGGGGGAGCGTACGTGTGAGGGCGCGGGTTAGTGTCAGCGTACGGGTTAGGATTAGGGGACGGCTGAGGGTCAGGCTTCGGGGAAGGGTTAGGGTTAGGGTTCGGGCTAGGGTTAGGGTTAGGGGCACGGGGACGGTTTAGGGTCCACGTGAGGGTACGACAATGCTCTAGGGGGAGCGTACGTGCGAGGGCGCGGGTTAGTGTCAGCGTACGGGTTAGGATTAGGGGACGGCTGAGGGTCAGGCTTCGGGGAAGGGTTAGGGTTAGGGTTCGGGCTAGGGTTAGGGTTAGGGGACGGGGACGGTTTAGGGTCCAGGTGAGGGTACGACAACGCTCTAGGGGGAGCGTACGTGTGAGGGCGCGGGTTAGTGTCAGCGTACGGGTTAGGATTAGGGGACGGCTGAGGGTCAGGCTTCGGGGAAGGGTTAGGGTTAGGGTTCGGGCTAGGGTTAGGGTTAGGGGACGGGGACGGTTTAGGGGCCAGGTGAGGGTACGACAACGCTCTAGGGGGAGCGAACGTGTGAGGGCGCGGGTTAGTGTCAGCGTTCAGGTTAGGATTAGGGGACGGCTGAGGGTCAGGCTTCGGGGAAGTGTTAGGGTTAGGGTTCGGGCTAGGGTTAGGGTTAGGGGACAGGGACGGTTTAGGGTCCAGGTGAGGGTACGACAACGCTCTAGAGGGAGCGTACGTGCGAGGGCGCGGGTTAGTGTCAGCGTACGGGTTAGGAGTAGGGGACGGCTGAGGGTCAGGCTTCGGGGAAGGGTTAGGGTTAGGGTTCGGGCTAGGGTTAGGGTTAGGGGACGGGGACGGTTTAGGGTCCAGGTGAGTGTACGACAACGCTCTAGGGGGAGCGTACGTGCGAGGGCGCGGGTTAGTGTCAGCGTACGGGTTAGGATTAGGGGACGGCTGAGGGTCAGGCTTCGGGAAAGGGTTAGGGTTAGGCTTCGGGCTAGGGTTAGGGTTAGGGGACGGGGACGGTTTAGGGTCCAGGTGAGGGCACGACAACGCGCTTGGGGGAGCGTACGTGTGAGGGCGCGGGTTAGTGTCAGCGTACGGGTTAGGATTAGGGGACGGCTGAGGGTCAGGCTTCGGGGAAGGGTTAGGGTTAGGGTTCGGGCTAGGGTTAGGGTTAGGGGCACGGGGACGGTTTAGGGTCCACGTGAGGGTACGACAACGCTCTAGGGGGAGCGTACGTGCGAGGGCGCGGGTTAGTGTCAGCGTACGGGTTAGGATTAGGGGACGGCTGAGGGTCAGGCTTCGGGGAAGGGTTAGGGTTAGGGTTCGGGCTAGGGTTAGGGTTAGGGGACGGGGACGGTTTAGGGTCCAGGTGAGGGTACGACAACGCTCTAGGGGGAGCGTACGTGTGAGGGCGCGGGTTAGTGTCAGCGTACGGGTTAGGATTAGGGGACGGCTGAGGGTCAGGCTTCGGGGAAGGGTTAGGGTTAGGGTTCGGGCTAGGGTTAGGGTTAGGGGACGGGGACGGTTTAGGGGCCAGGTGAGGGTACGACAACGCTCTAGGGGGAGCGAACGTGTGAGGGCGCGGGTTAGTGTCAGCGTTCGGGTTAGGATTAGGGGACGGCTGAGGGTCAGGCTTCGGGGAAGGGTTAGGGTTAGGGTTCGGGCTAGGGTTAGGGTTAGGGGACGGGGACGGTTTAGGGTCCAGGTGAGGGTACGACAACGCTCTAGAGGGAGCGTACGTGCGAGGGCGCGGGTTAGTGTCAGCGTACGGGTTAGGAGTAGGGGACGGCTGAGGGTCAGGCTTCGGGGAAGGGTTAGGGTTAGGGTTCGGGCTAGGGTTAGGGTTAGGGGACGGGGACGGTTTAGGGTCAAGGTGAGGGTACGACAACGCTCTAGGGGGAGCGTACGTGTGAGGGCGCGGGTTAGTGTCAGCGTACGGGTTAGGATTAGGGGACGGCTGAGGGTCAGGCTTCGGGGAAGGGTTAGGGTTAGGGTTCGGGCTAGGGTTAGGGTTAGGGGACGGGGACGGTTTAGGGTCCAGGTGAGGGTACGACAACGCTCTAGGGGGAGCGTACGTGTTAGGGCGCGGGTTAGTGTCAGTGTACGGGTTAGGATTAGGGGACGGCTGAGGGTCAGGCTTCGGGGAAGGGTTAGGGTTAGGGTTCGGGCTAGGGTTAGGGTTAGGGGACGGGGACGGTTTAGGGTGCAGGTGAGGGTACGACAACGCTCTAGGGGGAGCGTACGTGTGAGGGCGCGGGTTAGTGTCAGCGTACGGGTTAGGATTAGGGGACGGCTGAGGGTCAGGCTTCGGGGAAGGGTTAGGGTTAGGGTTCGGGCTAGGGTTAGGGTTAGGGGACGGGGACGGTTTAGGGTCCAGGTGAGGGTACGACAACGCTCTAGGGGGAGTGTACGTGTGAGGGCGCGGGTTAGTGTCAGCGTACGGGTTAGGATTAGGGGACGGCTGAGGGTCAGGCTTCGGGGAAGGGTTAGGGTTAGGGTTCGGGCTAGGGTTAGGGTTAGGGGACGGGGACGGTTTAGGGTCCAGGTGAGGGTACGACAACGCTCTAGGGGGAGCGTACGTGTGAGGGCGCGGGTTAGTGTCAGCGTACGGGTTAGGATTAGGGGACGGCTGAGTGTCAGGCTTCGGGGAAGGGTTAGGGTTAGGGTTCGGGCTAGGGTTAGGGTTAGGGGACGGGGACGGTTTAGGGTCCAGGTGAGTGTACGACAACGCTCTAGGGGGAGCGTACGTGCGAGGGCGCGGGTTAGTGTCAGCGTACGGGTTAGGATTAGGGGACGGCTGAGGGTCAGGCTTCGGGAAAGGGTTAGGGTTAGGCTTCGGGCTAGGGTTAGGGTTAGGGGACGGGGACGGTTTAGGGTCCAGGTGAGGGCACGACAACGCGCTTGGGGGAGCGTACGTGTGAGGGCGCGGGTTAGTGTCAGCGTACGGGTTAGGATTAGGGGACGGCTGAGGGTCAGGCTTCGGGGAAGGGTTAGGGTTAGGGTTCGGGCTAGGGTTAGGGTTAGGGGCACGGGGACGGTTTAGGGTCCACGTGAGGGTACGACAACGCTCTAGGGGGAGCGTACGTGCGAGGGCGCGGGTTAGTGTCAGCGTACGGGTTAGGATTAGGGGACGGCTGAGGGTCAGGCTTCGGGGAAGGGTTAGGGTTAGGGTTCGGGCTAGGGTTAGGGTTAGGGGACGGGGACGGTTTAGGGTCCAGGTGAGGGTACGACAACGCTCTAGGGGGAGCGTACGTGTGAGGGCGCGGGTTAGTGTCAGCGTACGGGTTAGGATTAGGGGACGGCTGAGGGTCAGGCTTCGGGGAAGGGTTAGGGTTAGGGTTCGGGCTAGGGTTAGGGTTAGGGGACGGGGACGGTTTAGGGGCCAGGTGAGGGTACGACAACGCTCTAGGGGGAGCGAACGTGTTAGGGCGCGGGTTAGTGTCAGCGTTCGGGTTAGGATTAGGGGACGGCTGAGGGTCAGGCTTCGGGGAAGGGTTAGGGTTAGGGTTCGGGCTAGGGTTAGGGTTAGGGGACGGGGACGGTTTAGGGTCCAGGTGAGGGTACGACAACGCTCTAGAGGGAGCGTACGTGCGAGGGCGCGGGTTAGTGTCAGCGTACGGGTTAGGATTAGGGGACGGCTGAGGGTCAGGCTTCGGGGAAGGGTTAGGGTTAGGGTTCGGGCTAGGGTTAGGGTTAGGGGACGGGGACGGTTTAGGGTCCAGGTGAGGGTACGACAACGCTCTAGAGGGAGCGTACGTGCGAGGGCGCGGGTTAGTGTCAGCGTACGGGTTAGGAGTAGGGGACGGCTGAGGGTCAGGCTTCGGGGAAGGGTTAGGGTTAGGGTTCGGGCTAGGGTTAGGGTTAGGGGACGGGGACGGTTTAGGGTCAAGGTGAGGGTACGACAACGCTCTAGGGGGAGCGTACGTGTGAGGGCGCGGGTTAGTGTCAGCGTACGGGTTAGGATTAGGGGACGGCTGAGGGTCAGGCTTCGGGGAAGGGTTAGGGTTAGGGTTCGGGCTAGGGTTAGGGTTAGGGGACGGGGACGGTTTAGGGTCCAGGTGAGGGTACGACAACGCTCTAGGGGGAGCGTACGTGTGAGGGCGCGGGTTAGTGTCAGCGTACGGGTTAGGATTAGGGGACGGCTGAGGGTCAGGCTTCGGGGAAGGGTTAGGGTTAGGGTTCGGGCTAGGGTTAGGGTTAGGGGACGGGGACGGTTTAGGGTCCAGGTGAGGGTACGACAACGCTCTAGGGGGAGCGTACGTGTGAGGGCGCGGGTTAGTGTCAGCGTACGGGTTAGGATTAGGGGACGGCTGAGGATCAGGCTTCGGGGAAGGGTTAGGGTTAGGGTTCGGGCTAGGGTTAGGGTTAGGGGACGGGGACGGTTTAGGGTCCAGGTGAGGGTACGACAACGCTCTAGGGGGAGTGTACATGTGAGGGCGCGGGTTAGTGTCAGCGTACGGGTTAGGATTAGGGGACGGCTGAGGGTCAGGCTTCGGTGAAGGGTTAGGGTTAGGGTTCGGGCTAGGGTTAGGGTTAGGGGACGGGGACGGTTTAGGTTCCAGGTGAGGGTACGACAACGCTCTAGGGGGAGCGTACGTGTGAGGGCGCGGGGTACTGTCAGCGTACGGGTTAGGATTAGGGGACGGCTGAGGGTCAGGCTTCGGGGAAGGGTTAGGGTTAGGGTTCGGGCTAGGGTTAGGTTTAGGTGACGGGGACGGTTTAGGGTCCAGGTGAGGGTACGACAACGCTCTAGGGGGAGCGTACGTGTGAGGGCGCGGGTTAGTGTCAGCGTACGGGTTAGGATTAGGGGACGGCTGAGGGTCAGGCTTCGGGGAAGGGTTAGGGTTAGGGTTCGGGCTAGGGTTAGGGTTAGGGGACGGGGACGGTTTAGGGTCGAGGTGAGGGTACGACAACGCTCTAGGGGGAGCGTACGTGTGAGGGCGCGGGTTAGTGTCAGCGTACGGGTTAGGATTAGGGGACGGCTGAGGGTCAGGCTTCGGGGAAGGGTTAGGGTTAGGGTTCGGGCTAGGGTTAGGGTTAGGGGACGGGGACGGTTTAGGGTCCAGGTGAGGGTACGACAACGCTCTAGGGGGAGCGTACGTGTGAGGGCGAGGGTTAGTGTCAGCGTACGGGTTAGGATTAGGGGACGGCTGAGGGTCAGGCTTCGGGAAAGTGTTAGGGTTAGGCTTCGGGCTAGGGTTAGGGTTAGGGGACGGGGACGGTTTAGGGTCCAGGTGAGGGTACGACAACGCGCTTGGGGGAGCGTACGTGTGAGGGCGCGGGTTAGTGTCAGCGTACGGGTTAGGATTAGGGGACGGCTGAGGGTCAGGCTTCGGGGAAGTGTTAGGGTTAGGGTTCGGGCTAGGGTTAGGGTTAGGGGACGGGGACGGTTTAGGGTCCAGGTGAGGGTACGACAACGCTATAGGGGGAGCGTACGTGCGAGGGCGCGGGTTAGTGTCAGCGTACGGGTTAGGATTAGGGGACGGCTGAGGGTCAGGCTTCGGGGAAGGTTTAGGGTTAGGGTTCGGGCTAGGGTTAGGGTTAGGGGACGGGGACGGTTTAGGGTCCAGGTGAGGGTACGACAACGCTCTAGGGGGAGCGTACGTGCGAGGGCGCGGGTTAGTGTCAGCGTACGGGTTAGGATTAGGGGACGGCTGAGGGTCAGGCTTCGGGAAAGTGTTAGGGTTAGGCTTCGGGCTAGGGTTAGGGTTAGGGGACGGGGACGGTTTAGGGTCCAGGTGAGGGTACGACAACGCGCTTGGGGGAGCGAACGTGTGAGGGCGCGCGTTAGTGTCAGCGTACGGGTTAGGATTAGGGGACGGCTGAGGGTCAGGCTTCGGGGAAGGGTTAGGGTTAGGGTTCGGGCTAGGGTTAGGGTTAGGGGACGGGGACGGTTTAGGGTCCAGGTGAGGGTACGACAACGCTCTAGGGGGAGCGTACGTGTGAGGGCGCGGGTTAGTGTCAGTGTACGGGTTAGGATTAGGGGACGGCTGAGGTTCTGGCTTCGGGGAAGTGTTAGGGTTAGGGTTCGGGCTAGGGTTAGGGTTAGGGGACGGGGACGGTTTAGGGTCCAGGTGAGGGTACGACAACGCTCTAGGGGGAGCGTACGTGTGAGGGCGCGGGTTAGTGTCAGCGTACGGGTTAGGATTAGGGGACGGCTGAGGGTCAGGCTTCGGGGAAGGGTTAGGGTTAGGGTTCGGGCTAGGGTTAGGGTTAGGGGACGGGGACGGTTTAGGGTCCAGGTGAGGGTACGACAACGCTCTAGGGGGAGCGTACGTGTGAGGGCGCGGGTTAGTGTCAGCGTACGGGTTAGGATTAGGGGACGGCTGAGGGTCAGGCTTCGGGGAAGGGTTAGGGTTAGGGTACGGGCTAGGGTTAGGGTTAGGGGACGTGGACGGTTTAGGGTCCAGGTGAGGGTACGACAACGCTCTAGGGGGAGCGTACGTGTGAGGGCGCGGGTTAGTGTCAGCGTACAGGTTAGGATTAGGGGACGGCTGAGGGTCAGGCTTCGGGGAAGGGTTAGGGTTAGGGTTCGGGCTAGGGTTAGGGTTAGGGGACGGGGACGGTTTAGGGTCCAGGTGAGGGTACGACAACGCTCTAGGGGGAGCGTACGTGTGAGGGCGCGGGTTAGTGTCAGCGTACGGGTTAGGATTAGGGGACGGCTGAGGGTCAGGCTTCGGGGAAGGGTTAGGGTTAGGGTTCGGGCTAGGGTTAGGGTTAGGGGACGGGGACGGTTTAGGGTCCAGGTGAGTGTACGACAACGCTCTAGGGGGAGCGTACATGCGAGGGCGCGGGTTAGTGTCAGCGTACGGGTTAGGATTAGGGGACGGCTGAGGGTCAGGCTTCGGGAAAGGGTTAGGGTTAGGCTTCGGGCTAGGGTTAGGGTTAGGGGACGGGGACGGTTTAGGGTCCAGGTGAGGGCACGACAACGCGCTTGGGGGAGCGTACGTGTGAGGGCGCGGGTTAGTGTCAGCGTACGGGTTAGGATTAGGGGACGGCTGAGGGTCAGGCTTCGGGGAAGGGTTAGGGTTAGGGTTCGGGCTAGGGTTAGGGTTAGGGGCACGGGGACGGTTTAGGGTCCACGTGAGGGTACGACAACGCTCTAGGGGGAGCGTACGTGCGAGGGCGCGGGTTAGTGTCAGCGTACGGGTTAGGATTAGGGGACGGCTGAGGGTCAGGCTTCGGGGAAGGGTTAGGGTTAGGGTTCGGGCTAGGGTTAGGGTTAGGGGACGGGGACGGTTTAGGGTCCAGGTGAGGGTACGACAACGCTCTAGGGGGAGCGTACGTGTGAGGGCGCGGGTTAGTGTCAGCGTACGGGTTAGGATTAGGGGACGGCTGAGGGTCAGGCTTCGGGGAAGGGTTAGGGTTAGGGTTCGGGCTAGGGTTAGGGTTAGGGGACGGGGACGGTTTAGGGGCCAGGTGAGGGTACGACAACGCTCTAGGGGGAGCGTACGTGTGAGGGCGCGGGTTAGTGTCAGCGTACGGGTTAGGATTAGGGGACGGCTGAGGGTCAGGCTTCGGGGAAGGGTTAGGGTTAGGGTTCGGGCTAGGGTTAGGGTTAGGGGACGGGGTCGGTTTAGGGTCCAGGTGAGGGTACGACAACGCTCTAGGGGGAGCGTACGTGTGAGGGCGCGGGTTAGTGTCAGCGTACGGGTTAGGATTAGGGGACGGCTGAGGGTCAGGCTTCGGGGAAGGGTTAGGGTTAGGGTTCGGGCTAGGGTTAGGGTTAGGGGACGGGGACGGTTTAGGGTCCAGGTGAGGGTACGACAACGCTCTAGGGGGAGTGTACATGTGAGGGCGCGAGTTAGTGTCAGCGTACGGGTTAGGATTAGGGGACGGCTGAGGGTCAGGCTTCGGTGAAGGGTTAGGGTTAGGGTTCGGGCTAGGGTTAGGGTTAGGGGACGGGGACGGTTTAGGTTCCAGGTGAGGGTACGACAACGCTCTAGGGGGAGCGTACGTGTGAGGGCGCGGGGTACTGTCAGCGTACGGGTTAGGATTAGGGGACGGCTGAGGGTCAGGCTTCGGGGAAGGGTTAGGGTTAGGGTTCGGGCTAGGGTTAGGGTTAGGTGACGGGGACGGTTTAGGGTCCAGGTGAGGGTACGACAACGCTCTAGGGGGAGCGTACGTGTGAGGGCGCGGGTTAGTGTCAGCGTACGGGTTAGGATTAGGGGACGGCTGAGGGTCAGGCTTCGGGGAAGGGTTAGGGTTAGGGTTCGGGCTAGGGTTAGGGTTAGGGGACGGGGACGGTTTAGGGTCGAGGTGAGGGTACGACAACGCTCTAGGGGGAGCGTACGTGTGAGGGCGCGGGTTAGTGTCAGCGTACGGGTTAGGATTAGGGGACGGCTGAGGGTCAGGCTTCGGGGAAGGGTTAGGGTTAGGGTTCGGGCTAGGGTTAGGGTTAAGGGACGGGGACGGGTTAGGGTCCAGGTGAGGGTACGACAACGCTCTAGGGGGAGCGTACGTGTGAGGGCGCGGGTTAGTGTCAGCGTACGGGTTAGGATTAGGGGACGGCTGAGGGTCAGGCTTCGGGGAAGGGTTAGGGTTAGGGTTCGGGCTAGGGTTAGGGTTAGGGTACGGGGACGGTTTAGGGTCCAGGTGAGGGTACGACAACGCTCTAGGGGGAGCGTACGTGTGAGGGCGCGGGTTAGTGTCAGCGTACGGGTTAGGATTAGGGGACGGCTGAGGGTCAGGCTTCGGGGAAGGGTTAGGGTTAGGGTTCGGGCTAGGGTTAGGGTTAGGGGACGGGGACGGTTTAGGGTCCAGGTGAGGGTACGACAACGCTCTAGGGGGAGCGTACGTGTGAGGGCGCGGGTTAGTGTCAGCGTACGGGTTAGGATTAGGGGACGGCTGAGGGTCAGGCTTCGGGGAAGGGTTAGGGTTAGGGTTCGGGCTAGGGTTAGGGTTAGGGGACGGGGACGGTTTAGGGTCCAGGTGAGGGTACGACAACGCTCTAGGGGGAGCGTACATGTGAGGGCGCGGGTTAGTGTCAGCGTACGGGTTAGGATTAGGGGACGGCTGATGGTCAGGCTTCGGGGAAGTGTTAGGGTTAGGCTTCGGGCTAGGGTTAGGGTTAGGGGACGGGGACGGTTTAGGGTCCAGGTGAGGGTACGACAACGCTCTAGGGGGAGCGTACGTGTGAGGGCGAGGGTTAGTGTCAGCGTACGGGTTAGGATTAGGGGACGGCTGAGGGTCAGGCTTCGGGAAAGGGTTAGGGTTAGGCTTCGGGCTAGGGTTAGGGTTAGGGGACGGGGACGGTTTAGGGTCCAGGTGAGGGTACGACAACGCGCTTGGGGGAGCGTACGTGTGAGGGCGCGGGTTAGTGTCAGCGTACGGGTTAGGATTAGGGGACGGCTGAGGGTCAGGCTTCGGGGAAGTGTTAGGGTTAGGGTTCGGGCTAGGGTTAGGGTTAGGGGACGGGGACGGTTTAGGGTCCAGGTGAGGGTACGACAACGCTATAGGGGGAGCGTACGTGCGAGGGCGCGGGTTAGTGTCAGCGTACGGGTTAGGATTAGGGGACGGCTGAGGGTCAGGCTTCGGGGAAGGTTTAGGGTTAGGGTTCGGGCTAGGGTTAGGGTTAGGGGACGGGGACGGTTTAGGGTCCAGGTGAGGGTACGACAACGCTCTAGGGGGAGCGTACGTGCGAGGGCGCGGGTTAGTGTCAGCGTACGGGTTAGGATTAGGGGACGGCTGAGGGTCAGGCTTCGGGAAAGGGTTAGGGTTAGGCTTCGGGCTAGGGTTAGGGTTAGGGGACGGGGACGGTTTAGGGTCCAGGTGAGGGTACGACAACGCGCTTGGGGGAGCGAACGTGTGAGGGCGCGGGTTAGTGTCAGCGTACGGGTTAGGATTAGGGGACGGCTGAGGGTCAGGCTTCGGGGAAGGGTTAGGGTTAGGGTTCGGGCTAGGGTTAGGGTTAGGGGACGGGGACGGTTTAGGGTCCAGGTGAGGGTACGACAACGCTCTAGGGGGAGCGTACGTGTGAGGGCGCGGGTTAGTGTCAGCGTACGGGTTAGGATTAGGGGACGGCTGAGGGTCAGGCTTCGGGGAAGGGTTAGGGTTAGGCTTCGGGCTAGGGTTAGGGTTAGGGGACGGGGACGGTTTAGGGTCCAGGTGAGGGTACGACAACGCTCTAGGGGGAGCGTACGTGTGAGGGCGCGGGTTAGTGTCAGCGTACGGGTTAGGATTAGGGGACGGCTGAGGTTCTGGCTTCGGGGAAGTGTTAGGGTTAGGGTTCGGGCTAGGGTTAGGGTTAGGGGACGGGGACGGTTTAGGGTCCAGGTGAGGGTACGACAACGCTCTAGGGGGAGCGTACGTGTGAGGGCGCTGGTTAGTGTCAGCGTACGGGTTAGGATTAGGGGACGGCTGAGGGTCAGGCTTCGGGGAAGGGTTAGGGTTAGGGTTCGGGCTAGGGTTAGGGTTAGGGGACGGGGACGGTTTAGGGTCCAGGTGAGGGTACGACAACGCTCTAGGGGGAGCGTACGTGTGAGGGCGCGGGTTAGTGTCAGCGTACGGGTTAGGATTAGGGGACGGCTGAGGGTCAGGCTTCGGGGAAGGGTTAGGGTTAGGGTTCGGGCTAGGGTTAGGGTTAGGGGACGTGGACGGTTTAGGGTCCAGGTGAGGGTACGACAACGCTCTAGGGGGAGCGTACGTGTGAGGGCGCGGGTTAGTGTCAGCGTACAGGTTAGGATTAGGGGACGGCTGAGGGTCAGGCTTCGGGGAAGGGTTAGGGTTAGGGTTCGGGCTAGGGTTAGGGTTAGGGGACGGGGACGGTTTAGGGTCCAGGTGAGGGTACGACAACGCTCTAGGGGGAGCGTACGTGTGAGGGCGCGGGTTAGTGTCAGCGTACGGATTAGGATTAGGGGACGGCTGAGGGTCAGGCTTCGGGGAAGGGTTAGGGTTAGGGTTCGGGCTAGGGTTAGGGTTAGGGGACGGGGACGGTTTAAGGTCCAGGTGAGTGTACGACAACGCTCTAGGGGGAGCGTACGTGTGAGGGCGCTGGTTAGTGTCAGCGTACGGGTTAGGATTAGGGGACGGCTGAGGGTCAGGCTTCGGGGAAGGGTTAGGGTTAGGGTTCGGACTAGGGTTAGGGTTAGGGGACGGGGACGGTTTAGGGTCCAGGTGAGGGTACGACAACGCTCTAGGGGGAGCGTACGTGTGAGGGCGCGGGTTAGTGTCAGCGTACGGGTTAGGATTAGGGGACGGCTGAGGGTCAGGCTTCGGGGAAGGGTTAGGGTTAGGGTTCGGGCTAGGGTTAGGGTTAGGGGACGGGGACGGTTTAGGGTCCAGGTGAGGGTACGACAACGCTCTAGGGGGAGCGTACGTGCGAGGGCGCGGGTTAGTGTCAGCGTACGGGTTAGGAGTAGGGGACGGCTGAGGGTCAGGCTTCGGGGAAGGGTTAGGGTTAGGGTTCGGGCTAGGGTTAGGGTTAGGGGACGGGGACGGTTTAGGGTCCAGGTGAGGGTACGACAACGCTCTAGGGGGAGCGTACGTGTGAGGGCGCGGGTTAGTGTCAGCGTACGGGTTAGGATTAGGGGACGGCTGAGGGTCAGGCTTCGGGGAAGGGTTAGGGTTAGGGTTCGGGCTAGGGTTAGGGTTAGGGGACGGGGACGGTTTAGGGGCCAGGTGAGGGTACGACAACGCTCTAGGGGGAGCGAACGTGTGAGGGCGCGGGTTAGTGTCAGCGTTCGGGTTAGGATTAGGGGACGGCTGAGGGTCAGGCTTCGGGGAAGGGTTAGGGTTAGGGTTCGGGCTAGGGTTAGGGTTAGGGGACAGGGACGGTTTAGGGTCCAGGTGAGGGTACGACAACGCTCTAGAGGGAGCGTACGTGCGAGGGCGCGGGTTAGTGTCAGCGTACGGGTTAGGAGTAGGGGACGGCTGAGGGTCAGGCTTCGGGGAAGGGTTAGGGTTAGGGTTCGGGCTAGGGTTAGGGTTAGGGGACGGGGACGGTTTAGGGTCCAGGTGAGGGTACGACAACGCTCTAGGGGGAGCGTACATGTGAGGGCGCTGGTTAGTGTCAGCGTACGGGTTAGGATTAGGGGACGGCTGAGGGTCAGGCTTCGGGGAAGGGTTAGGGTTAGGGTTCGGACTAGGGTTAGGGTTAGGGGACGGGGACGGTTTAGGGTCCAGGTGAGGGTACGACAACGCTCTAGGGGGAGCGTACGTGTGAGGGCGCGGGTTAGTGTCAGCGTACGGGTTAGGATTAGGGGACGGCTGAGGGTCAGGCTTCGGGGAAGGGTTAGGGTTAGGGTTCGGGCTAGGGTTAGGGTTAGGGGACGGGGACGGTTTAGGGTCCAGGTGAGGGTACGACAACGCTCTAGGGGGAGCGTACGTGCGAGGGCGCGGGTTAGTGTCAGCGTACGGGTTAGGAGTAGGGGACGGCTGAGGGTCAGGCTTCGGGGAAGGGTTAGGGTTAGGGTTCGGGCTAGGGTTAGGGTTAGGGGACGGGGACGGTTTAGGGTCCAGGTGAGGGTACGACAACGCTCTAGGGGGAGCGTACGTTTGAGGGCGCGGGTTAGTGTCAGCGTACGGTTTAGGATTAGGGGACGGCTGAGGGTCAGGCTTCGGGGAAGGGTTAGGGTTAGGGTTCGGGCTAGGGTTAGGGTTAGGGGACGGGGACGGTTTAGGGTCCAGGTGAGGGTACGACAACGCTCTAGGGGGAGCGTACGTGTGAGGGCGCGGGTTAGTGTCAGCGTACGGGTTAGGATTAGGGGACGGCTGAGGGTCAGGCTTCGGGGAAGGGTTAGGGTTAGGGTTCGGGCTAGGGTTAGGGTTAGGGGACGGGGACGGTTTAGGGTCCAGGTGAGGGTACGACAACGCTCTAGGGGGAGCGTACGTGTGAGGGCGCGGGTTAGTGTCAGCGTACGGGTTAGGATTAGGGGACGGCTGAGGATCAGGCTTCGGGGAAGGGTTAGGGTTAGGGTTCGGGCTAGGGTTAGGGTTAGGGGACGGGGACGGTTTAGGGTCCAGGTGAGGGTACGACAACGCTCTAGGGGGAGTGTACATGTGAGGGCGCGGGTTAGTGTCAGCGTACGGGTTAGGATTAGGGGACGGCTGAGGGTCAGGCTTCGGTGAAGGGTTAGGGTTAGGGTTCGGGCTAGGGTTAGGGTTAGGGGACGGGGACGGTTTAGGTTCCAGGTGAGGGTACGACAACGCTCTAGGGGGAGCGTACGTGTGAGGGCGCGGGGTACTGTCAGCGTACGGGTTAGGATTAGGGGACGGCTGAGGGTCAGGCTTCGGGGAAGGGTTAGGGTTAGGGTTCGGGCTAGGGTTAGGTTTAGGTGACGGGGACGGTTTAGGGTCCAGGTGAGGGTACGACAACGCTCTAGGGGGAGCGTACGTGTGAGGGCGCGGGTTAGTGTCAGCGTACGGGTTAGGATTAGGGGACGGCTGAGGGTCAGGCTTCGGGGAAGGGTTAGGGTTAGGGTTCGGGCTAGGGTTAGGGTTAGGGGACGGGGACGGTTTAGGGTCGAGGTGAGGGTACGACAACGCTCTAGGGGGAGCGTACGTGTGAGGGCGCGGGTTAGTGTCAGCGTACGGGTTAGGATTAGGGGACGGCTGAGGGTCAGGCTTCGGGGAAGGGTTAGGGTTAGGGTTCGGGCTAGGGTTAGGGTTAGGGGACGGGGACGGTTTAGGGTCCAGGTGAGGGTACGACAACGCTCTAGGGGGAGCGTACGTGTGAGGGCGAGGGTTAGTGTCAGCGTACGGGTTAGGATTAGGGGACGGCTGAGGGTCAGGCTTCGGGAAAGTGTTAGGGTTAGGCTTCGGGCTAGGGTTAGGGTTAGGGGACGGGGACGGTTTAGGGTCCAGGTGAGGGTACGACAACGCGCTTGGGGGAGCGTACGTGTGAGGGCGCGGGTTAGTGTCAGCGTACGGGTTAGGATTAGGGGACGGCTGAGGGTCAGGCTTCGGGGAAGTGTTAGGGTTAGGGTTCGGGCTAGGGTTAGGGTTAGGGGACGGGGACGGTTTAGGGTCCAGGTGAGGGTACGACAACGCTATAGGGGGAGCGTACGTGCGAGGGCGCGGGTTAGTGTCAGCGTACGGGTTAGGATTAGGGGACGGCTGAGGGTCAGGCTTCGGGGAAGGTTTAGGGTTAGGGTTCGGGCTAGGGTTAGGGTTAGGGGACGGGGACGGTTTAGGGTCCAGGTGAGGGTACGACAACGCTCTAGGGGGAGCGTACGTGCGAGGGCGCGGCTTAGTGTCAGCGTACGGGTTAGGATTAGGGGACGGCTGAGGGTCAGGCTTCGGGAAAGTGTTAGGGTTAGGCTTCGGGCTAGGGTTAGGGTTAGGGGACGGGGACGGTTTAGGGTCCAGGTGAGGGTACGACAACGCGCTTGGGGGAGCGAACGTGTGAGGGCGCGCGTTAGTGTCAGCGTACGGGTTAGGATTAGGGGACGGCTGAGGGTCAGGCTTCGGGGAAGGGTTAGGGTTAGGGTTCGGGCTAGGGTTAGGGTTAGGGGACGGGGACGGTTTAGGGTCCAGGTGAGGGTACGACAACGCTCTAGGGGGAGCGTACGTGTGAGGGCGCGGGTTAGTGTCAGTGTACGGGTTAGGATTAGGGGACGGCTGAGGTTCTGGCTTCGGGGAAGTGTTAGGGTTAGGGTTCGGGCTAGGGTTAGGGTTAGGGGACGGGGACGGTTTAGGGTCCAGGTGAGGGTACGACAACGCTCTAGGGGGAGCGTACGTGTGAGGGCGCGGGTTAGTGTCAGCGTACGGGTTAGGATTAGGGGACGGCTGAGGGTCAGGCTTCGGGGAAGGGTTAGGGTTAGGGTTCGGGCTAGGGTTAGGGTTAGGGGACGGGGACGGTTTAGGGTCCAGGTGAGGGTACGACAACGCTCTAGGGGGAGCGTACGTGTGAGGGCGCGGGTTAGTGTCAGCGTACGGGTTAGGATTAGGGGACGGCTGAGGGTCAGGCTTCGGGGAAGGGTTAGGGTTAGGGTACGGGCTAGGGTTAGGGTTAGGGGACGTGGACGGTTTAGGGTCCAGGTGAGGGTACGACAACGCTCTAGGGGGAGCGTACGTGTGAGGGCGCGGGTTAGTGTCAGCGTACAGGTTAGGATTAGGGGACGGCTGAGGGTCAGGCTTCGGGGAAGGGTTAGGGTTAGGGTTCGGGCTAGGGTTAGGGTTAGGGGACGGGGACGGTTTAGGGTCCAGGTGAGGGTACGACAACGCTCTAGGGGGAGCGTACGTGTGAGGGCGCGGGTTAGTGTCAGCGTACGGGTTAGGATTAGGGGACGGCTGAGGGTCAGGCTTCGGGGAAGGGTTAGGGTTAGGGTTCGGGCTAGGGTTAGGGTTAGGGGACGGGGACGGTTTAGGGTCCAGGTGAGTGTACGACAACGCTCTAGGGGGAGCGTACATGCGAGGGCGCGGGTTAGTGTCAGCGTACGGGTTAGGATTAGGGGACGGCTGAGGGTCAGGCTTCGGGGAAGGGTTAGGGTTAGGGTTCGGGCTAGGGTTAGGGTTAGGGTACGGGGACGGTTTAGGGTCCAGGTGAGGGTACGACAACGCTCTAGGGGGAGCGTACGTGTGAGGGCGCGGGTTAGTGTCAGCGTACGGGTTAGGATTAGGGGACGGCTGAGGGTCAGGCTTCGGGGAAGGGTTAGGGTTAGGGTTCGGGCTAGGGTTAGGGTTAGGGGACGGGGACGGTTTAGGGTCCAGGTGAGGGTACGACAACGCTCTAGGGGGAGCGTACGTGTGAGGGCGCGGGTTAGTGTCAGCGTACGGGTTAGGATTAGGGGACGGCTGAGGGTCAGGCTTCGGGGAAGGGTTAGGGTTAGGGTTCGGGCTAGGGTTAGGGTTAGGGGACGGGGACGGTTTAGGGTCCAGGTGAGGGTACGACAACGCTCTAGGGGGAGCGTACATGTGAGGGCGCGGGTTAGTGTCAGCGTACGGGTTAGGATTAGGGGACGGCTGATGGTCAGGCTTCGGGGAAGTGTTAGGGTTAGGCTTCGGGCTAGGGTTAGGGTTAGGGGACGGGGACGGTTTAGGGTCCAGGTGAGGGTACGACAACGCTCTAGGGGGAGCGTACGTGTGAGGGCGAGGGTTAGTGTCAGCGTACGGGTTAGGATTAGGGGACGGCTGAGGGTCAGGCTTCGGGAAAGGGTTAGGGTTAGGCTTCGGGCTAGGGTTAGGGTTAGGGGACGGGGACGGTTTAGGGTCCAGGTGAGGGTACGACAACGCGCTTGGGGGAGCGTACGTGTGAGGGCGCGGGTTAGTGTCAGCGTACGGGTTAGGATTAGGGGACGGCTGAGGGTCAGGCTTCGGGGAAGTGTTAGGGTTAGGGTTCGGGCTAGGGTTAGGGTTAGGGGACGGGGACGGTTTAGGGTCCAGGTGAGGGTACGACAACGCTATAGGGGGAGCGTACGTGCGAGGGCGCGGGTTAGTGTCAGCGTACGGGTTAGGATTAGGGGACGGCTGAGGGTCAGGCTTCGGGGAAGGTTTAGGGTTAGGGTTCGGGCTAGGGTTAGGGTTAGGGGACGGGGACGGTTTAGGGTCCAGGTGAGGGTACGACAACGCTCTAGGGGGAGCGTACGTGCGAGGGCGCGGGTTAGTGTCAGCGTACGGGTTAGGATTAGGGGACGGCTGAGGGTCAGGCTTCGGGAAAGGGTTAGGGTTAGGCTTCGGGCTAGGGTTAGGGTTAGGGGACGGGGACGGTTTAGGGTCCAGGTGAGGGTACGACAACGCGCTTGGGGGAGCGAACGTGTGAGGGCGCGGGTTAGTGTCAGCGTACGGGTTAGGATTAGGGGACGGCTGAGGGTCAGGCTTCGGGGAAGGGTTAGGGTTAGGGTTCGGGCTAGGGTTAGGGTTAGGGGACGGGGACGGTTTAGGGTCCAGGTGAGGGTACGACAACGCTCTAGGGGGAGCGTACGTGTGAGGGCGCGGGTTAGTGTCAGCGTACGGGTTAGGATTAGGGGACGGCTGAGGGTCAGGCTTCGGGGAAGGGTTAGGGTTAGGCTTCGGGCTAGGGTTAGGGTTAGGGGACGGGGACGGTTTAGGGTCCAGGTGAGGGTACGACAACGCTCTAGGGGGAGCGTACGTGTGAGGGCGCGGGTTAGTGTCAGCGTACGGGTTAGGATTAGGGGACGGCTGAGGTTCTGGCTTCGGGGAAGTGTTAGGGTTAGGGTTCGGGCTAGGGTTAGGGTTAGGGGACGGGGACGGTTTAGGGTCCAGGTGAGGGTACGACAACGCTCTAGGGGGAGCGTACGTGTGAGGGCGCTGGTTAGTGTCAGCGTACGGGTTAGGATTAGGGGACGGCTGAGGGTCAGGCTTCGGGGAAGGGTTAGGGTTAGGGTTCGGGCTAGGGTTAGGGTTAGGGGACGGGGACGGTTTAGGGTCCAGGTGAGGGTACGACAACGCTCTAGGGGGAGCGTACGTGTGAGGGCGCGGGTTAGTGTCAGCGTACGGGTTAGGATTAGGGGACGGCTGAGGGTCAGGCTTCGGGGAAGGGTTAGGGTTAGGGTTCGGGCTAGGGTTAGGGTTAGGGGACGTGGACGGTTTAGGGTCCAGGTGAGGGTACGACAACGCTCTAGGGGGAGCGTACGTGTGAGGGCGCGGGTTAGTGTCAGCGTACAGGTTAGGATTAGGGGACGGCTGAGGGTCAGGCTTCGGGGAAGGGTTAGGGTTAGGGTTCGGGCTAGGGTTAGGGTTAGGGGACGGGGACGGTTTAGGGTCCAGGTGAGGGTACGACAACGCTCTAGGGGGAGCGTACGTGTGAGGGCGCGGGTTAGTGTCAGCGTACGGATTAGGATTAGGGGACGGCTGAGGGTCAGGCTTCGGGGAAGGGTTAGGGTTAGGGTTCGGGCTAGGGTTAGGGTTAGGGGACGGGGACGGTTTAAGGTCCAGGTGAGTGTACGACAACGCTCTAGGGGGAGCGTACGTGTGAGGGCGCTGGTTAGTGTCAGCGTACGGGTTAGGATTAGGGGACGGCTGAGGGTCAGGCTTCGGGGAAGGGTTAGGGTTAGGGTTCGGACTAGGGTTAGGGTTAGGGGACGGGGACGGTTTAGGGTCCAGGTGAGGGTACGACAACGCTCTAGGGGGAGCGTACGTGTGAGGGCGCGGGTTAGTGTCAGCGTACGGGTTAGGATTAGGGGACGGCTGAGGGTCAGGCTTCGGGGAAGGGTTAGGGTTAGGGTTCGGGCTAGGGTTAGGGTTAGGGGACGGGGACGGTTTAGGGTCCAGGTGAGGGTACGACAACGCTCTAGGGGGAGCGTACGTGCGAGGGCGCGGGTTAGTGTCAGCGTACGGGTTAGGAGTAGGGGACGGCTGAGGGTCAGGCTTCGGGGAAGGGTTAGGGTTAGGGTTCGGGCTAGGGTTAGGGTTAGGGGACGGGGACGGTTTAGGGTCCAGGTGAGGGTACGACAACGCTCTAGGGGGAGCGTACGTGTGAGGGCGCGGGTTAGTGTCAGCGTACGGGTTAGGATTAGGGGACGGCTGAGGGTCAGGCTTCGGGGAAGGGTTAGGGTTAGGGTTCGGGCTAGGGTTAGGGTTAGGGGACGGGGACGGTTTAGGGGCCAGGTGAGGGTACGACAACGCTCTAGGGGGAGCGAACGTGTGAGGGCGCGGGTTAGTGTCAGCGTTCGGGTTAGGATTAGGGGACGGCTGAGGGTCAGGCTTCGGGGAAGGGTTAGGGTTAGGGTTCGGGCTAGGGTTAGGGTTAGGGGACAGGGACGGTTTAGGGTCCAGGTGAGGGTACGACAACGCTCTAGAGGGAGCGTACGTGCGAGGGCGCGGGTTAGTGTCAGCGTACGGGTTAGGAGTAGGGGACGGCTGAGGGTCAGGCTTCGGGGAAGGGTTAGGGTTAGGGTTCGGGCTAGGGTTAGGGTTAGGGGACGGGGACGGTTTAGGGTCCAGGTGAGGGTACGACAACGCTCTAGGGGGAGCGTACATGTGAGGGCGCTGGTTAGTGTCAGCGTACGGGTTAGGATTAGGGGACGGCTGAGGGTCAGGCTTCGGGGAAGGGTTAGGGTTAGGGTTCGGACTAGGGTTAGGGTTAGGGGACGGGGACGGTTTAGGGTCCAGGTGAGGGTACGACAACGCTCTAGGGGGAGCGTACGTGTGAGGGCGCGGGTTAGTGTCAGCGTACGGGTTAGGATTAGGGGACGGCTGAGGGTCAGGCTTCGGGGAAGGGTTAGGGTTAGGGTTCGGGCTAGGGTTAGGGTTAGGGGACGGGGACGGTTTAGGGTCCAGGTGAGGGTACGACAACGCTCTAGGGGGAGCGTACGTGCGAGGGCGCGGGTTAGTGTCAGCGTACGGGTTAGGAGTAGGGGACGGCTGAGGGTCAGGCTTCGGGGAAGGGTTAGGGTTAGGGTTCGGGCTAGGGTTAGGGTTAGGGGACGGGGACGGTTTAGGGTCCAGGTGAGGGTACGACAACGCTCTAGGGGGAGCGTACGTTTGAGGGCGCGGGTTAGTGTCAGCGTACGGTTTAGGATTAGGGGACGGCTGAGGGTCAGGCTTCGGGGAAGGGTTAGGGTTAGGGTTCGGGCTAGGGTTAGGGTTAGGGGACGGGGACGGTTTAGGGTCCAGGTGAGGGTACGACAACGCTCTAGGGGGAGCGTACGTGTGAGGGCGCGGGTTAGTGTCAGCGTACGGGTTAGGATTAGGGGA
This sequence comes from Globicephala melas, assembly GCF_963455315.2. Taxonomy (NCBI): domain Eukaryota; kingdom Metazoa; phylum Chordata; class Mammalia; order Artiodactyla; family Delphinidae; genus Globicephala; species Globicephala melas. Next base: position 552,000 of record NW_027207323.1, read on the forward strand.
CGGCTGAGGGTCAGGCTTCGGGAAAGGGTTAGGGTTAGGGTTCGGGCTAGGGTTAGGGTTAGGGGACGGGGACGGTTTAGGGTCCAGGTGAGGGTACGACAACGCTCTAGGGGGAGCGTACGTGTGAGGGCGCGGGTTAGTGTCAGCGTACGGGTTAGGATTAGGGGACGGCTGAGGGTCAGGCTTCGGGGAAGGGTTAGGGTTAGGGTTCGGGCTAGGGTTAGGGTTAGGGGACGGGGACGGTTTAGGGTCCAGGTGAGGGTACGACAACACTCTAGGGGGAGCGTACGTGTGAGGGCGCGGGTTAGTGTCAGCGTACGGGTTAGGATTACGGGACGGCTGAGGGTCAGGCTTCGGGGAAGGGTTAGGGTTAGGGTTCGGGCTAGGGTTAGGGTTAGGGGACGGGGACGGTTTAGGGTCCAGGTGAGGGCACGACAACGCGCTTGGGGGAGCGTACGTGTGAGGGCGCGGGTTAGTGTCAGCGTACGGGTTAGGATTAGGGGACGGCTGAGGGTCAGGCTTCGGGGAAGGGTTAGGGTTAGGGTTCGGGCTAGGGTTAGGGTTAGGGGCACGGGGACGGTTTAGGGTCCACGTGAGGGTACGACAACGCTCTAGGGGGAGCGTACGTGCGAGGGCGCGGGTTAGTGTCAGCGTACGGGTTAGGATTAGGGGACGGCTGAGGGTCAGGCTTCGGGGAAGGGTTAGGGTTAGGGTTCGGGCTAGGGTTAGGGTTAGGGGACGGGGACGGTTTAGGGTCCAGGTGAGGGTACGACAACGCTCTAGGGGGAGCGTACGTGCGAGGGCGCGGGTTAGTGTCAGCGTACGGGTTAGGATTAGGGGACGGCTGAGGGTCAGGCTTCGGGGAAGGGTTAGGGTTAGGGTTCGGGCTAGGGTTAGGGTTAGTTGTCGGGGACGGTTTAGGGTCCAGGTGAGGGTACGACAACGCTCTAGGGGGAGCGTACGTGTGAGGGCGCGGGTTAGTGTCAGCGTACGGGTTAGAATTAGGGGACGGCTGAGGGTCAGGCTTCGGGGAAGGGTTAGGGTTAGGGTTCGGGCTAGGGTTAGGGTTAGGGGACGGGGACGGTTTAGGGTCCAGGTGAGGGTACGACAACGCTCTAGAGGGAGCGTACGTGCGAGGGCGCGGGTTAGTGTCAGCGTACGGGTTAGGAGTAGGGGACGGCTGAGGGTCAGGCTTCGGGGAAGGGTTAGGGTTAGGGTTCGGGCTAGGGTTAGGGTTAGGGGACGGGGACGGTTTAGGGTCCAGGTGAGGGTACGACAACGCTCTAGGGGGAGCGTACGTGTGAGGGCGCGGGTTAGTGTCAGCGTACGGGTTAGGATTAGGGGACGGCTGAGGGTCAGGCTTCGGGGAAGGGTTAGGGTTAGGCTTCGGGCTAGGGTTAGGGTTAGGGGACGGGGACGGTTTAGGGTCCAGGTGAGGGTACGACAACGCTCTAGGGGGAGCGTACGTGTGAGGGCGCGGGTTAGTGTCAGCGTACGGGTTAGGATTAGGGGACGGCTGAGGGTCAGGCTTCGGGGAAGGGTTAGGGTTAGGGTTCGGGCTAGGGTTAGGGTTAGGGGACGGGGACGGTTTAGGGTCCAGGTGAGGGTACGACAACGCTCTAGGGGGAGCGTACGTGTGAGGGCGCGGGTTAGTGTCAGCGTACGGGTTAGGATTAGGGGACGGCTGAGGGTCAGGCTTCGGGAAAGGGTTAGGGTTAGGCTTCGGGCTAGGGTTAGGGTTAGGGGACGGGGACGGTTTAGGGTCCAGGTGAGGGTACGACAACGCGCTTGGGGGAGCGTACGTGTGAGGGCGCGGGTTAGTGTCAGCGTACGGGTTAGGATTAGGGGACGGCTGAGGGTCAGGCTTCGGGGAAGTGTTAGGGTTAGGGTTCGGGCTAGGGTTAGGGTTAGGGGACGGGGACGGTTTAGGGTCCAGGTGAGGGTACGACAACGCTATAGGGGGAGCGTACGTGCGAGGGCGCGGGTTAGTGTCAGCGTACGGGTTAGGATTAGGGGACGGCTGAGGGTCAGGCTTCGGGGAAGGGTTAGGGTTAGGGTTCGGGCTAGGGTTAGGGTTAGGGGACGGGGACGGTTTAGGGTCCAGGTGAGGGTACGACAACGCTCTAGGGGGAGCGTACGTGCGAGGGCGCGGGTTAGTGTCAGCGTACGGGTTAGGATTAGGGGACGGCTGAGGGTCAGGCTTCGGGAAAGGGTTAGGGTTAGGCTTCGGGCTAGGGTTAGGGTTAGGGGACGGGGACGGTTTAGGGTCCAGGTGAGGGTACGACAACACGCTTGGGGGAGCGAACGTGTGAGGGCGCGGGTTAGTGTCAGCGTACGGGTTAGGATTACGGGACGGCTGAGGGTCAGGCTTCGGGGAAGGGTTAGGGTTAGGGTTCGGGCTAGGGTTAGGGTTAGGGGACGGGGACGGTTTAGGGTCCAGGTGAGGGTACGACAACGCTCTAGGGGGAGCGTACGTGTGAGGGCGCGGGTTAGTGTCAGCGTACGGGTTAGGATTAGGGGACGGCTGAGGGTCAGGCTTCGGGGAAGGGTTAGGGTTAGGCTTCGGGCTAGGGTTAGGGTTAGGGGACGGGGACGGTTTAGGGTCCAGGTGAGGGTACGACAACGCTCTAGGGGGAGCGTACGTGTGAGGGCGTGGGTTAGTGTCAGTGTACGGGTTAGGATTAGGGGACGGCTGAGGTTCTGGCTTCGGGGAAGTGTTAGGGTTAGGGTTCGGGCTAGGGTTAGGGTTAGGGGACGGGGACGGTTTAGGGTCCAGGTGAGGGTACGACAACGCTCTAGGGGGAGCGTACGTGTGAGGGCGCGGGTTAGTGTCAGCGTACGGGTTAGGATTAGGGGACGGATGAGGGTCAGGCTTCGGGGAAGGGTTAGGGTTAGGGTTCGGGCTAGGGTTAGGGTTAGGGGACGGGGACGGTTTAGGGTCCAGGTGAGGGTACGACAACGCTCTAGGGGGAGCGTACGTGTGAGGGCGCGGGTTAGTGTCAGCGTACGGGTTAGGATTAGGGGACGGCTGAGGGTCAGGCTTCGGGGAAGGGTTAGGGTTAGGGTTCGGGCTAGGGTTAGGGTTAGGGGACGTGGACGGTTTGGGTCCAGGTGAGGGTACGACAACGCTCTAGGGGGAGCGTACGTGTGAGGGCGCGGGTTAGTGTCAGCGTACAGGTTAGGATTAGGGGACGGCTGAGGGTCAGGCTTCGGGGAAGGGTTAGGGTTAGGGTTCGGGCTAGGGTTAGGGTTAGGGGACGGGGACGGTTTAGGGTCCAGGTGAGGGTACGACAACGCTCTAGGGGGAGCGTACGTGTGAGGGCGCGGGTTAGTGTCAGCGTACGGGTTAGGATTAGGGGACGGCTGAGGGTCAGGCTTCGGGGAAGGGTTAGGGTTAGGGTTCGGGCTAGGGTTAGGGTTAGGGGACGGGGACGGTTTAGGGTCCAGGTGAGGGCACGACAACGCGCTTGGGGGAGCGTACGTGTGAGGGCGCGGGTTAGTGTCAGCGTACGGGTTAGGATTAGGGGACGGCTGAGGGTCAGGCTTCGGGGAAGGGTTAGGGTTAGGGTTCGGGCTAGGGTTAGGGTTAGGGGCACGGGGACGGTTTAGGGTCCACGTGAGGGTACGACAACGCTCTAGGGGGAGCGTACGTGCGAGGGCGCGGGTTAGTGTCAGCGTACGGGTTAGGATTAGGGGACGGCTGAGGGTCAGGCTTCGGGGAAGGGTTAGGGTTAGGGTTCGGGCTAGGGTTAGGGTTAGGGGACGGGGACGGTTTAGGGGCCAGGTGAGGGTACGACAACGCTCTAGGGGGAGCGAACGTGTGAGGGCGCAGGTTAGTGTCAGCGTTCGGGTTAGGATTAGGGGACGGCTGAGGGTCAGGCTTCGGGGAAGGGTTAGGGTTAGGGTTCGGGCTAGGGTTAGGGTTAGGGGACGGGGACGGTTTAGGGTCCAGGTGAGGGTACGACAACGCTCTAGAGGGAGCGTACGTGCGAGGGCGCGGGTTAGTGTCAGCGTACGGGTTAGGAGTAGGGGACGGCTGAGGGTCAGGCTTCGGGGAAGGGTTAGGGTTAGGGTTCGGGCTAGGGTTAGGGTTAGGGGACGGGGACGGTTTAGGGTCCAGGTGAGGGTACGACAACGCTCTAGGGGGAGCGTACGTGTGAGGGCGCGGGGTACTGTCAGCGTACGGGTTAGGATTAGGGGACGGCTGAGGGTCAGGCTTCGGGGAAGGGTTAGGGTTAGGGTTCGGGCTAGGGTTAGGGTTAGGTGACGGGGACGGTTTAGGGTCCAGGTGAGGGTACGACAACGCTCTAGGGGGAGCGTACGTGTGAGGGCGCGGGTTAGTGTCAGCGTACGGGTTAGGATTAGGGGACGGCTGAGGGTCAGGCTTCGGGGAAGGGTTAGGGTTAGGGTTCGGGCTAGGGTTAGGGTTAGGGGACGGGGACGGTTTAGGGTCCAGGTGAGGGTACGACAACGCTCTAGAGGGAGCGTACGTGCGAGGGCGCGGGTTAGTGTCAGCGTACGGGTTAGGAGTAGGGGACGGCTGAGGGTCAGGCTTCGGGGAAGGGTTAGGGTTAGGGTTCGGGCTAGGGTTAGGGTTAGGGGACGGGGACGGTTTAGGGTCCAGGTGAGGGTACGACAACGCTCTAGGGGGAGCGTACGTGTGAGGGCGCGGGTTAGTGTCAGCGTACGGGTTAGGATTAGGGGACGGCTGAGGGTCAGGCTTCGGGGAAGGGTTAGGGTTAGGGTTCGGGCTAGGGTTAGGGTTAGGGGACGGGGACGGTTTAGGGTCCAGGTGAGGGTACGACAACGCTCTAGGGGGAGCGTACGTGTGAGGGCGCGGGTTAGTGTCAGCGTACGGGTTAGGATTAGGGGACGGCTGAGGGTCAGGCTTCGGGGAAGAGTTAGGGTTAGGGTTCGGACTAGGGTTAGGGTTAGGGGACGGGGACGGTTTAGGGTCCAGGTGAGGGTACGACAACGCTCTAGGGGGAGCGTACGTGTGAGGGCGCGGGTTAGTGTCAGCGTACGGGTTAGGATTAGGGGACGGCTGAGGGTCAGGCTTCGGGGAAGGGTTAGGGTTAGGGTTCGGGCTAGGGTTAGGGTTAGGGGACGGGGACGGTTTAGGGTCCAGGTGAGGGTACGACAACGCTCTAGGGGGAGCGTACGTGCGAGGGCGCGGGTTAGTGTCAGCGTACGGGTTAGGAGTAGGGGACGGCTGAGGGTCAGGCTTCGGGGAAGGGTTAGGGTTAGGGTTCGGGCTAGGGTTAGGGTTAGGGGACGGGGACGGTTTAGGGTCCAGGTGAGGGTACGACAACGCTCTAGGGGGAGCGTACGTTTGAGGGCGCGGGTTAGTGTCAGCGTACGGTTTAGGATTAGGGGACGGCTGAGGGTCAGGCTTCGGGGAAGGGTTAGGGTTAGGGTTCGGGCTAGGGTTAGGGTTAGGGGACGGGGACGGTTTAGGGTCCAGGTGAGGGTACGACAACGCTCTAGGGGGAGCGTACGTGTGAGGGCGCGGGTTAGTGTCAGCGTACGGGTTAGGATTAGGGGACGGCTGAGGGTCAGGCTTCGGGAAAGGGTTAGGGTTAGGGTTCGGGCTAGGGTTAGGGTTAGGGGACGGGGACGGTTTAGGGTCCAGGTGAGGGTACGACAACGCTCTAGGGGGAGCGTACGTGTGAGGGCGCGGGTTAGTGTCAGCGTACGGGTTAGGATTAGGGGACGGCTGAGGGTCAGGCTTCGGGGAAGGGTTAGGGTTAGGCTTCGGGCTAGGGTTAGGGTTAGGGGACGGGGACGGTTTAGGGTCCAGGTGAGGGTACGACAACGCTCTAGGGGGAGCGTACGTGTGAGGGCGCGGGTTAGTGTCAGCGTACGGGTTAGGATTAGGGGACGGCTGAGTGTCAGGCTTCGGGGAAGGGTTAGGGTTAGGGTTCGGGCTAGGGTTAGGGTTAGGGGACGGGGACGGTTTAGGGTCGAGGTGAGGGCACGACAACGCGCTTGGGGGAGCGTACGTGTGAGGGCGCGGGTTAGTGTCAGCGTACGGGTTAGGATTAGGGGACGGCTGAGGGTCAGGCTTCGGGGAAGGGTTAGGGTTAGGGTTCGGGCTAGGGTTAGGGTTAGGGGCACGGGGACGGTTTAGGGTCCACGTGAGGGTACGACAACGCTCTAGGGGGAGCGTACGTGCGAGGGCGCGGGTTAGTGTCAGCGTACGGGTTAGGATTAGGGGACGGCTGAGGGTCAGGCTTCGGGGAAGGGTTAGGGTTAGGGTTCGGGCTAGGGTTAGGGTTAGGGGACGGGGACGGTTTAGGGTCCAGGTGAGGGTACGACAACGCTCTAGGGGGAGCGTACGTGCGAGGGCGCGGGTTAGTGTCAGCGTACGGGTTAGGAGTAGGGGACGGCTGAGGGTCAGGCTTCGGGGAAGGGTTAGGGTTAGGGTTCGGGCTAGGGTTAGGGTTAGGGGACGGGGACGGTTTAGGGTCCAGGTGAGGGTACGACAACGCTCTAGGGGGAGCGTACGTTTGAGGGCGCGGGTTAGTGTCAGCGTACGGTTTAGGATTAGGGGACGGCTGAGGGTCAGGCTTCGGGGAAGGGTTAGGGTTAGGGTTCGGGCTAGGGTTAGGGTTAGGGGACGGGGACGGTTTAGGGTCCAGGTGAGGGTACGACAACGCTCTAGGGGGAGCGTACGTGTGAGGGCGCGGGTTAGTGTCAGCGTACGGGTTAGGATTAGGGGACGGCTGAGGGTCAGGCTTCGGGAAAGGGTTAGGGTTAGGGTTCGGGCTAGGGTTAGGGTTAGGGGACGGGGACGGTTTAGGGTCCAGGTGAGGGTACGACAACGCTCTAGGGGGAGCGTACGTGTGAGGGCGCGGGTTAGTGTCAGCGTACGGGTTAGGATTAGGGGACGGCTGAGGGTCAGGCTTCGGGGAAGGGTTAGGGTTAGGGTTCGGGCTAGGGTTAGGGTTAGGGGACGGGGACGGTTTAGGGTCCAGGTGAGGGTACGACAACGCTCTAGGGGGAGCGTACGTGTGAGGGCGCGGGTTAGTGTCAGCGTACGGGTTAGGATTAGGGGACGGCTGAGTGTCAGGCTTCGGGGAAGGGTTAGGGTTAGGGTTCGGGCTAGGGTTAGGGTTAGGGGACGGGGACGGTTTAGGGTCGAGGTGAGGGCACGACAACGCGCTTGGGGGAGCGTACGTGTGAGGGCGCGGGTTAGTGTCAGCGTACGGGTTAGGATTAGGGGACGGCTGAGGGTCAGGCTTCGGGGAAGGGTTAGGGTTAGGGTTCGGGCTAGGGTTAGGGTTAGGGGACGGGGACGGTTTAGGGTCCAGGTGAGGGTACGACAACGCTCTAGGGGGAGCGTACGTGTGAGGGCGCGGGTTAGTGTCAGCGTACGGGTTAGGATTAGGGGACGGATGAGGGTCAGGCTTCGGGGAAGGGTTAGGGTTAGGGTTCGGGCTAGGGTTAGGGTTAGGGGACGGGGACGGTTTAGGGTCCAGGTGAGGGTACGACAACGCTCTAGGGGGAGCGTACGTGTGAGGGCGCGGGTTAGTGTCAGCGTACGGGTTAGGATTAGGGGACGGCTGAGGGTCAGGCTTCGGGGAAGGGTTAGGGTTAGGGTTCGGGCTAGGGTTAGGGTTAGGGGCACGGGGACGGTTTAGGGTCCACGTGAGGGTACGACAACGCTCTAGGGGGAGCGTACGTGCGAGGGCGCGGGTTAGTGTCAGCGTACGGGTTAGGATTAGGGGACGGCTGAGGGTCAGGCTTCGGGGAAGGGTTAGGGTTAGGGTTCGGGCTAGGGTTAGGGTTAGGGGACGGGGACGGTTTAGGGGCCAGGTGAGGGTACGACAACGCTCTAGGGGGAGCGAACGTGTGAGGGCGCGGGTTAGTGTCAGCGTTCGGGTTAGGATTAGGGGACGGCTGAGGGTCAGGCTTCGGGGAAGGGTTAGGGTTAGGGTTCGGGCTAGGGTTAGGGTTAGGGGACGGGGACGGTTTAGGATCCAGGTGAGGGTACGACAACGCTCTAGAGGGAGCGTACGTGCGAGGGCGCGGGTTAGTGTCAGCGTACGGGTTAGGAGTAGGGGACGGCTGAGGGTCAGGCTTCGGGGAAGGGTTAGGGTTAGGGTTCGGGCTAGGGTTAGGGTTAGGGGACGGGGACGGTTTAGGGTCCAGGTGAGGGTACGACAACGCTCTAGGGGGAGCGTACGTGTGAGGGCGCGGGGTACTGTCAGCGTACGGGTTAGGATTAGGGGACGGCTGAGGGTCAGGCTTCGGGGAAGGGTTAGGGTTAGGGTTCGGGCTAGGGTTAGGGTTAGGTGACGGGGACGGTTTAGGGTCCAGGTGAGGGTACGACAACGCTCTAGGGGGAGCGTACGTGTGAGGTCGCGGGTTAGTGTCAGCGTACGGGTTAGGATTAGGGGACGGCTGAGGGTCAGGCTTCGGGGAAGGGTTAGGGTTAGGGTTCGGGCTAGGGTTAGGGTTAGGGGACGGGGACGGTTTAGGGTCCAGGTGAGGGTACGACAACGCTCTAGAGGGAGCGTACGTGCGAGGGCGCGGGTTAGTGTCAGCGTACGGGTTAGGAGTAGGGGACGGCTGAGGGTCAGGCTTCGGGGAAGGGTTAGGGTTAGGGTTCGGGCTAGGGTTAGGGTTAGGGGACGGGGACGGTTTAGGGTCCAGGTGAGGGTACGACAACGCTCTAGGGGGAGCGTACGTGTGAGGGCGCGGGTTAGTGTCAGCGTACGGGTTAGGATTAGGGGACGGCTGAGGGTCAGGCTTCGGGGAAGGGTTAGGGTTAGGGTTCGGGCTAGGGTTAGGGTTAGGGGACGGGGACGGTTTAGGGTCCAGGTGAGGGTACGACAACGCTCTAGGGGGAGCGTACGTGTGAGGGCGCAGGTTAGTGTCAGCGTACGGGTTAGGATTAGGGGACGGCTGAGGGTCAGGCTTCGGGGAAGGGTTAGGGTTAGGGTTCGGACTAGGGTTAGGGTTAGGGGACGGGGACGGTTTAGGGTCCAGGTGAGGGTACGACAACGCTCTAGGGGGAGCGTACGTGTGAGGGCGCGGGTTAGTGTCAGCGTACGGGTTAGGATTAGGGGACGGCTGAGGGTCAGGCTTCGGGGAAGGGTTAGGGTTAGGGTTCGGGCTAGGGTTAGGGTTAGGGGACGGGGACGGTTTAGGGTCCAGGTGAGGGTACGACAACGCTCTAGGGGGAGCGTACGTGCGAGGGCGCGGGTTAGTGTCAGCGTACGGGTTAGGAGTAGGGGACGGCTGAGGGTCAGGCTTCGGGGAAGGGTTAGGGTTAGGGTTCGGGCTAGGGTTAGGGTTAGGGGACGGGGACGGTTTAGGGTCCAGGTGAGGGTACGACAACGCTCTAGGGGGAGCGTACGTTTGAGGGCGCGGGTTAGTGTCAGCGTACGGTTTAGGATTAGGGGACGGCTGAGGGTCAGGCTTCGGGGAAGGGTTAGGGTTAGGGTTCGGGCTAGGGTTAGGGTTAGGGGACGGGGACGGTTTAGGGTCCAGGTGAGGGTACGACAACGCTCTAGGGGGAGCGTACGTGTGAGGGCGCGGGTTAGTGTCAGCGTACGGGTTAGGATTAGGGGACGGCTGAGGGTCAGGCTTCGGGAAAGGGTTAGGGTTAGGGTTCGGGCTAGGGTTAGGGTTAGGGGACGGGGACGGTTTAGGGTCCAGGTGAGGGTACGACAACGCTCTAGGGGGAGCGTACGTGTGAGGGCGCGGGTTAGTGTCAGCGTACGGGTTAGGATTAGGGGACGGCTGAGGGTCAGGCTTCGGGGAAGGGTTAGGGTTAGGGTTCGGGCTAGGGTTAGGGTTAGGGGACGGGGACGGTTTAGGGTCCAGGTGAGGGTACGACAACGCTCTAGGGGGAGCGTACGTGTGAGGGCGCGGGTTAGTGTCAGCGTACGGGTTAGGATTAGGGGACGGCTGAGTGTCAGGCTTCGGGGAAGGGTTAGGGTTAGGGTTCGGGCTAGGGTTAGGGTTAGGGGACGGGGACGGTTTAGGGTCGAGGTGAGGGCACGACAACGCGCTTGGGGGAGCGTACGTGTGAGGGCGCGGGTTAGTGTCAGCGTACGGGTTAGGATTAGGGGACGGCTGAGGGTCAGGCTTCGGGGAAGGGTTAGGGTTAGGGTTCGGGCTAGGGTTAGGGTTAGGGGCACGGGGACGGTTTAGGGTCCACGTGAGGGTACGACAACGCTCTAGGGGGAGCGTACGTGCGAGGGCGCGGGTTAGTGTCAGCGTACGGGTTAGGATTAGGGGACGGCTGAGGGTCAGGCTTCGGGGAAGGGTTAGGGTTAGGGTTCGGGCTAGGGTTAGGGTTAGGGGACGGGGACGGTTTAGGGTCCAGGTGAGGGTACGACAACGCTCTAGGGGGAGCGTACGTGCGAGGGCGCGGGTTAGTGTCAGCGTACGGGTTAGGATTAGGGGACGGCTGAGGGTCAGGCTTCGGGGAAGGGTTAGGGTTAGGGTTCGGGCTAGGGTTAGGGTTAGGGGTCGGGGACGGTTTAGGGTCCAGGTGAGGGTACGACAACGCTCTAGGGGGAGCGTACGTGTGAGGGCGCGGGTTAGTGTCAGCGTACGGGTTAGGATTAGGGGACGGCTGAGGGTCAGGCTTCGGGGAAGGGTTAGGGTTAGGGTTCGGGCTAGGGTTAGGGTTAGGGGACGGGGACGGTTTAGGGTCCAGGTGAGGGTACGACAACGCTCTAGGGGGAGCGTACGTGCGAGGGCGCGGGTTAGTGTCAGCGTACGGGTTAGGAGTAGGGGACGGCTGAGGGTCAGGCTTCGGGGAAGGGTTAGGGTTAGGGTTCGGGCTAGGGTTAGGGTTAGGGGACGGGGACGGTTTAGGGTCCAGGTGAGGGTACGACAACGCTCTAGGGGGAGCGTACGTGTGAGGGCGCGGGTTAGTGTCAGCGTACGGGTTAGGATTAGGGGACGGCTGAGGGTCAGGCTTCGGGGAAGGGTTAGGGTTAGGGTTCGGGCTAGGGTTAGGGTTAGGGGACGGGGACGGTTTAGGGTCCAGGTGAGGGTACGACAACACGCTTGGGGGAGCGAACGTGTGAGGGCGCGGGTTAGTGTCAGCGTACGGGTTAGGATTAGGGGACGGCTGAGGGTCAGGTTTCGGGGAAGGGTTAGGGTTAGGGTTCGGGCTAGGGTTAGGGTTAGGGGACGGGGACGGTTTAGGGTCCAGGTGAGGGTACGACAACGCTCTAGGGGGAGCGTACGTGTGAGGGCGCGGGTTAGTGTCAGCGTACGGGTTAGGATTAGGGGACGGCTGAGGGTCAGGCTTCGGGGAAGGGTTAGGGTTAGGCTTCGGGCTAGGGTTAGGGTTAGGGGACGGGGACGGTTTAGGGTCCAGGTGAGGGTACGACAACGCTCTAGGGGGAGCGTACGTGTGAGGGCGCGGGGTACTGTCAGCGTACGGGTTAGGATTAGGGGACGGCTGAGGGTCAGGCTTCGGGGAAGGGTTAGGGTTAGGGTTCGGGCTAGGGTTAGGGTTAGGTGACGGGGACGGTTTAGGGTCCAGGTGAGGGTACGACAACGCTCTAGGGGGAGCGTACGTGTGAGGGCGCGGGTTAGTGTCAGCGTACGGGTTAGGATTAGGGGACGGCTGAGGGTCAGGCTTCGGGGAAGGGTTAGGGTTAGGGTTCGGGCTAGGGTTAGGGTTAGGGGACGGGGACGGTTTAGGGTCCAGGTGAGGGTACGACAACGCTCTAGGGGGAGCGTACGTGTGAGGGCGCGGGTTAGTGTCAGCGTACGGGTTAGGATTAGGGGACGGCTGAGTGTCAGGCTTCGGGGAAGGGTTAGGGTTAGGGTTCGGACTAGGGTTAGGGTTAGGGGACGGGGACGGTTTAGGGTCCAGGTGAGGGTACGACAACGCTCTAGGGGGAGCGTACGTGTGAGGGCGCGGGTTAGTGTCAGCGTACGGGTTAGGATTAGGGGACGGCTGAGGGTCAGGCTTCGGGGAAGGGTTAGGGTTAGGGTTCGGGCTAGGGTTAGGGTTAGGGGACGGGGACGGTTTAGGGTCCAGGTGAGGGTACGACAACGCTCTAGGGGGAGCGTACGTGCGAGGGCGCGGGTTAGTGTCAGCGTACGGGTTAGGAGTAGGGGACGGCTGAGGGTCAGGCTTCGGGGAAGGGTTAGGGTTAGGGTTCGGGCTAGGGTTAGGGTTAGGGGACGGGGACGGTTTAGGGTCCAGGTGAGGGTACGACAACGCTCTAGGGGGAGCGTACGTTTGAGGGCGCGGGTTAGTGTCAGCGTACGGTTTAGGATTAGGGGACGGCTGAGGGTCAGGCTTCGGGGAAGAGTTAGGGTTAGGGTTCGGGCTAGGGTTAGGGTTAGGGGACGGGGACGGTTTAGGGTCCAGGTGAGGGTACGACAACGCTCTAGGGGGAGCGTACGTGTGAGGGCGCGGGTTAGTGTCAGCGTACGGGTTAGGATTAGGGGACGGCTGAGGGTCAGGCTTCGGGAAAGGGTTAGGGTTAGGGTTCGGGCTAGGGTTAGGGTTAGGGGACGGGGACGGTTTAGGGTCCAGGTGAGGGTACGACAACGCTCTAGGGGGAGCGTACGTGTGAGGGCGCGGGTTAGTGTCAGCGTACGGGTTAGGATTAGGGGACGGCTGAGGGTCAGGCTTCGGGGAAGGGTTAGGGTTAGGGTTCGGGCTAGGGTTAGGGTTAGGGGACGGGGACGGTTTAGGGTCCAGGTGAGGGTACGACAACGCTCTAGGGGGAGCGTACGTGTGAGGGCGCGGGTTAGTGTCAGCGTACGGGTTAGGATTAGGGGACGGCTGAGGGTCAGGCTTCGGGGAAGGGTTAGGGTTAGGGTTCGGGCTAGGGTTAGGGTTAGGGGACGGGGACGGTTTAGGGTCCAGGTGAGGGCACGACAACGCGCTTGGGGGAGCGTACGTGTGAGGGCGCGGGTTAGTGTCAGCGTACGGGTTAGGATTAGGGGACGGTTGAGGGTCAGGCTTCGGGGAAGGGTTAGGGTTAGGGTTCGGGCTAGGGTTAGGGTTAGGGGCACGGGGACGGTTTAGGGTCCACGTGAGGGTACGACAACGCTCTAGGGGGAGCGTACGTGCGAGGGCGCGGGTTAGTGTCAGCGTACGGGTTAGGATTAGGGGACGGCTGAGGGTCAGGCTTCGGGGAAGGGTTAGGGTTAGGGTTCGGGCTAGGGTTAGGGTTAGGGGACGGGGACGGTTTAGGGTCCAGGTGAGGGTACGACAACGCTCTAGGGGGAGCGTACGTGCGAGGGCGCGGGTTAGTGTCAGCGTACGGGTTAGGATTAGGGGACGGATGAGGGTCAGGCTTCGGGGAAGGGTTAGGGTTAGGGTTCGGGCTAGGGTTAGGGTTAGGGGTCGGGGACGGTTTAGGGTCCAGGTGAGGGTACGACAACACTCTAGGGGGAGCGTACGTGTGAGGGCGCGGGTTAGTGTCAGCGTACGGGTTAGAATTAGGGGACGGCTGAGGGTCAGGCTTCGGGGAAGGGTTAGGGTTAGGGTTCGGGCTAGGGTTAGGGTTAGGGGACGGGGACGGTTTAGGGTCCAGGTGAGGGTACGACAACGCTCTAGAGGGAGCGTACGTGCGAGGGCGCGGGTTAGTGTCAGCGTACGGGTTAGGAGTAGGGGACGGCTGAGGGTCAGGCTTCGGGGAAGGGTTAGGGTTAGGGTTCGGGCTAGGGTTAGGGTTAGGGGACGGGGACGGTTTAGGGTCCAGGTGAGGGTACGACAACGCTCTAGGGGGAGCGTACGTGTGAGGGCGCGGGTTAGTGTCAGCGTACGGGTTAGGATTAGGGGACGGCTGAGGGTCAGGCTTCGGGGAAGGGTTAGGGTTAGGGTTCGGGCTAGGGTTAGGGTTAGGGGACGGGGACGGTTTAGGGTCCAGGTGAGGGTACGACAACGCTCTAGGGGGAGCGTACGTGTGAGGGCGCGGGTTAGTGTCAGCGTACGGGTTAGGATTAGGGGACGGCTGAGGGTCAGGCTTCGGGGAAGGGTTAGGGTTAGGGTTCGGGCTAGGGTTAGGGTTAGGGGACGGGGACGGTTTAGGGTCCAGGTGAGGGTACGACAACGCTCTAGGGGGAGCGTACGTGTGAGGGCGCGGGTTAGTGTCAGCGTACGGGTTAGGATTAGGGGACGGCTGAGGGTCAGGCTTCGGGAAAGGGTTAGGGTTAGGCTTCGGGCTAGGGTTAGGGTTAGGGGACGGGGACGGTTTAGGGTCCAGGTGAGGGTACGACAACGCGCTTGGGGGAGCGTACGTGTGAGGGCGCGGGTTAGTGTCAGCGTACGGGTTAGGATTAGGGGACGGCTGAGGGTCAGGCTTCGGGGAAGTGTTAGGGTTAGGGTTCGGGCTAGGGTTAGGGTTAGGGGACGGGGACGGTTTAGGGTCCAGGTGAGGGTACGACAACGCTATAGGGGGAGCGTACGTGCGAGGGCGCGGGTTAGTGTCAGCGTACGGGTTATGATTAGGGGACGGCTGAGGGTCAGGCTTCGGGGAAGGGTTAGGGTTAGGGTTCGGGCTAGGGTTAGGGTTAGGGGACGGGGACGGTTTAGGGTCCAGGTGAGGGTACGACAACGCTCTAGGGGGAGCGTACGTGCGAGGGCGCGGGTTAGTGTCAGCGTACGGGTTAGGATTAGGGGACGGCTGAGGGTCAGGCTTCGGGAAAGGGTTAGGGTTAGGCTTCGGGCTAGGGTTAGGGTTAGGGGACGGGGACGGTTTAGGGTCCAGGTGAGGGTACGACAACACGCTTGGGGGAGCGAACGTGTGAGGGCGCGGGTTAGTGTCAGCGTACGGGTTAGGATTAGGGGACGGCTGAGGGTCAGGCTTCGGGGAAGGGTTAGGGTTAGGGTTCGGGCTAGGGTTAGGGTTAGGGGACGGGGACGGTTTAGGGTCCAGGTGAGGGTACGACAACGCTCTAGGGGGAGCGTACGTGTGAGGGCGCGGGTTAGTGTCAGCGTACGGGTTAGGATTAGGGGACGGCTGAGGGTCAGGCTTCGGGGAAGGGTTAGGGTTAGGCTTCGGGCTAGGGTTAGGGTTAGGGGACGGGGACGGTTTAGGGTCCAGGTGAGGGTACGACAACGCTCTAGGGGGAGCGTACGTGTGAGGGCGCGGGGTACTGTCAGCGTACGGGTTAGGATTAGGGGACGGCTGAGGGTCAGGCTTCGGGGAAGGGTTAGGGTTAGGGTTCGGGCTAGGGTTAGGGTTAGGGGACGGGGACGGTTTAGGGTCCAGGTGAGGGTACGACAACGCTCTAGGGGGAGCGTACGTGTGAGGGCGCGGGTTAGTGTCAGCGTACGGGTTAGGATTAGGGGACGGCTGAGGGTCAGGCTTCGGGGAAGGGTTAGGGTTAGGGTTCGGGCTAGGGTTAGGGTTAGGGGACGGGGACGGTTTAGGGTCCAGGTGAGGGTACGACAACGCTCTAGGGGGAGCGTACGTGTGAGGGCGCGGGTTAGTGTCAGCGTACGGGTTAGGATTAGGGGACGGCTGAGGGTCAGGCTTCGGGGAAGGGTTAGGGTTAGGGTTCGGGCTAGGGTTAGGGTTAGGGGACGGGGACGGTTTAGGGGCCAGGTGAGGGTACGACAACGCTCTAGGGGGAGCGAACGTGTGAGGGCGCGGGTTAGTGTCAGCGTTCGGGTTAGGATTAGGGGACGGCTGAGAGTCAGGCTTCGGGGAAGGGTTAGGGTTAGGGTTCGGGCTAGGGTTAGGGTTAGGGGACGGGGACGGTTTAGGGTCCAGGTGAGGGTACGACAACGCTCTAGAGGGAGCGTACGTGCGAGGGCGCGGGTTAGTGTCAGCGTACGGGTTAGGAGTAGGGGACGGCTGAGGGTCAGGCTTCGGGGAAGGGTTAGGGTTAGGGTTCGGGCTAGGGTTAGGGTTAGGGGACGGGGACGGTTTAGGGTCCAGGTGAGGGTACGACAACGCTCTAGGGGGAGCGTACGTGTGAGGGCGCGGGTTAGTGTCAGCGTACGGGTTAGGATTAGGGGACGGCTGAGGGTCAGGCTTCGGGGAAGGGTTAGGGTTAGGGTTCGGGCTAGGGTTAGGGTTAGGGGACGGGGACGGTTTAGGGTCCAGGTGAGGGTACGACAACGCTCTAGAGGGAGCGTACGTGCGAGGGCGCGGGTTAGTGTCAGCGTACGGGTTAGGAGTAGGGGACGGCTGAGGGTCAGGCTTCGGGGAAGGGTTAGGGTTAGGGTTCGGGCTAGGGTTAGGGTTAGGGGACGGGGACGGTTTAGGGTCCAGGTGAGGGTACGACAACGCTCTAGGGGGAGCGTACGTGTGAGGGCGCGGGTTAGTGTCAGCGTACGGGTTAGGATTAGGGGACGGCTGAGGGTCAGGCTTCGGGGAAGGGTTAGGGTTAGGGTTCGGGCTAGGGTTAGGGTTAGGGGACGGGGACGGTTTAGGGTCCAGGTGAGGGTACGACAACGCTCTAGGGGGAGCGTACGTGTGAGGGCGCGGGTTAGTGTCAGCGTACGGGTTAGGATTAGGGGACGGCTGAGGGTCAGGCTTCGGGGAAGGGTTAGGGTTAGGGTTCGGACTAGGGTTAGGGTTAGGGGACGGGGACGGTTTAGGGTCCAGGTGAGGGTACGACAACGCTCTAGGGGGAGCGTACGTGTGAGGGCGCGGGTTAGTGTCAGCGTACGGGTTAGGATTAGGGGACGGCTGAGGGTCAGGCTTCGGGGAAGGGTTAGGGTTAGGGTTCGGGCTAGGGTTAGGGTTAGGGGACGGGGACGGTTTAGGGTCCAGGTGAGGGTACGACAACGCTCTAGGGGGAGCGTACGTGCGAGGGCGCGGGTTAGTGTCAGCGTACGGGTTAGGAGTAGGGGACGGCTGAGGGTCAGGCTTCGGGGAAGGGTTAGGGTTAGGGTTCGGGCTAGGGTTAGGGTTAGGGGACGGGGACGGTTTAGGGTCCAGGTGAGGGTACGACAACGCTCTAGGGGGAGCGTACGTTTGAGGGCGCGGGTTAGTGTCAGCGTACGGTTTAGGATTAGGGGACGGCTGAGGGTCAGGCTTCGGGGAAGGGTTAGGGTTAGGGTTCGGGCTAGGGTTAGGGTTAGGGGACGGGGACGGTTTAGGGTCCAGGTGAGGGTACGACAACGCTCTAGGGGGAGCGTACGTGTGAGGGCGCGGGTTAGTGTCAGCGTACGGGTTAGGATTAGGGGACGGCTGAGGGTCAGGCTTCGGGAAAGGGTTAGGGTTAGGGTTCGGGCTAGGGTTAGGGTTAGGGGACGGGGACGGTTTAGGGTCCAGGTGAGGGTACGACAACGCTCTAGGGGGAGCGTACGTGTGAGGGCGCGGGTTAGTGTCAGCGTACGGGTTAGGATTAGGGGACGGCTGAGGGTCAGGCTTCGGGGAAGGGTTAGGGTTAGGGTTCGGGCTAGGGTTAGGGTTAGGGGACGGGGACGGTTTAGGGTCCAGGTGAGGGTACGACAACGCTCTAGGGGGAGCGTACGTGTGAGGGCGCGGGTTAGTGTCAGCGTACGGGTTAGGATTAGGGGACGGCTGAGTGTCAGGCTTCGGGGAAGGGTTAGGGTTAGGGTTCGGGCTAGGGTTAGGGTTAGGGGACGGGGACGGTTTAGGGTCGAGGTGAGGGCACGACAACGCGCTTGGGGGAGCGTACGTGTGAGGGCGCGGGTTAGTGTCAGCGTACGGGTTAGGATTAGGGGACGGCTGAGGGTCAGGCTTCGGGGAAGGGTTAGGGTTAGGGTTCGGGCTAGGGTTAGGGTTAGGGGCACGGGGACGGTTTAGGGTCCACGTGAGGGTACGACAACGCTCTAGGGGGAGCGTACGTGCGAGGGCGCGGGTTAGTGTCAGCGTACGGGTTAGGATTAGGGGACGGCTGAGGGTCAGGCTTCGGGGAAGGGTTAGGGTTAGGGTTCGGGCTAGGGTTAGGGTTAGGGGACGGGGACGGTTTAGGGTCCAGGTGAGGGTACGACAACGCTCTAGGGGGAGCGTACGTGCGAGGGCGCGGGTTAGTGTCAGCGTACGGGTTAGGAGTAGGGGACGGCTGAGGGTCAGGCTTCGGGGAAGGGTTAGGGTTAGGGTTCGGGCTAGGGTTAGGGTTAGGGGACGGGGACGGTTTAGGGTCCAGGTGAGGGTACGACAACGCTCTAGGGGGAGCGTACGTTTGAGGGCGCGGGTTAGTGTCAGCGTACGGTTTAGGATTAGGGGACGGCTGAGGGTCAGGCTTCGGGGAAGGGTTAGGGTTAGGGTTCGGGCTAGGGTTAGGGTTAGGGGACGGGGACGGTTTAGGGTCCAGGTGAGGGTACGACAACGCTCTAGGGGGAGCGTACGTGTGAGGGCGCGGGTTAGTGTCAGCGTACGGGTTAGGATTAGGGGACGGCTGAGGGTCAGGCTTCGGGAAAGGGTTAGGGTTAGGGTTCGGGCTAGGGTTAGGGTTAGGGGACGGGGACGGTTTAGGGTCCAGGTGAGGGTACGACAACGCTCTAGGGGGAGCGTACGTGTGAGGGCGCGGGTTAGTGTCAGCGTACGGGTTAGGATTAGGGGACGGCTGAGGGTCAGGCTTCGGGGAAGGGTTAGGGTTAGGGTTCGGGCTAGGGTTAGGGTTAGGGGACGGGGACGGTTTAGGGTCCAGGTGAGGGTACGACAACGCTCTAGGGGGAGCGTACGTGTGAGGGCGCGGGTTAGTGTCAGCGTACGGGTTAGGATTAGGGGACGGCTGAGTGTCAGGCTTCGGGGAAGGGTTAGGGTTAGGGTTCGGGCTAGGGTTAGGGTTAGGGGACGGGGACGGTTTAGGGTCGAGGTGAGGGCACGACAACGCGCTTGGGGGAGCGTACGTGTGAGGGCGCGGGTTAGTGTCAGCGTACGGGTTAGGATTAGGGGACGGCTGAGGGTCAGGCTTCGGGGAAGGGTTAGGGTTAGGGTTCGGGCTAGGGTTAGGGTTAGGGGACGGGGACGGTTTAGGGTCCAGGTGAGGGTACGACAACGCTCTAGGGGGAGCGTACGTGTGAGGGCGCGGGTTAGTGTCAGCGTACGGGTTAGGATTAGGGGACGGATGAGGGTCAGGCTTCGGGGAAGGGTTAGGGTTAGGGTTCGGGCTAGGGTTAGGGTTAGGGGACGGGGACGGTTTAGGGTCCAGGTGAGGGTACGACAACGCTCTAGGGGGAGCGTACGTGTGAGGGCGCGGGTTAGTGTCAGCGTACGGGTTAGGATTAGGGGACGGCTGAGGGTCAGGCTTCGGGGAAGGGTTAGGGTTAGGGTTCGGGCTAGGGTTAGGGTTAGGGGCACGGGGACGGTTTAGGGTCCACGTAAGGGTACGACAACGCTCTAGGGGGAGCGTACGTGCGAGGGCGCGGGTTAGTGTCAGCGTACGGGTTAGGATTAGGGGACGGCTGAGGGTCAGGCTTCGGGGAAGGGTTAGGGTTAGGGTTCGGGCTAGGGTTAGGGTTAGGGGACGGGGACGGTTTAGGGGCCAGGTGAGGGTACGACAACGCTCTAGGGGGAGCGAACGTGTGAGGGCGCGGGTTAGTGTCAGCGTTCGGGTTAGGATTAGGGGACGGCTGAGGGTCAGGCTTCGGGGAAGGGTTAGGGTTAGGGTTCGGGCTAGGGTTAGGGTTAGGGGACGGGGACGGTTTAGGGTCCAGGTGAGGGTACGACAACGCTCTAGAGGGAGCGTACGTGCGAGGGCGCGGGTTAGTGTCAGCGTACGGGTTAGGAGTAGGGGACGGCTGAGGGTCAGGCTTCGGGGAAGGGTTAGGGTTAGGGTTCGGGCTAGGGTTAGGGTTAGGGGACGGGGACGGTTTAGGGTCCAGGTGAGGGTACGACAACGCTCTAGGGGGAGCGTACGTGTGAGGGCGCGGGGTACTGTCAGCGTACGGGTTAGGATTAGGGGACGGCTGAGGGTCAGGCTTCGGGGAAGGGTTAGGGTTAGGGTTCGGGCTAGGGTTAGGGTTAGGTGACGGGGACGGTTTAGGGTCCAGGTGAGGGTACGACAACGCTCTAGGGGGAGCGTACGTGTGAGGTCGCGGGTTAGTGTCAGCGTACGGGTTAGGATTAGGGGACGGCTGAGGGTCAGGCTTCGGGGAAGGGTTAGGGTTAGGGTTCGGGCTAGGGTTAGGGTTAGGGGACGGGGACGGTTTAGGGTCCAGGTGAGGGTACGACAACGCTCTAGAGGGAGCGTACGTGCGAGGGCGCGGGTTAGTGTCAGCGTACGGGTTAGGAGTAGGGGACGGCTGAGGGTCAGGCTTCGGGGAAGGGTTAGGGTTAGGGTTCGGGCTAGGGTTAGGGTTAGGGGACGGGGACGGTTTAGGGTCCAGGTGAGGGTA
Source organism: Globicephala melas (assembly GCF_963455315.2). Lineage (NCBI taxonomy): Eukaryota > Metazoa > Chordata > Mammalia > Artiodactyla > Delphinidae > Globicephala > Globicephala melas. The sequence goes on from NW_027207323.1 coordinate 572,263, forward strand.
CGACAACGCTCTAGGGGGAGCGTACGTGTGAGGGCGCGGGTTAGTGTCAGCGTACGGGTTAGGATTAGGGGACGGCTGAGGGTCAGGCTTCGGGGAAGGGTTAGGGTTAGGGTTCGGGCTAGGGTTAGGGTTAGGGGACGGGGACGGTTTAGGGTCCAGGTGAGGGTACGACAACGCTCTAGGGGGAGCGTACGTGTGAGGGCGCGGGTTAGTGTCAGCGTACGGGTTAGGATTAGGGGACGGCTGAGGGTCAGGCTTCGGGGAAGGGTTAGGGTTAGGGTTCGGACTAGGGTTAGGGTTAGGGGACGGGGACGGTTTAGGGTCCAGGTGAGGGTACGACAACGCTCTAGGGGGAGCGTACGTGTGAGGGCGCGGGTTAGTGTCAGCGTACGGGTTAGGATTAGGGGACGGCTGAGGGTCAGGCTTCGGGGAAGGGTTAGGGTTAGGGTTCGGGCTAGGGTTAGGGTTAGGGGACGGGGACGGTTTAGGGTCGAGGTGAGGGCACGACAACGCGCTTGGGGGAGCGTACGTGTGAGGGCGCGGGTTAGTGTCAGCGTACGGGTTAGGATTAGGGGACGGCTGAGGGTCAGGCTTCGGGGAAGGGTTAGGGTTAGGGTTCGGGCTAGGGTTAGGGTTAGGGGCACGGGGACGGTTTAGGGTCCACGTGAGGGTACGACAACGCTCTAGGGGGAGCGTACGTGCGAGGGCGCGGGTTAGTGTCAGCGTACGGGTTAGGATTAGGGGACGGCTGAGGGTCAGGCTTCGGGGAAGGGTTAGGGTTAGGGTTCGGGCTAGGGTTAGGGTTAGGGGACGGGGACGGTTTAGGGTCCAGGTGAGGGTACAACAACGCTCTAGGGGGAGCGTACGTGCGAGGGCGCGGGTTAGTGTCAGCGTACGGGTTAGGATTAGGGGACGGCTGAGGGTCAGGCTTCGGGGAAGGGTTAGGGTTAGGGTTCGGGCTAGGGTTAGGGTTAGGGGTCGGGGACGGTTTAGGGTCCAGGTGAGGGTACGACAACGCTCTAGGGGGAGCGTACGTGTGAGGGCGCGGGTTAGTGTCAGCGTACGGGTTAGGATTAGGGGACGGCTGAGGGTCAGGCTTCGGGGAAGGGTTAGGGTTAGGGTTCGGGCTAGGGTTAGGGTTAGGGGACGGGGACGGTTTAGGGTCCAGCTGAGGGTACGACAACGCTCTAGGGGGAGCGTACGTGCGAGGGCGCGGGTTAGTGTCAGCGTACGGGTTAGGAGTAGGGGACGGCTGAGGGTCAGGCTTCGGGGAAGGGTTAGGGTTAGGGTTCGGGCTAGGGTTAGGGTTAGGGGACGGGGACGGTTTAGGGTCCAGGTGAGGGTACGACAACGCTCTAGGGGGAGCGTACGTGTGAGGGCGCGGGTTAGTGTCAGCGTACGGGTTAGGATTAGGGGACGGCTGAGGGTCAGGCTTCGGGGAAGGGTTAGGGTTAGGGTTCGGGCTAGGGTTAGGGTTAGGGGACGGGGACGGTTTAGGGTCCAGGTGAGGGTACGACAACACGCTTGGGGGAGCGAACGTGTGAGGGCGCGGGTTAGTGTCAGCGTACGGGTTAGGATTAGGGGACGGCTGAGGGTCAGGTTTCGGGGAAGGGTTAGGGTTAGGGTTCGGGCTAGGGTTAGGGTTAGGGGACGGGGACGGTTTAGGGTCCAGGTGAGGGTACGACAACGCTCTAGGGGGAGCGTACGTGTGAGGGCGCGGGTTAGTGTCAGCGTACGGGTTAGGATTAGGGGACGGCTGAGGGTCAGGCTTCGGGGAAGGGTTAGGGTTAGGCTTCGGGCTAGGGTTAGGGTTAGGGGACGGGGACGGTTTAGGGTCCAGGTGAGGGTACGACAACGCTCTAGGGGGAGCGTACGTGTGAGGGCGCGGGTTAGTGTCAGCGTACGGGTTAGGATTAGGGGACGGCTGAGGGTCAGGCTTCGGGGAAGGGTTAGGGTTAGGGTTCGGGCTAGGGTTAGGGTTAGGGGACGGGGACGGTTTAGGGTCCAGGTGAGGGTACGACAACGCTCTAGGGGGAGCGTACGTGCGAGGGCGCGGGTTAGTGTCAGCGTACGGGTTAGGAGTAGGGGACGGCTGAGGGTCAGGCTTCGGGGAAGGGTTAGGGTTAGGGTTCGGGCTAGGGTTAGGGTTAGGGGACGGGGACGGTTTAGGGTCCAGGTGAGGGTACGACAACGCTCTAGGGGGAGTGTACGTTTGAGGGCGCGGGTTAGTGTCAGCGTACGGTTTAGGATTAGGGGACGGCTGAGGGTCAGGCTTCGGGGAAGAGTTAGGGTTAGGGTTCGGGCTAGGGTTAGGGTTAGGGGACGGGGACGGTTTAGGGTCCAGGTGAGGGTACGACAACGCTCTAGGGGGAGCGTACGTGTGAGGGCGCGGGTTAGTGTCAGCGTACGGGTTAGGATTAGGGGACGGCTGAGGGTCAGGCTTCGGGAAAGGGTTAGGGTTAGGGTTCGGGCTAGGGTTAGGGTTAGGGGACGGGGACGGTTTAGGGTCCAGGTGAGGGTACGACAACGCTCTAGGGGGAGCGTACGTGTGAGGGCGCGGGTTAGTGTCAGCGTACGGGTTAGGATTAGGGGACGGCTGAGGGTCAGGCTTCGGGGAAGGGTTAGGGTTAGGGTTCGGGCTAGGGTTAGGGTTAGGGGACGGGGACGGTTTAGGGTCCAGGTGAGGGTACGACAACGCGCTTGGGGGAGCGTACGTGTGAGGGCGCGGGTTAGTGTCAGCGTACGGGTTAGGATTAGGGGACGGCTGAGGGTCAGGCTTCGGGGAAGTGTTAGGGTTAGGGTTCGGGCTAGGGTTAGGGTTAGGGGACGGGGACGGTTTAGGGTCCAGGTGAGGGTACGACAACGCTATAGGGGGAGCGTACGTGCGAGGGCGCGGGTTAGTGTCAGCGTACGGGTTATGATTAGGGGACGGCTGAGGGTCAGGCTTCGGGGAAGGGTTAGGGTTAGGGTTCGGGCTAGGGTTAGGGTTAGGGGACGGGGACGGTTTAGGGTCCAGGTGAGGGTACGACAACGCTCTAGGGGGAGCGTACGTGCGAGGGCGCGGGTTAGTGTCAGCGTACGGGTTAGGATTAGGGGACGGCTGAGGGTCAGGCTTCGGGAAAGGGTTAGGGTTAGGCTTCGGGCTAGGGTTAGGGTTAGGGGACGGGGACGGTTTAGGGTCCAGGTGAGGGTACGACAACACGCTTGGGGGAGCGAACGTGTGAGGGCGCGGGTTAGTGTCAGCGTACGGGTTAGGATTAGGGGACGGCTGAGGGTCAGGCTTCGGGGAAGGGTTAGGGTTAGGGTTCGGGCTAGGGTTAGGGTTAGGGGACGGGGACGGTTTAGGGTCCAGGTGAGGGTACGACAACGCTCTAGGGGGAGCGTACGTGTGAGGGCGCGGGTTAGTGTCAGCGTACGGGTTAGGATTAGGGGACGGCTGAGGGTCAGGCTTCGGGGAAGGGTTAGGGTTAGGCTTCGGGCTAGGGTTAGGGTTAGGGGACGGGGACGGTTTAGGGTCCAGGTGAGGGTACGACAACGCTCTAGGGGGAGCGTACGTGTGAGGGCGCGGGGTACTGTCAGCGTACGGGTTAGGATTAGGGGACGGCTGAGGGTCAGGCTTCGGGGAAGGGTTAGGGTTAGGGTTCGGGCTAGGGTTAGGGTTAGGGGACGGGGACGGTTTAGGGTCCAGGTGAGGGTACGACAACGCTCTAGGGGGAGCGTACGTGTGAGGGCGCGGGTTAGTGTCAGCGTACGGGTTAGGATTAGGGGACGGCTGAGGGTCAGGCTTCGGGGAAGGGTTAGGGTTAGGGTTCGGGCTAGGGTTAGGGTTAGGGGACGGGGACGGTTTAGGGTCCAGGTGAGGGTACGACAACGCTCTAGGGGGAGCGTACGTGTGAGGGCGCGGGTTAGTGTCAGCGTACGGGTTAGGATTAGGGGACGGCTGAGGGTCAGGCTTCGGGGAAGGGTTAGGGTTAGGGTTCGGGCTAGGGTTAGGGTTAGGGGACGGGGACGGTTTAGGGGCCAGGTGAGGGTACGACAACGCTCTAGGGGGAGCGAACGTGTGAGGGCGCGGGTTAGTGTCAGCGTTCGGGTTAGGATTAGGGGACGGCTGAGGGTCAGGCTTCGGGGAAGGGTTAGGGTTAGGGTTCGGGCTAGGGTTAGGGTTAGGGGACGGGGACGGTTTAGGGTCCAGGTGAGGGTACGACAACGCTCTAGAGGGAGCGTACGTGCGAGGGCGCGGGTTAGTGTCAGCGTACGGGTTAGGAGTAGGGGACGGCTGAGGGTCAGGCTTCGGGGAAGGGTTAGGGTTAGGGTTCGGGCTAGGGTTAGGGTTAGGGGACGGGGACGGTTTAGGGTCCAGGTGAGGGTACGACAACGCTCTAGGGGGAGCGTACGTGTGAGGGCGCGGGTTAGTGTCAGCGTACGGGTTAGGATTAGGGGACGGCTGAGGGTCAGGCTTCGGGGAAGGGTTAGGGTTAGGGTTCGGGCTAGGGTTAGGGTTAGGGGACGGGGACGGTTTAGGGTCCAGGTGAGGGTACGACAACGCTCTAGAGGGAGCGTACGTGCGAGGGCGCGGGTTAGTGTCAGCGTACGGGTTAGGAGTAGGGGACGGCTGAGGGTCAGGCTTCGGGGAAGGGTTAGGGTTAGGGTTCGGGCTAGGGTTAGGGTTAGGGGACGGGGACGGTTTAGGGTCCAGGTGAGGGTACGACAACGCTCTAGGGGGAGCGTACGTGTGAGGGCGCGGGTTAGTGTCAGCGTACGGGTTAGGATTAGGGGACGGCTGAGGGTCAGGCTTCGGGGAAGGGTTAGGGTTAGGGTTCGGGCTAGGGTTAGGGTTAGGGGACGGGGACGGTTTAGGGTCCAGGTGAGGGTACGACAACGCTCTAGGGGGAGCGTACGTGTGAGGGCGCGGGTTAGTGTCAGCGTACGGGTTAGGATTAGGGGACGGCTGAGGGTCAGGCTTCGGGGAAGGGTTAGGGTTAGGGTTCGGACTAGGGTTAGGGTTAGGGGACGGGGACGGTTTAGGGTCCAGGTGAGGGTACGACAACGCTCTAGGGGGAGCGTACGTGTGAGGGCGCGGGTTAGTGTCAGCGTACGGGTTAGGATTAGGGGACGGCTGAGGGTCAGGCTTCGGGGAAGGGTTAGGGTTAGGGTTCGGGCTAGGGTTAGGGTTAGGGGACGGGGACGGTTTAGGGTCCAGGTGAGGGTACGACAACGCTCTAGGGGGAGCGTACGTGCGAGGGCGCGGGTTAGTGTCAGCGTACGGGTTAGGAGTAGGGGACGGCTGAGGGTCAGGCTTCGGGGAAGGGTTAGGGTTAGGGTTCGGGCTAGGGTTAGGGTTAGGGGACGGGGACGGTTTAGGGTCCAGGTGAGGGTACGACAACGCTCTAGGGGGAGCGTACGTTTGAGGGCGCGGGTTAGTGTCAGCGTACGGTTTAGGATTAGGGGACGGCTGAGGGTCAGGCTTCGGGGAAGGGTTAGGGTTAGGGTTCGGGCTAGGGTTAGGGTTAGGGGACGGGGACGGTTTAGGGTCCAGGTGAGGGTACGACAACGCTCTAGGGGGAGCGTACGTGTGAGGGCGCGGGTTAGTGTCAGCGTACGGGTTAGGATTAGGGGACGGCTGAGGGTCAGGCTTCGGGAAAGGGTTAGGGTTAGGGTTCGGGCTAGGGTTAGGGTTAGGGGACGGGGACGGTTTAGGGTCCAGGTGAGGGTACGACAACGCTCTAGGGGGAGCGTACGTGTGAGGGCGCGGGTTAGTGTCAGCGTACGGGTTAGGATTAGGGGACGGCTGAGGGTCAGGCTTCGGGGAAGGGTTAGGGTTAGGGTTCGGGCTAGGGTTAGGGTTAGGGGACGGGGACGGTTTAGGGTCCAGGTGAGGGTACGACAACGCTCTAGGGGGAGCGTACGTGTGAGGGCGCGGGTTAGTGTCAGCGTACGGGTTAGGATTAGGGGACGGCTGAGTGTCAGGCTTCGGGGAAGGGTTAGGGTTAGGGTTCGGGCTAGGGTTAGGGTTAGGGGACGGGGACGGTTTAGGGTCGAGGTGAGGGCACGACAACGCGCTTGGGGGAGCGTACGTGTGAGGGCGCGGGTTAGTGTCAGCGTACGGGTTAGGATTAGGGGACGGCTGAGGGTCAGGCTTCGGGGAAGGGTTAGGGTTAGGGTTCGGGCTAGGGTTAGGGTTAGGGGCACGGGGACGGTTTAGGGTCCACGTGAGGGTACGACAACGCTCTAGGGGGAGCGTACGTGCGAGGGCGCGGGTTAGTGTCAGCGTACGGGTTAGGATTAGGGGACGGCTGAGGGTCAGGCTTCGGGGAAGGGTTAGGGTTAGGGTTCGGGCTAGGGTTAGGGTTAGGGGACGGGGACGGTTTAGGGTCCAGGTGAGGGTACGACAACGCTCTAGGGGGAGCGTACGTGCGAGGGCGCGGGTTAGTGTCAGCGTACGGGTTAGGAGTAGGGGACGGCTGAGGGTCAGGCTTCGGGGAAGGGTTAGGGTTAGGGTTCGGGCTAGGGTTAGGGTTAGGGGACGGGGACGGTTTAGGGTCCAGGTGAGGGTACGACAACGCTCTAGGGGGAGCGTACGTTTGAGGGCGCGGGTTAGTGTCAGCGTACGGTTTAGGATTAGGGGACGGCTGAGGGTCAGGCTTCGGGGAAGGGTTAGGGTTAGGGTTCGGGCTAGGGTTAGGGTTAGGGGACGGGGACGGTTTAGGGTCCAGGTGAGGGTACGACAACGCTCTAGGGGGAGCGTACGTGTGAGGGCGCGGGTTAGTGTCAGCGTACGGGTTAGGATTAGGGGACGGCTGAGGGTCAGGCTTCGGGAAAGGGTTAGGGTTAGGGTTCGGGCTAGGGTTAGGGTTAGGGGACGGGGACGGTTTAGGGTCCAGGTGAGGGTACGACAACGCTCTAGGGGGAGCGTACGTGTGAGGGCGCGGGTTAGTGTCAGCGTACGGGTTAGGATTAGGGGACGGCTGAGGGTCAGGCTTCGGGGAAGGGTTAGGGTTAGGGTTCGGGCTAGGGTTAGGGTTAGGGGACGGGGACGGTTTAGGGTCCAGGTGAGGGTACGACAACGCTCTAGGGGGAGCGTACGTGTGAGGGCGCGGGTTAGTGTCAGCGTACGGGTTAGGATTAGGGGACGGCTGAGTGTCAGGCTTCGGGGAAGGGTTAGGGTTAGGGTTCGGGCTAGGGTTAGGGTTAGGGGACGGGGACGGTTTAGGGTCGAGGTGAGGGCACGACAACGCGCTTGGGGGAGCGTACGTGTGAGGGCGCGGGTTAGTGTCAGCGTACGGGTTAGGATTAGGGGACGGCTGAGGGTCAGGCTTCGGGGAAGGGTTAGGGTTAGGGTTCGGGCTAGGGTTAGGGTTAGGGGACGGGGACGGTTTAGGGTCCAGGTGAGGGTACGACAACGCTCTAGGGGGAGCGTACGTGTGAGGGCGCGGGTTAGTGTCAGCGTACGGGTTAGGATTAGGGGACGGATGAGGGTCAGGCTTCGGGGAAGGGTTAGGGTTAGGGTTCGGGCTAGGGTTAGGGTTAGGGGACGGGGACGGTTTAGGGTCCAGGTGAGGGTACGACAACGCTCTAGGGGGAGCGTACGTGTGAGGGCGCGGGTTAGTGTCAGCGTACGGGTTAGGATTAGGGGACGGCTGAGGGTCAGGCTTCGGGGAAGGGTTAGGGTTAGGGTTCGGGCTAGGGTTAGGGTTAGGGGCACGGGGACGGTTTAGGGTCCACGTGAGGGTACGACAACGCTCTAGGGGGAGCGTACGTGCGAGGGCGCGGGTTAGTGTCAGCGTACGGGTTAGGATTAGGGGACGGCTGAGGGTCAGGCTTCGGGGAAGGGTTAGGGTTAGGGTTCGGGCTAGGGTTAGGGTTAGGGGACGGGGACGGTTTAGGGGCCAGGTGAGGGTACGACAACGCTCTAGGGGGAGCGAACGTGTGAGGGCGCGGGTTAGTGTCAGCGTTCGGGTTAGGATTAGGGGACGGCTGAGGGTCAGGCTTCGGGGAAGGGTTAGGGTTAGGGTTCGGGCTAGGGTTAGGGTTAGGGGACGGGGACGGTTTAGGGTCCAGGTGAGGGTACGACAACGCTCTAGAGGGAGCGTACGTGCGAGGGCGCGGGTTAGTGTCAGCGTACGGGTTAGGAGTAGGGGACGGCTGAGGGTCAGGCTTCGGGGAAGGGTTAGGGTTAGGGTTCGGGCTAGGGTTAGGGTTAGGGGACGGGGACGGTTTAGGGTCCAGGTGAGGGTACGACAACGCTCTAGGGGGAGCGTACGTGTGAGGGCGCGGGGTACTGTCAGCGTACGGGTTAGGATTAGGGGACGGCTGAGGGTCAGGCTTCGGGGAAGGGTTAGGGTTAGGGTTCGGGCTAGGGTTAGGGTTAGGTGACGGGGACGGTTTAGGGTCCAGGTGAGGGTACGACAACGCTCTAGGGGGAGCGTACGTGTGAGGTCGCGGGTTAGTGTCAGCGTATGGGTTAGGATTAGGGGACGGCTGAGGGTCAGGCTTCGGGGAAGGGTTAGGGTTAGGGTTCGGGCTAGGGTTAGGGTTAGGGGACGGGGACGGTTTAGGGTCCAGGTGAGGGTACGACAACGCTCTAGAGGGAGCGTACGTGCGAGGGCGCGGGTTAGTGTCAGCGTACGGGTTAGGAGTAGGGGACGGCTGAGGGTCAGGCTTCGGGGAAGGGTTAGGGTTAGGGTTCGGGCTAGGGTTAGGGTTAGGGGACGGGGACGGTTTAGGGTCCAGGTGAGGGTACGACAACGCTCTAGGGGGAGCGTACGTGTGAGGGCGCGGGTTAGTGTCAGCGTACGGGTTAGGATTAGGGGACGGCTGAGGGTCAGGCTTCGGGGAAGGGTTAGGGTTAGGGTTCGGGCTAGGGTTAGGGTTAGGGGACGGGGACGGTTTAGGGTCCAGGTGAGGGTACGACAACGCTCTAGGGGGAGCGTACGTGTGAGGGCGCGGGTTAGTGTCAGCGTACGGGTTAGGATTAGGGGACGGCTGAGGGTCAGGCTTCGGGGAAGGGTTAGGGTTAGGGTTCGGACTAGGGTTAGGGTTAGGGGACGGGGACGGTTTAGGGTCCAGGTGAGGGTACGACAACGCTCTAGGGGGAGCGTACGTGTGAGGGCGCGGGTTAGTGTCAGCGTACGGGTTAGGATTAGGGGACGGCTGAGGGTCAGGCTTCGGGGAAGGGTTAGGGTTAGGGTTCGGGCTAGGGTTAGGGTTAGGGGACGGGGACGGTTTAGGGTCCAGGTGAGGGTACGACAACGCTCTAGGGGGAGCGTACGTGCGAGGGCGCGGGTTAGTGTCAGCGTACGGGTTAGGAGTAGGGGACGGCTGAGGGTCAGGCTTCGGGGAAGGGTTAGGGTTAGGGTTCGGGCTAGGGTTAGGGTTAGGGGACGGGGACGGTTTAGGGTCCAGGTGAGGGTACGACAACGCTCTAGGGGGAGCGTACGTTTGAGGGCGCGGGTTAGTGTCAGCGTACGGTTTAGGATTAGGGGACGGCTGAGGGTCAGGCTTCGGGGAAGGGTTAGGGTTAGGGTTCGGGCTAGGGTTAGGGTTAGGGGACGGGGACGGTTTAGGGTCCAGGTGAGGGTACGACAACGCTCTAGGGGGAGCGTACGTGTGAGGGCGCGGGTTAGTGTCAGCGTACGGGTTAGGATTAGGGGACGGCTGAGGGTCAGGCTTCGGGAAAGGGTTAGGGTTAGGGTTCGGGCTAGGGTTAGGGTTAGGGGACGGGGACGGTTTAGGGTCCAGGTGAGGGTACGACAACGCTCTAGGGGGAGCGTACGTGTGAGGGCGCGGGTTAGTGTCAGCGTACGGGTTAGGATTAGGGGACGGCTGAGGGTCAGGCTTCGGGGAAGGGTTAGGGTTAGGGTTCGGGCTAGGGTTAGGGTTAGGGGACGGGGACGGTTTAGGGTCCAGGTGAGGGTACGACAACGCTCTAGGGGGAGCGTACGTGTGAGGGCGCGGGTTAGTGTCAGCGTACGGGTTAGGATTAGGGGACGGCTGAGTGTCAGGCTTCGGGGAAGGGTTAGGGTTAGGGTTCGGGCTAGGGTTAGGGTTAGGGGACGGGGACGGTTTAGGGTCGAGGTGAGGGCACGACAACGCGCTTGGGGGAGCGTACGTGTGAGGGCGCGGGTTAGTGTCAGCGTACGGGTTAGGATTAGGGGACGGCTGAGGGTCAGGCTTCGGGGAAGGGTTAGGGTTAGGGTTCGGGCTAGGGTTAGGGTTAGGGGCACGGGGACGGTTTAGGGTCCACGTGAGGGTACGACAACGCTCTAGGGGGAGCGTACGTGCGAGGGCGCGGGTTAGTGTCAGCGTACGGGTTAGGATTAGGGGACGGCTGAGGGTCAGGCTTCGGGGAAGGGTTAGGGTTAGGGTTCGGGCTAGGGTTAGGGTTAGGGGACGGGGACGGTTTAGGGTCCAGGTGAGGGTACGACAACGCTCTAGGGGGAGCGTACGTGCGAGGGCGCGGGTTAGTGTCAGCGTACGGGTTAGGATTAGGGGACGGCTGAGGGTCAGGCTTCGGGGAAGGGTTAGGGTTAGGGTTCGGGCTAGGGTTAGGGTTAGGGGTCGGGGACGGTTTAGGGTCCAGGTGAGGGTACGACAACGCTCTAGGGGGAGCGTACGTGTGAGGGCGCGGGTTAGTGTCAGCGTACGGGTTAGGATTAGGGGACGGCTGAGGGTCAGGCTTCGGGGAAGGGTTAGGGTTAGGGTTCGGGCTAGGGTTAGGGTTAGGGGACGGGGACGGTTTAGGGTCCAGGTGAGGGTACGACAACGCTCTAGGGGGAGCGTACGTGCGAGGGCGCGGGTTAGTGTCAGCGTACGGGTTAGGAGTAGGGGACGGCTGAGGGTCAGGCTTCGGGGAAGGGTTAGGGTTAGGGTTCGGGCTAGGGTTAGGGTTAGGGGACGGGGACGGTTTAGGGTCCAGGTGAGGGTACGACAACGCTCTAGGGGGAGCGTACGTGTGAGGGCGCGGGTTAGTGTCAGCGTACGGGTTAGGATTAGGGGACGGCTGAGGGTCAGGCTTCGGGGAAGGGTTAGGGTTAGGGTTCGGGCTAGGGTTAGGGTTAGGGGACGGGGACGGTTTAGGGTCCAGGTGAGGGTACGACAACACGCTTGGGGGAGCGAACGTGTGAGGGCGCGGGTTAGTGTCAGCGTACGGGTTAGGATTAGGGGACGGCTGAGGGTCAGGTTTCGGGGAAGGGTTAGGGTTAGGGTTCGGGCTAGGGTTAGGGTTAGGGGACGGGGACGGTTTAGGGTCCAGGTGAGGGTACGACAACGCTCTAGGGGGAGCGTACGTGTGAGGGCGCGGGTTAGTGTCAGCGTACGGGTTAGGATTAGGGGACGGCTGAGGGTCAGGCTTCGGGGAAGGGTTAGGGTTAGGCTTCGGGCTAGGGTTAGGGTTAGGGGACGGGGACGGTTTAGGGTCCAGGTGAGGGTACGACAACGCTCTAGGGGGAGCGTACGTGTGAGGGCGCGGGGTACTGTCAGCGTACGGGTTAGGATTAGGGGACGGCTGAGGGTCAGGCTTCGGGGAAGGGTTAGGGTTAGGGTTCGGGCTAGGGTTAGGGTTAGGTGACGGGGACGGTTTAGGGTCCAGGTGAGGGTACGACAACGCTCTAGGGGGAGCGTACGTGTGAGGGCGCGGGTTAGTGTCAGCGTACGGGTTAGGATTAGGGGACGGCTGAGGGTCAGGCTTCGGGGAAGGGTTAGGGTTAGGGTTCGGGCTAGGGTTAGGGTTAGGGGACGGGGACGGTTTAGGGTCCAGGTGAGGGTACGACAACGCTCTAGGGGGAGCGTACGTGTGAGGGCGCGGGTTAGTGTCAGCGTACGGGTTAGGATTAGGGGACGGCTGAGTGTCAGGCTTCGGGGAAGGGTTAGGGTTAGGGTTCGGACTAGGGTTAGGGTTAGGGGACGGGGACGGTTTAGGGTCCAGGTGAGGGTACGACAACGCTCTAGGGGGAGCGTACGTGTGAGGGCGCGGGTTAGTGTCAGCGTACGGGTTAGGATTAGGGGACGGCTGAGGGTCAGGCTTCGGGGAAGGGTTAGGGTTAGGGTTCGGGCTAGGGTTAGGGTTAGGGGACGGGGACGGTTTAGGGTCCAGGTGAGGGTACGACAACGCTCTAGGGGGAGCGTACGTGCGAGGGCGCGGGTTAGTGTCAGCGTACGGGTTAGGAGTAGGGGACGGCTGAGGGTCAGGCTTCGGGGAAGGGTTAGGGTTAGGGTTCGGGCTAGGGTTAGGGTTAGGGGACGGGGACGGTTTAGGGTCCAGGTGAGGGTACGACAACGCTCTAGGGGGAGTGTACGTTTGAGGGCGCGGGTTAGTGTCAGCGTACGGTTTAGGATTAGGGGACGGCTGAGGGTCAGGCTTCGGGGAAGAGTTAGGGTTAGGGTTCGGGCTAGGGTTAGGGTTAGGGGACGGGGACGGTTTAGGGTCCAGGTGAGGGTACGACAACGCTCTAGGGGGAGCGTACGTGTGAGGGCGCGGGTTAGTGTCAGCGTACGGGTTAGGATTAGGGGACGGCTGAGGGTCAGGCTTCGGGAAAGGGTTAGGGTTAGGGTTCGGGCTAGGGTTAGGGTTAGGGGACGGGGACGGTTTAGGGTCCAGGTGAGGGTACGACAACGCTCTAGGGGGAGCGTACGTGTGAGGGCGCGGGTTAGTGTCAGCGTACGGGTTAGGATTAGGGGACGGCTGAGGGTCAGGCTTCGGGGAAGGGTTAGGGTTAGGGTTCGGGCTAGGGTTAGGGTTAGGGGACGGGGACGGTTTAGGGTCCAGGTGAGGGTACGACAACGCTCTAGGGGGAGCGTACGTGTGAGGGCGCGGGTTAGTGTCAGCGTACGGGTTAGGATTAGGGGACGGCTGAGGGTCAGGCTTCGGGGAAGGGTTAGGGTTAGGGTTCGGGCTAGGGTTAGGGTTAGGGGACGGGGACGGTTTAGGGTCCAGGTGAGGGCACGACAACGCGCTTGGGGGAGCGTACGTGTGAGGGCGCGGGTTAGTGTCAGCGTACGGGTTAGGATTAGGGGACGGCTGAGGGTCAGGCTTCGGGGAAGGGTTAGGGTTAGGGTTCGGGCTAGGGTTAGGGTTAGGGGCACGGGGACGGTTTAGGGTCCACGTGAGGGTACGACAACGCTCTAGGGGGAGCGTACGTGCGAGGGCGCGGGTTAGTGTCAGCGTACGGGTTAGGATTAGGGGACGGCTGAGGGTCAGGCTTCGGGGAAGGGTTAGGGTTAGGGTTCGGGCTAGGGTTAGGGTTAGGGGACGGGGACGGTTTAGGGTCCAGGTGAGGGTACGACAACGCTCTAGGGGGAGCGTACGTGCGAGGGCGCGGGTTAGTGTCAGCGTACGGGTTAGGATTAGGGGACGGATGAGGGTCAGGCTTCGGGGAAGGGTTAGGGTTAGGGTTCGGGCTAGGGTTAGGGTTAGGGGTCGGGGACGGTTTAGGGTCCAGGTGAGGGTACGACAACACTCTAGGGGGAGCGTACGTGTGAGGGCGCGGGTTAGTGTCAGCGTACGGGTTAGAATTAGGGGACGGCTGAGGGTCAGGCTTCGGGGAAGGGTTAGGGTTAGGGTTCGGGCTAGGGTTAGGGTTAGGGGACGGGGACGGTTTAGGGTCCAGGTGAGGGTACGACAACGCTCTAGAGGGAGCGTACGTGCGAGGGCGCGGGTTAGTGTCAGCGTACGGGTTAGGAGTAGGGGACGGCTGAGGGTCAGGCTTCGGGGAAGGGTTAGGGTTAGGGTTCGGGCTAGGGTTAGGGTTAGGGGACGGGGACGGTTTAGGGTCCAGGTGAGGGTACGACAACGCTCTAGGGGGAGCGTACGTGTGAGGGCGCGGGTTAGTGTCAGCGTACGGGTTAGGATTAGGGGACGGCTGAGGGTCAGGCTTCGGGGAAGGGTTAGGGTTAGGGTTCGGGCTAGGGTTAGGGTTAGGGGACGGGGACGGTTTAGGGTCCAGGTGAGGGTACGACAACGCTCTAGGGGGAGCGTACGTGTGAGGGCGCGGGTTAGTGTCAGCGTACGGGTTAGGATTAGGGGACGGCTGAGGGTCAGGCTTCGGGGAAGGGTTAGGGTTAGGGTTCGGGCTAGGGTTAGGGTTAGGGGACGGGGACGGTTTAGGGTCCAGGTGAGGGTACGACAACGCTCTAGGGGGAGCGTACGTGTGAGGGCGCGGGTTAGTGTCAGCGTACGGGTTAGGATTAGGGGACGGCTGAGGGTCAGGCTTCGGGAAAGGGTTAGGGTTAGGCTTCGGGCTAGGGTTAGGGTTAGGGGACGGGGACGGTTTAGGGTCCAGGTGAGGGTACGACAACGCGCTTGGGGGAGCGTACGTGTGAGGGCGCGGGTTAGTGTCAGCGTACGGGTTAGGATTAGGGGACGGCTGAGGGTCAGGCTTCGGGGAAGTGTTAGGGTTAGGGTTCGGGCTAGGGTTAGGGTTAGGGGACGGGGACGGTTTAGGGTCCAGGTGAGGGTACGACAACGCTATAGGGGGAGCGTACGTGCGAGGGCGCGGGTTAGTGTCAGCGTACGGGTTATGATTAGGGGACGGCTGAGGGTCAGGCTTCGGGGAAGGGTTAGGGTTAGGGTTCGGGCTAGGGTTAGGGTTAGGGGACGGGGACGGTTTAGGGTCCAGGTGAGGGTACGACAACGCTCTAGGGGGAGCGTACGTGCGAGGGCGCGGGTTAGTGTCAGCGTACGGGTTAGGATTAGGGGACGGCTGAGGGTCAGGCTTCGGGAAAGGGTTAGGGTTAGGCTTCGGGCTAGGGTTAGGGTTAGGGGACGGGGACGGTTTAGGGTCCAGGTGAGGGTACGACAACACGCTTGGGGGAGCGAACGTGTGAGGGCGCGGGTTAGTGTCAGCGTACGGGTTAGGATTAGGGGACGGCTGAGGGTCAGGCTTCGGGGAAGGGTTAGGGTTAGGGTTCGGGCTAGGGTTAGGGTTAGGGGACGGGGACGGTTTAGGGTCCAGGTGAGGGTACGACAACGCTCTAGGGGGAGCGTACGTGTGAGGGCGCGGGTTAGTGTCAGCGTACGGGTTAGGATTAGGGGACGGCTGAGGGTCAGGCTTCGGGGAAGGGTTAGGGTTAGGCTTCGGGCTAGGGTTAGGGTTAGGGGACGGGGACGGTTTAGGGTCCAGGTGAGGGTACGACAACGCTCTAGGGGGAGCGTACGTGTGAGGGCGCGGGGTACTGTCAGCGTACGGGTTAGGATTAGGGGACGGCTGAGGGTCAGGCTTCGGGGAAGGGTTAGGGTTAGGGTTCGGGCTAGGGTTAGGGTTAGGGGACGGGGACGGTTTAGGGTCCAGGTGAGGGTACGACAACGCTCTAGGGGGAGCGTACGTGTGAGGGCGCGGGTTAGTGTCAGCGTACGGGTTAGGATTAGGGGACGGCTGAGGGTCAGGCTTCGGGGAAGGGTTAGGGTTAGGGTTCGGGCTAGGGTTAGGGTTAGGGGACGGGGACGGTTTAGGGTCCAGGTGAGGGTACGACAACGCTCTAGGGGGAGCGTACGTGTGAGGGCGCGGGTTAGTGTCAGCGTACGGGTTAGGATTAGGGGACGGCTGAGGGTCAGGCTTCGGGGAAGGGTTAGGGTTAGGGTTCGGGCTAGGGTTAGGGTTAGGGGACGGGGACGGTTTAGGGGCCAGGTGAGGGTACGACAACGCTCTAGGGGGAGCGTACGTGTGAGGGCGCGGGTTAGTGTCAGCGTTCGGGTTAGGATTAGGGGACGGCTGAGGGTCAGGCTTCGGGGAAGGGTTAGGGTTAGGGTTCGGGCTAGGGTTAGGGTTAGGGGACGGGGACGGTTTAGGGTCCAGGTGAGGGTACGACAACGCTCTAGAGGGAGCGTACGTGCGAGGGCGCGGGTTAGTGTCAGCGTACGGGTTAGGAGTAGGGGACGGCTGAGGGTCAGGCTTCGGGGAAGGGTTAGGGTTAGGGTTCGGGCTAGGGTTAGGGTTAGGGGACGGGGACGGTTTAGGGTCCAGGTGAGGGTACGACAACGCTCTAGGGGGAGCGTACGTGTGAGGGCGCGGGTTAGTGTCAGCGTACGGGTTAGGATTAGGGGACGGCTGAGGGTCAGGCTTCGGGGAAGGGTTAGGGTTAGGGTTCGGGCTAGGGTTAGGGTTAGGGGACGGGGACGGTTTAGGGTCCAGGTGAGGGTACGACAACGCTCTAGGGGGAGCGTACGTGTGAGGGCGCGGGTTAGTGTCAGCGTACGGGTTAGGATTAGGGGACGGCTGAGGGTCAGGCTTCGGGGAAGGGTTAGGGTTAGGGTTCGGGCTAGGGTTAGGGTTAGGGGACGGGGACGGTTTAGGGTCCAGGTGAGGGTACGACAACGCTCTAGGGGGAGCGTACGTGTGAGGGCGCGGGTTAGTGTCAGCGTACGGGTTAGGATTAGGGGACGGCTGAGGGTCAGGCTTCGGGGAAGGGTTAGGGTTAGGGTTCGGGCTAGGGTTAGGGTTAGGGGACGGGGACGGTTTAGGGTGCAGGTGAGGGTACGACAACGCTCTAGGGGGAGCGTACGTGTGAGGGCGCGGGTTAGTGTCAGCATACGGGTTAGGATTAGGGGACGGCTGAGGGTCAGGCTTCGGGGAAGGGTTAGGGTTAGGGTTCGGGCTAGGGTTAGGGTTAGGGGACGGGGACGGTTTAGGGTGCAGGTGAGGGTACGACAACGCTCTAGGGGGAGCGTACGTGTGAGGGCGCGGGTTAGTGTCAGCGTACTGGTTAGGATTAGGGGACGGCTGAGGGTCAGGCTTCGGGGAAGGGTTAGGGTTAGGGTTCGGGCTAGCGTTAGGGTTAGGGGACGGGGACGGTTTAGGGTCCAGGTGAGGGTACGACAACGCTCTAGGGGGAGCGTACGTGTGAGGGCGCGGGTTAGTGTCAGCGTACGGGTTAGGATTAGGGGACGGCTGAGGGTCAGGCTTCGGGGAAGGGTTAGGGTTAGGGTTCGGGCTAGGGTTAGGGTTAGGGGACGGGGACTGTTTAGGGTCCAGGTGAGGGTACGACAACGCTCTAGGGGGAGCGTACGTGTGAGGGCGCGGGTTAGTGTCAGCGTACGGGTTAGGATTAGGGGACGGCTGAGGGTCAGGCTTCGGGGAAGGGTTAGGGTTAGGGTTCGGGCTAGGGTTAGGGTTAGGGGACGGGGACGGTTTAGGGTCCAGGTGAGGGTACGACAACGCTCTAGGGGGAGCGTACGTGTGAGGGCGCGGGTTAGTGTCAGCGTACGGGTTAGGATTAGGGGACGGCTGAGGGTCAGGCTTCGGGGAAGGGTTAGGGTTAGGGTTCGGGCTAGGGTTAGGGTTAGGGGACGGGGACGGTTTAGGGTCCAGGTGAGGGTACGACAACGCTCTAGGGGGAGCGTACGTGTGAGGGCGCGGGTTAGTGTCAGCGTACGGGTTAGGATTAGGGGACGGCTGAGGGTCAGGCTTCGGGGAAGGGTTAGGGTTAGGGTTCGGGCTAGGGTTAGGGTTAGGGGACGGGGACGGTTTAGGGTCCAGGTGAGGGTACGACAACGCTCTAGGGGGAGCGTACGTGTGAGGGCGCGGGTTAGTGTCAGCGTACGGGTTAGGATTAGGGGACGGCTGAGGGTCAGGCTTCGGGGAAGGGTTAGGGTTAGGGTTCGGGCTAGGGTTAGGGTTAGGGGACGGGGACGGTTTAGGGTCCAGGTGAGGGTACGACAACGCTCTAGGGGGAGCGTACGTGTGAGGGCGCGGGTTAGTGTCAGCGTACAGGTTAGGATTAGGGGACGGCTGAGGGTCAGGCTTCGGGGAAGGGTTAGGGTTAGGGTTCGGGCTAGGGTTAGGGTTAGGGGACGGGGACGGTTTAGGGTCCAGGTGAGGGTACGACAACGCTCTAGAGGGAGCGTACGTGCGAGGGCGCGGGTTAGTGTCAGCGTACGGGTTAGGAGTAGGGGACGGCTGAGGGTCAGGCTTCGGGGAAGGGTTAGGGTTAGGGTTCGGGCTAGGGTTAGGGTTAGGGGACGGGGACGGTTTAGGGTCCAGGTGAGGGTACGACAACGCTCTAGGGGGAGCGTACGTGTGAGGGCGCGGGTTAGTGTCAGCGTACGGGTTAGGATTAGGGGACGGCTGAGGGTCAGGCTTCGGGGAAGGGTTAGGGTTAGGGTTCGGGCTAGGGTTAGGGTTAGGGGACGGGGACGGTTTAGGGTCCAGGTGAGGGTACGACAACGCTCTAGGGGGAGCGTACGTGTGAGGGCGCGGGTTAGTGTCAGCGTACGGGTTAGGATTAGGGGACGGCTGAGGGTCAGGCTTCGGGGAAGGGTTAGGGTTAGGGTTCGGGCTAGGGTTAGGGTTAGGGGACGGGGACGGTTTAGGGTCCAGGTGAGGGTACGACAACGCTCTAGGGGGAGCGTACGTGTGAGGGCGCGGGTTAGTGTCAGCGTACGGGTTAGGATTAGGGGACGGCTGAGGGTCAGGCTTCGGGAAAGGGTTAGGGTTAGGCTTCGGGCTTGGGTTAGGGTTAGGGGACGGGGACGGTTTAGGGTCCAGGTGAGGGTACGACAACGCGCTTGGGGGAGCGTACGTGTGAGGGCGCGGGTTAGTGTCAGCGTACGGGTTAGGATTAGGGGACGGCTGAGGGTCAGGCTTCGGGGAAGTGTTAGGGTTAGGGTTCGGGCTAGGGTTAGGGTTAGGGGACGGGGACGGTTTAGGGTCCAGGTGAGGGTACGACAATGCTATAGGGGGAGCGTACGTGCGAGGGCGCGGGTTAGTGTCAGCGTACGGGTTATGATTAGGGGACGGCTGAGGGTCAGGCTTCGGGGAAGGGTTAGGGTTAGGGTTCGGGCTAGGGTTAGGGTTAGGGGACGGGGACGGTTTAGGGTCCAGGTGAGGGTACGACAACGCTCTAGGGGGAGCGTACGTGCGAGGGCGCGGGTTAGTGTCAGCGTACGGGTTAGGATTAGGGGACGGCTGAGGGTCAGGCTTCGGGAAAGGGTTAGGGTTAGGCTTCGGGCTAGGGTTAGGGTTAGGGGACGGGGACGGTTTAGGGTCCAGGTGAGGGTACGACAACACGCTTGGGGGAGCGAACGTGTGAGGGCGCGGGTTAGTGTCAGCGTACGGGTTAGGATTAGGGGACGGCTGAGGGTCAGGCTTCGGGGAAGGGTTAGGGTTAGGGTTCGGGCTAGGGTTAGGGTTAGGGGACGGGGACGGTTTAGGGTCCAGGTGAGGGTACGACAACGCTCTAGGGGGAGCGTACGTGTGAGGGCGCGGGTTAGTGTCAGCGTACGGGTTAGGATTAGGGGACGGCTGAGGGTCAGGCTTCGGGGAAGGGTTAGGGTTAGGCTTCGGGCTAGGGTTAGGGTTAGGGGACGGGGACGGTTTAGGGTCCAGGTGAGGGTACGACAACGCTCTAGGGGGAGCGTACGTGTGAGGGCGCGGGGTACTGTCAGCGTACGGGTTAGGATTAGGGGACGGCTGAGGGTCAGGCTTCGGGGAAGGGTTAGGGTTAGGGTTCGGGCTAGGGTTAGGGTTAGGGGACGGGGACGGTTTAGGGTCCAGGTGAGGGTACGACAACGCTCTAGGGGGAGCGTACGTGTGAGGGCGCGGGTTAGTGTCAGCGTACGGGTTAGGATTAGGGGACGGCTGAGGGTCAGGCTTCGGGGAAGGGTTAGGGTTAGGGTTCGGGCTAGGGTTAGGGTTAGGGGACGGGGACGGTTTAGGGTCCAGGTGAGGGTACGACAACGCTCTAGGGGGAGCGTACGTGTGAGGGCGCGGGTTAGTGTCAGCGTACGGGTTAGGATTAGGGGACGGCTGAGGGTCAGGCTTCGGGGAAGGGTTAGGGTTAGGGTTCGGGCTAGGGTTAGGGTTAGGGGACGGGGACGGTTTAGGGGCCAGGTGAGGGTACGACAACGCTCTAGGGGGAGCGAACGTGTGAGGGCGCGGGTTAGTGTCAGCGTTCGGGTTAGGATTAGGGGACGGCTGAGGGTCAGGCTTCGGGGAAGGGTTAGGGTTAGGGTTCGGGCTAGGGTTAGGGTTAGGGGACGGGGACGGTTTAGGGTCCAGGTGAGGGTACGACAACGCTCTAGGGGGAGCGTACGTGTGAGGGCGCGGGTTAGTGTCAGCGTACGGGTTAGGATTAGGGGACGGCTGAGGGTCAGGCTTCGGGGAAGGGTTAGGGTTAGGGTTCGGGCTAGGGTTAGGGTTAGGGGACGGGGACGGTTTAGGGTCCAGGTGAGGGTACGACAACGCTCTAGGGGGAGCGTACGTGTGAGGGCGCGGGTTAGTGTCAGCGTACGGGTTAGGATTAGGGGACGGCTGAGGGTCAGGCTTCGGGGAAGGGTTAGGGTTAGGGTTCGGGCTAGGGTTAGGGTTAGGGGACGGGGACGGTTTAGGGTCCAGGTGAGGGTACGACAACGCTCTAGGGGGAGCGTACGTGTGAGGGCGCGGGTTAGTGTCAGCGTACGGGTTAGGATTAGGGGACGGCTGAGGGTCAGGCTTCGGGGAAGGGTTAGGGTTAGGGTTCGGGCTAGGGTTAGGGTTAGGGGACGGGGACGGTTTAGGGTGCAGGTGAGGGTACGACAACGCTCTAGGGGGAGCGTACGTGTGAGGGCGCGGGTTAGTGTCAGCATACGGGTTAGGATTAGGGGACGGCTGAGGGTCAGGCTTCGGGGAAGGGTTAGGGTTAGGGTTCGGGCTAGGGTTAGGGTTAGGGGACGGGGACGGTTTAGGGTGCAGGTGAGGGTACGACAACGCTCTAGGGGGAGCGTACGTGTGAGGGCGCGGGTTAGTGTCAGCGTACTGGTTAGGATTAGGGGACGGCTGAGGGTCAGGCTTCGGGGAAGGGTTAGGGTTAGGGTTCGGGCTAGCGTTAGGGTTAGGGGACGGGGACGGTTTAGGGTCCAGGTGAGGGTACGACAACGCTCTAGGGGGAGCGTACGTGTGAGGGCGCGGGTTAGTGTCAGCGTACGGGTTAGGATTAGGGGACGGCTGAGGGTCAGGCTTCGGGGAAGGGTTAGGGTTAGGGTTCGGGCTAGGGTTAGGGTTAGGGGACGGGGACTGTTTAGGGTCCAGGTGAGGGTACGACAACGCTCTAGGGGGAGCGTACGTGTGAGGGCGCGGGTTAGTGTCAGCGTACGGGTTAGGATTAGGGGACGGCTGAGGGTCAGGCTTCGGGGAAGGGTTAGGGTTAGGGTTCGGGCTAGGGTTAGGGTTAGGGGACGGGGACGGTTTAGGGTCCAGGTGAGGGTACGACAACGCTCTAGGGGGAGCGTACGTGTGAGGGCGCGGGTTAGTGTCAGCGTACGGGTTAGGATTAGGGGACGGCTGAGGGTCAGGCTTCGGGGAAGGGTTAGGGTTAGGGTTCGGGCTAGGGTTAGGGTTAGGGGACGGGGACGGTTTAGGGTCCAGGTGAGGGTACGACAACGCTCTAGGGGGAGCGTACGTGTGAGGGCGCGGGTTAGTGTCAGTGTACGGGTTAGGATTAGGGGACGGCTGAGGGTCAGGCTTCGGGGAAGGGTTAGGGTTAGGGTTCGGGCTAGGGTTAGGGTTAGGGGACGGGGACGGTTTAGGGTCCAGGTGAGGGTACGACAACGCTCTAGGGGGAGCGTACGTGTGAGGGCGCGGGTTAGTGTCAGCGTACGGGTTAGGATTAGGGGACGGCTGAGGGTCAGGCTTCGGGGAAGGGTTAGGGTTAGGGTTCGGGCTAGGGTTAGGGTTAGGGGACGGGGACGGTTTAGGGTCCAGGTGAGGGTACGACAACGCTCTAGGGGGAGCGTAAGTGTGAGGGCGCGGGTTAGTGTCAGCGTACGGGTTAGGATTAGGGGACGGCTGAGGGTCAGGCTTCGGGGAAGGGTTAGGGTTAGGGTTCGGGCTAGGGTTAGGGTTAGGGGACGTGGACGGTTTAGGGTCCAGGTGAGGGTACGACAACGCTCTAGGGGGAGCGTACGTGTGAGGGCGCGGGTTAGTGTCAGCGTACAGGTTAGGATTAGGGGACGGCTGAGGGTCAGGCTTCGGGGAAGGGTTAGGGTTAGGGTTCGGGCTAGGGTTAGGGTTAGGGGACGGGGACGGTTTAGGGTCCAGGTGAGGGTACGACAACGCTCTAGGGGGAGCGTACGTGTGAGGGCGCGGGTTAGTGTCAGCGTACGGGTTAGGATTAGGGGACGGCTGAGGGTCAGGCTTCGGGGAAGGGTTAGGGTTAGGGTTCGGGCTAGGGTTAGGGTTAGGGGACGGGGACGGTTTAGGGTCCAGGTGAGTGTACGACAACGCTCTAGGGGGAGCGTACGTGCGAGGGCGCGGGTTAGTGTCAGCGTACGGGTTAGGATTAGGGGACGGCTGAGGGTCAGGCTTCGGGAAAGGGTTAGGGTTAGGCTTCGGGCTAGGGTTAGGGTTAGGGGACGGGGACGGTTTAGGGTCCAGGTGAGGGCACGACAACGCGCTTGGGGGAGCGTACGTGTGAGGGCGCGGGTTAGTGTCAGCGTACGGGTTAGGATTAGGGGACGGCTGAGGGTCAGGCTTCGGGGAAGGGTTAGGGTTAGGGTTCGGGCTAGGGTTAGGGTTAGGGGCACGGGGACGGTTTAGGGTCCACGTGAGGGTACGACAACGCTCTAGGGGGAGCGTACGTGCGAGGGCGCGGGTTAGTGTCAGCTTCCGGTTAGGATTAGGGGACGGCTGAGGGTCAGGCTTCGGGGAAGGGTTAGGGTTAGGGTTCGGGCTAGGGTTAGGGTTAGGGGACGGGGACGGTTTAGGGTCCAGGTGAGGGTACGACAACGCTCTAGGGGGAGCGTACGTGTGAGGGCGCGGGTTAGTGTCAGCGTACGGGTTAGGATTAGGGGACGGCTGAGGGTCAGGCTTCGGGGAAGGGTTAGGGTTAGGGTTCGGGCTAGGGTTAGGGTTAGGGGACGGGGACGGTTTAGGGGCCAGGTGAGGGTACGACAACGCTCTAGGGGGAGCGAACGTGTGAGGGCGCGGGTTAGTGTCAGCGTTCGGGTTAGGATTAGGGGACGGCTGAGGGTCAGGCTTCGGGGAAGGGTTAGGGTTAGGGTTCGGGCTAGGGTTAGGGTTAGGGGACGGGGACGGTTTAGGGTCCAGGTGAGGGTACGACAACGCTCTAGAGGGAGCGTACGTGCGAGGGCGCGGGTTAGTGTCAGCGTACGGGTTAGGAGTAGGGGACGGCTGAGGGTCAGGCTTCGGGGAAGGGTTAGGGTTAGGGTTCGGGCTAGGGTTAGGGTTAGGGGACGGGGACGGTTTAGGGTCAAGGTGAGGGTACGACAACGCTCTAGGGGGAGCGTACGTGTGAGGGCGCGGGTTAGTGTCAGCGTACGGGTTAGGATTACGGGACGGCTGAGGGTCAGGCTTCGGGGAAGGGTTAGGGTTAGGGTTCGGGCTAGGGTTAGGGTTAGGGGACGGGGACGGTTTAGGGTCCAGGTGAGGGTACGACAACGCTCTAGGGGGAGCGTACGTGTTAGGGCGCGGGTTAGTGTCAGCGTACGGGTTAGGATTAGGGGACGGCTGAGGGTCAGGCTTCGGGGAAGGGTTAGGGTTAGGGTTCGGGCTAGGGTTAGGGTTAGGGGACGGGGACGGTTTAGGGTCCAGGTGAGGGTACGACAACGCTCTAGGGGGAGCGTACGTGTGAGGGCGCGGGTTAGTGTCAGCGTACGGGTTAGGATTAGGGGACGGGTGAGGGTCAGGCTTCGGGGAAGGGTTAGGGTTAGGGTTCGGGCTAGGGTTAGGGTTAGGGGACGGGGACGGTTTAGGGTGCAGGTGAGGGTACGACAACGCTCTAGGGGGAGCGTACGTGTGAGGGCGCGGGTTAGTGTCAGCGTACGGGTTAGGATTAGGGGACGGCTGAGGGTCAGGCTTCGGGGAAGGGTTAGGGTTAGGGTTCGGGCTAGGGTTAGGGTTAGGGGACGGGGACGGTTTAGGGTGCAGGTGAGGGTACGACAACGCTCTAGGGGGAGCGTACGTGTGAGGGCGCGGGTTAGTGTCAGCGTACTGGTTAGGATTAGGGGACGGCTGAGGGTCAGGCTTCGGGGAAGGGTTAGGGTTAGGGTTCGGGCTAGGGTTAGGGTTAGGGGACGGGGACGGTTTAGGGTCCAGGTGAGGGTATGACAACGCTCTAGGGGGAGCGTACGTGTGAGGGCGCGGGTTAGTGTCAGCGTACGGGTTAGGATTAGGGGACGGCTGAGGGTCAGGCTTCGGGGAAGTGTTAGGGTTAGGGTTCGGGCTAGGGTTAGGGTTAGGGGACGGGGACGGTTTAGGGTCCAGGTGAGGGTACGACAACGCTCTAGGGGGAGTGTACGTGTGAGGGCGCGGGTTAGTGTCAGCGTACGGGTTAGGATTAGGGGACGGCTGAGGGTCAGGCTTCGGGGAAGGGTTAGGGTTAGGGTTCGGGCTAGGGTTAGGGTTAGGGGACGGGGACGGTTTAGGTTCCAGGTGAGGGTACGACAACGCTCTAGGGGGAGCGTACGTGTGAGGGCGCGGGGTACTGTCAGCGTACGGGTTAGGATTAGGGGACGGCTGAGGGTCAGGCTTCGGGGAAGGGTTAGGGTTAGGGTTCGGGCTAGGGTTAGGGTTAGGTGACGGGGACGGTTTAGGGTCCAGGTGAGTGTACGACAACGCTCTAGGGGGAGCGTACGTGTGAGGGCGCGGGTTAGTGTCAGCGTACGGGTTAGGATTAGGGGACGGCTGAAGGTCAGGCTTCGGGGAAGTGTTAGGGTTAGGGTTCGGGCTAGGGTTAGGGTTAGGGGACGGGGACGGTTTAGGGTCGAGGTGAGGGTACGACAACGCTCTAGGGGGAGCGTACGTGTGAGGGCGCGGGTTAGTGTCAGCGTACGGGTTAGGATTAGGGGACGGCTGAGGGTCAGGCTTCGGGGAAGGGTTAGGGTTAGGGTTCGGGCTAGGGTTAGGGTTAAGGGACGGGGACGGGTTAGGGTCCAGGTGAGGGTACGACAACGCTCTAGGGGGAGCGTACGTGTGAGGGCGCGGGTTAGTGTCAGCGTACGGGTTAGGATTAGGGGACGGCTGAGGGTTAGGCTTCGGGGAAGGGTTAGGGTTAGGGTTCGGGCTAGGGTTAGGGTTAGGGGACGGGGACGGTTTAGGGTCCAGGTGAGGGTACGACAACGCTCTAGGGGGAGCGTACGTGCGAGGGCGCGGGTTAGTGTCAGCGTACGGGTTAGGATTAGGGGACGGCTGAGGGTCAGGCTTCGGGAAAGGGTTAGGGTTAGGCTTCGGGCTAGGGTTAGGGTTAGGGGACGGGGACGGTTTAGGGTCCAGGTGAGGGTACGACAACGCGCTTGGGGGAGCGTACGTGTGAGGGCGCGGGTTAGTGTCAGCATACGTGTTAGGATTAGGGGACGGCTGAGGGTCAGTCTTCGGGGAAGGGTTAGTGTTAGGGTTCGGGCTAGGGTTAGGGTTAGGGGACGGGGACGGTTTAGGGTCCACGTGAGGGTACGACAACGCTCTAGGGGGAGCGTACGTGCGAGGGCGCGGGTTAGTGTCAGCGTACGGGTTAGGATTAGGGGACGGCTGAGGGTCAGGCTTCGGGGAAGGGTTAGGGTTAGGGTTCGGGCTAGGGTTAGGGTTAGGGGACGGGGACGGTTTAGGGTCCAGGTGAGGGTACGACAACGCTCTAGGGGGAGTGTACGTGTGAGGGCGCGGGTTAGTGTCAGCGTACGGGTTCGGATTAGGGGACGGCTGAGGGTCAGGCTTCGGGGAAGGGTTAGGGTTAGGGTTCGGGCTAGGGTTAGGGTTAGGGGACGGGGACGGTTTAGGGTCCAGGTGAGGGTACGACAACGCTCTAGGGGGAGCGTACGTGCGAGGGCGCGGGTTAGTGTCAGCGTACAGGTTAGGATTAGGGGACGGCTGAGGGTCAGGCTTCGGGGAAGGGTTAGGGTTAGGGTTCGGGCTAGGGTTAGGGTTAGGGGACGGGGACGGTTTAGGGTCCAGGTGAGGGTACGACAACGCTCTAGGGGGAGCGTACGTGTGAGGGCGCGGGTTAGTGTCAGCGTACGGGTTAGGATTAGGGGACGGCTGAGGGTCAGGCTTCGGGGAAGGGTTAGGGTTAGGGTTCGGGCTAGGGTTAGGGTTAGGGGACGGGGACGGTTTAGGGTCCAGGTGAGTGTACGACAACGCTCTAGGGGGAGCGTACGTGCGAGGGCGCGGGTTAGTGTCAGCGTACGGGTTAGGATTAGGGGACGGCTGAGGGTCAGGCTTCGGGAAAGGGTTAGGGTTAGGCTTCGGGCTAGGGTTAGGGTTAGGGGACGGGGACGGTTTAGGGTCCAGGTGAGGGCACGACAACGCGCTTGGGGGAGCGTACGTGTGAGGGCGCGGGTTAGTGTCAGCGTACGGGTTAGGATTAGGGGACGGCTGAGGGTCAGGCTTCGGGGAAGGGTTAGGGTTAGGGTTCGGGCTAGGGTTAGGGTTAGGGGCACGGGGACGGTTTAGGGTCCACGTGAGGGTACGACAACGCTCTAGGGGGAGCGTACGTGCGAGGGCGCGGGTTAGTGTCAGCTTCCGGTTAGGATTAGGGGACGGCTGAGGGTCAGGCTTCGGGGAAGGGTTAGGGTTAGGGTTCGGGCTAGGGTTAGGGTTAGGGGACGGGGACGGTTTAGGGTCCAGGTGAGGGTACGACAACGCTCTAGGGGGAGCGTACGTGTGAGGGCGCGGGTTAGTGTCAGCGTACGGGTTAGGATTAGGGGACGGCTGAGGGTCAGGCTTCGGGGAAGGGTTAGGGTTAGGGTTCGGGCTAGGGTTAGGGTTAGGGGACGGGGACGGTTTAGGGGCCAAGTGAGGGTACGACAACGCTCTAGGGGGAGCGAACGTGTGAGGGCGCGGGTTAGTGTCAGCGTTCGGGTTAGGATTAGGGGACGGCTGAGGGTCAGGCTTCGGGGAAGGGTTAGGGTTAGGGTTCGGGCTAGGGTTAGGGTTAGGGGACGGGGACGGTTTAGGGTCCAGGTGAGGGTACGACAACGCTCTAGAGGGAGCGTACGTGCGAGGGCGCGGGTTAGTGTCAGCGTACGGGTTAGGAGTAGGGGACGGCTGAGGGTCAGGCTTCGGGGAAGTGTTAGGGTTAGGGTTCGGGCTAGGGTTAGGGTTAGGGGACGGGGACGGTTTAGGGTCAAGGTGAGGGTACGACAACGCTCTAGGGGGAGCGTACGTGTGAGGGCGCGGGTTAGTGTCAGCGTACGGGTTAGGATTACGGGACGGCTGAGGGTCAGGCTTCGGGGAAGGGTTAGGGTTAGGGTTCGGGCTAGGGTTAGGGTTAGGGGACGGGGACGGTTTAGGGTCCAGGTGAGGGTACGACAACGCTCTAGGGGGAGCGTACGTGTTAGGGCGCGGGTTAGTGTCAGCGTACGGGTTAGGATTAGGGGACGGCTGAGGGTCAGGCTTCGGGGAAGGGTTAGGGTTAGGGTTCGGGCTAGGGTTAGGGTTAGGGGACGGGGACGGTTTAGGGTCCAGGTGAGGGTACGACAACGCTCTAGGGGGAGCGTACGTGTGAGGGCGCGGGTTAGTGTCAGCGTACGGGTTAGGATTAGGGGACGGGTGAGGGTCAGGCTTCGGGGAAGGGTTAGGGTTAGGGTTCGGGCTAGGGTTAGGGTTAGGGGACGGGGACGGTTTAGGGTGCAGGTGAGGGTACGACAACGCTCTAGGGGGAGCGTACGTGTGAGGGCGCGGGTTAGTGTCAGCGTACGGGTTAGGATTAGGGGACGGCTGAGGGTCAGGCTTCGGGGAAGGGTTAGGGTTAGGGTTCGGGCTAGGGTTAGGGTTAGGGGACGGGGACGGTTTAGGGTGCAGGTGAGGGTACGACAACGCTCTAGGGGGAGCGTACGTGTGAGGGCGCGGGTTAGTGTCAGCGTACTGGTTAGGATTAGGGGACGGCTGAGGGTCAGGCTTCGGGGAAGGGTTAGGGTTAGGGTTCGGGCTAGGGTTAGGGTTAGGGGACGGGGACGGTTTAGGGTCCAGGTGAGGGTACGACAACGCTCTAGGGGGAGCGTACGTGTGAGGGCGCGGGTTAGTGTCAGCGTACGGGTTAGGATTAGGGGACGGCTGAGGGTCAGGCTTCGGGGAAGTGTTAGGGTTAGGGTTCGGGCTAGGGTTAGGGTTAGGGGACGGGGACGGTTTAGGGTCCAGGTGAGGGTACGACAACGCTCTAGGGGGAGTGTACGTGTGAGGGCGCGGGTTAGTGTCAGCGTACGGGTTAGGATTAGGGGACGGCTGAGGTTCAGGCTTCGGGGAAGGGTTAGGGTTAGGGTTCGGGCTAGGGTTAGGGTTAGGGGACGGGGACGGTTTAGGTTCCAGGTGAGGGTACGACAACGCTCTAGGGGGAGCGTACGTGTGAGGGCGCGGGGTACTGTCAGCGTACGGGTTAGGATTAGGGGACGGCTGAGGGTCAGGCTTCGGGGAAGGGTTAGGGTTAGGGTTCGGGCTAGGGTTAGGGTTAGGTGACGGGGACGGTTTAGGGTCCAGGTGAGTGTACGACAACGCTCTAGGGGGAGCGTACGTGTGAGGGCGCGGGTTAGTGTCAGCGTACGGGTTAGGATTAGGGGACGGCTGAAGGTCAGGCTTCGGGGAAGGGTTAGGGTTAGGGTTCGGGCTAGGGTTAGGGTTAGGGGACGGGGACGGTTTAGGGTCGAGGTGAGGGTACGACAACGCTCTAGGGGGAGCGTACGTGTGAGGGCGCGGGTTAGTGTCAGCGTACGGGTTAGGATTAGGGGACGGCTGAGGGTCAGGCTTCGGGGAAGGGTTAGGGTTAGGGTTCGGGCTAGGGTTAGGGTTAAGGGACGGGGACGGGTTAGGGTCCAGGTGAGGGTACGACAACGCTCTAGGGGGAGCGTACGTGTGAGGGCGCGGGTTAGTGTCAGCGTACGGGTTAGGATTAGGGGACGGCTGAGGGTCAGGCTTCGGGGAAGGGTTAGGGTTAGGGTTCAGGCTAGGGTTAGGGTTAGGGGACGGGGACGGTTTAGGGTCCAGGTGAGGGTACGACAACGCTCTAGGGGGAGCGTACGTGCGAGGGCGCGGGTTAGTGTCAGCGTACGGGTTAGGATTAGGAGACGGCTGAGGGTCAGGCTTCGGGAAAGGGTTAGGGTTAGGCTTCGGGCTAGGGTTAGGGTTAGGGGACGGGGACGGTTTAGGGTCCAGGTGAGGGTACGACAACGCTCTAGGGGGAGCGTACGTGCGAGGGCGCGGGTTAGTGTCAGCGTACGGGTTAGGATTAGGGGACGGCTGAGGGTCAGGCTTCGGGAAAGGGTTAGGGTTAGGCTTCGGGCTAGGGTTAGGGTTAGGGGACGGGGACGGTTTAGGGTCCAGGTGAGGGTACGACAACGCGCTTGGGGGAGCGTACGTGTGAGGGCGCGGGTTAGTGTCAGCATACGTGTTAGGATTAGGGGACGGCTGAGGGTCAGTCTTCGGGGAAGGGTTAGTGTTAGGGTTCGGGCTAGGGTTAGGGTTAGGGGACGGGGACGGTTTAGGGTCCACGTGAGGGTACGACAACGCTCTAGGGGGAGCGTACGTGCGAGGGCGCGG
This sequence comes from Globicephala melas, assembly GCF_963455315.2. Classification (NCBI taxonomy): domain Eukaryota; kingdom Metazoa; phylum Chordata; class Mammalia; order Artiodactyla; family Delphinidae; genus Globicephala; species Globicephala melas. The sequence goes on from NW_027207323.1 coordinate 601,707, forward strand.
GTTAGTGTCAGCGTACGGGTTAGGATTAGGGGACGGCTGAGGGTCAGGCTTCGGGGAAGGGTTAGGGTTAGGGTTCGGGCTAGGGTTAGGGTTAGGGGACGGGGACGGTTTAGGGTCCAGGTGAGGGTACGACAACGCTCTAGGGGGAGTGTACGTGTGAGGGCGCGGGTTAGTGTCAGCGTACGGGTTAGGATTAGGGGACGGCTGAGGGTCAGGCTTCGGGGAAGGGTTAGGTTTAGGGTTCGGGCTAGGGTTAGGGTTAGGGGACGGGGACGGTTTAGGGTCCAGGTGAGGGTACGACAACGCTCTAGGGGGAGCGTACGTGCGAGGGCGCGGGTTAGTGTCAGCGTACGGGTTAGGAGTAGGGGACGGCTGAGGGTCAGGCTTCGGGGAAGGGTTAGGGTTAGGGTTCGGGCTAGGGTTAGGGTTAGGGGACGGGGACGGTTTAGGGTCCAGGTGAGGGTACGACAACGCTCTAGGGGGAGCGTACGTGTGAGGGCGCGGGTTAGTGTCAGCGTACGGTTTAGGATTAGGGGACGGCTGAGGGTCAGGCTTCGGGGAAGGGTTAGGGTTAGGGTTCGGGCTAGGGTTAGGGTTAGGGGACGGGGACGGTTTAGGGTCCAGGTGAGGGTACGACAACGCTCTAGGGGGAGCGTACGTGTGAGGGCGCGGGTTAGTGTCAGCGTACGGGTTAGGATTAGGGGACGGCTGAGGGTCAGGCTTCGGAAAAGGGTTAGGGTTAGGGTTCGGGCTAGGGTTAGGGTTAGGGGACGGGGACGGTTTAGGGTCCAGGTGAGGGTACGACAACGCTCTAGGGGGAGCGTACGTGTGAGGGCGCAGGTTAGTGTCAGCGTACGGGTTAGGATTAGGGGACGGCTGAGGGTCAGGCTTCGGGGAAGGGTTAGGGTTAGGGTTCGGGCTAGGGTTATGGTTAGGGGACGGGGACGGTTTAGGGTCCAGGTGAGGGTACGACAACGCTCTAGGGGGAGCGTACGTGTGAGGGCGCGGGTTAGTGTCAGCGTACGGGTTAGGATTAGGGGACGGCTGAGGGTCAGGCTTCGGGGAAGGGTTAGGGTTAGGGTTCGGGCTAGGGTTAGGGTTAGGGGACGGGGACGGTTTAGGGTCCAGGTGAGGGCACGACAACGCGCTTGGGGGAGCGTACGTGTGAGGGCGCGGATTAGTGTCAGCGTACGGGTTAGGGTTAGGGGACGGCTGAGGGTCAGGCTTCGGGGAAGGGTTAGGGTTAGGGTTCGGGCTAGGGTTAGGGTTAGGGGACGGGGACGGTTTAGGTTCCAGGTGAGGGTACGACAACGCTCTAGGGGGAGCGTACGTGTGAGGGCGCGGGGTACTGTCAGCGTACGGGTTAGGATTAGGGGACGGCTGAGGGTCAGGCTTCGGGGAAGGGTTAGGGTTAGGGTTCGGGCTAGGGTTAGGGTTAGGTGACGGGGACGGTTTAGGGTCCAGGTGAGTGTACGACAACGCTCTAGGGGGAGCGTACGTGTGAGGGCGCGGGTTAGTGTCAGCGTACGGGTTAGGATTAGGGGACGGCTGAAGGTCAGGCTTCGGGGAAGGGTTAGGGTTAGGGTTCGGGCTAGGGTTAGGGTTAGGGGACGGGGACGGTTTAGGGTCGAGGTGAGGGTACGACAACGCTCTAGGGGGAGCGTACGTGTGAGGGCGCGGGTTAGTGTCAGCGTACGGGTTAGGATTAGGGGACGGCTGAGGGTCAGGCTTCGGGGAAGGGTTAGGGTTAGGGTTCGGGCTAGGGTTAGGGTTAAGGGACGGGGACGGGTTAGGGTCCAGGTGAGGGTACGACAACGCTCTAGGGGGAGCGTACGTGTGAGGGCGCGGGTTAGTGTCAGCGTACGGGTTAGGATTAGGGGACGGCTGAGGGTCAGGCTTCGGGGAAGGGTTAGGGTTAGGGTTCGGGCTAGGGTTAGGGTTAGGGGACGGGGACGGTTTAGGGTCCAGGTGAGGGTACGACAACGCTCTAGGGGGAGCGTACGTGCGAGGGCGCGGGTTAGTGTCAGCGTACGGGTTAGGATTAGGGGACGGCTGAGGGTCAGGCTTCGGGAAAGGGTTAGGGTTAGGCTTCGGGCTAGGGTTAGGGTTAGGGGACGGGGACGGTTTAGGGTCCAGGTGAGGGTACGACAACGCGCTTGGGGGAGCGTACGTGTGAGGGCGCGGGTTAGTGTCAGCATACGTGTTAGGATTAGGGGACGGCTGAGGGTCAGTCTTCGGGGAAGGGTTAGTGTTAGGGTTCGGGCTAGGGTTAGGGTTAGGGGACGGGGACGGTTTAGGGTCCACGTGAGGGTACGACAACGCTCTAGGGGGAGCGTACGTGCGAGGGCGCGGGTTAGTGTCAGCGTACGGGTTAGGATTAGGGGACGGCTGAGGGTCAGGCTTCGGGGAAGGGTTAGGGTTAGGGTTCGGGCTAGGGTTAGGGTTAGGGGACGGGGACGGTTTAGGGTCCAGGTGAGGGTACGACAACGCTCTAGGGGGAGTGTACGTGTGAGGGCGCGGGTTAGTGTCAGCGTACGGGTTAGGATTAGGGGACGGCTGAGGGTCAGGCTTCGGGGAAGGGTTAGGGTTAGGGTTCGGGCTAGGGTTAGGGTTAGGGGACGGGGACGGTTTAGGGTCCAGGTGAGGGTACGACAACGCTCTAGGGGGAGCGTACGTGCGAGGGCGCGGGTTAGTGTCAGCGTACGGGTTAGGAGTAGGGGACGGCTGAGGGTCAGGCTTCGGGGAAGGGTTAGGGTTAGGGTTCGGGCTAGGGTTAGGGTTAGGGGACGGGGACGGTTTAGGGTCCAGGTGAGGGTACGACAACGCTCTAGGGGGAGCGTACGTGTGAGGGCGCGGGTTAGTGTCAGCGTACGGTTTAGGATTAGGGGACGGCTGAGGGTCAGGCTTCGGGGAAGGGTTAGGGTTAGGGTTCGGGCTAGGGTTAGGGTTAGGGGACGGGGACGGTTTAGGGTCCAGGTGAGGGTACGACAACGCTCTAGGGGGAGCGTACGTGTGAGGGCGCGGGTTAGTGTCAGCGTACGGGTTAGGATTAGGGGACGGCTGAGGGTCAGGCTTCGGAAAAGGGTTAGGGTTAGGGTTCGGGCTAGGGTTAGGGTTAAGGGACGGGGACGGTTTAGGGTCCAGGTGAGGGTACGACAACGCTCTAGGGGGAGCGTACGTGTGAGGGCGCAGGTTAGTGTCAGCGTACGGGTTAGGATTAGGGGACGGCTGAGGGTCAGGCTTCGGGGAAGGGTTAGGGTTAGGGTTCGGGCTAGGGTTATGGTTAGGGGACGGGGACGGTTTAGGGTCCAGGTGAGGGTACGACAACGCTCTAGGGGCAGCGTACGTGTGAGGGCGCGGGTTAGTGTCAGCGTACGGGTTAGGATTAGGGGACGGCTGAGGGTCAGGCTTCGGGGAAGGGTTAGGGTTAGGGTTCGGGCTAGGGTTAGGGTTAGGGGACGGGGACGGTTTAGGGTCCAGGTGAGGGCACGACAACGCGCTTGGGGGAGCGTACGTGTGAGGGCGCGGGTTAGTGTCAGCGTACGGGTTAGGATTAGGGGACGGCTGAGGGTCAGGCTTCGGGGAAGGGTTAGGGTTAGGGTTCGGGCTAGGGTTAGGGTTAGGGGCACGGGGACGGTTTAGGGTCCACGTGAGGGTACGACAACGCTCTAGGGGGAGCGTACGTGCGAGGGCGCGGGTTAGTGTCAGCGTACGGGTTAGGATTAGGGGACGGCTGAGGGTCAGGATTCGGGGAAGGGTTAGGGTTAGGGTTCGGGCTAGGGTTAGGGTTAGGGGACGGGGACGGTTTAGGGTCCAGGTGAGGGTACGACAACGCTCTAGGGGGAGCGTACGTGCGAGGGCGCGGGTTAGTGTCAGCGTACGGGTTAGGATTAGGGGACGGCTGAGGGTCAGGCTTCGGGGAAGGGTTAGGGTTAGGGTTCGGGCTAGGGTTAGGGTTAGGGGTCGGGGACGGTTTAGGGTCCAGGTGAGGGTACGACAACGCTCTAGGGGGAGCGTACGTGTGAGGGCGCGGGTTAGTGTCAGCGTACGGGTTAGGATTAGGGGACGGCTGAGGGTCAGGCTTCGGGGAAGGGTTAGGGTTAGGGTTCGGGCTAGGGTTAGGGTTAGGGGACGGGGACGGTTTAGGGTCCAGGTGAGGGTACGACAACGCTCTAGAGGGAGCGTACGTGCGAGGGCGCGGGTTAGTGTCAGCGTACGGGTTAGGAGTAGGGGACGGCTGAGGGTCAGGCTTCGGGGAAGGGTTAGGGTTAGGGTTCGGGCTAGGGTTAGGGTTAGGGGACGGGGACGGTTTAGGGTCCAGGTGAGGGTACGACAACGCTCTAGGGGGAGCGTACGTGTGAGGGCGCGGGTTAGTGTCAGCGTACGGGTTAGGATTAGGGGACGGCTGAGGGTCAGGCTTCGGGGAAGGGTTAGGGTTAGGCTTCGGGCTAGGGTTAGGGTTAGGGGACGGGGACGGTTTAGGGTGCAGGTGAGGGTACGACAACGCTCTAGGGGGAGCGTACGTGTGAGGGCGCGGGTTAGTGTCAGCGTACGGGTTAGGATTAGGGGACGGCTGAGGGTCAGGCTTCGGGGAAGGGTTAGGGTTAGGGTTCGGGCTAGGGTTAGGGTTAGGGGACGGGGACGGTTTAGGGTCCAGGTGAGGGTACGACAACGCTCTAGGGGGAGCGTACGTGTGAGGGCGCGGGTTAGTGTCAGCGTACGGGTTAGGATTAGGGGACGGCTGAGGGTCAGGCTTCGGGGAAGGGTTAGGGTTAGGGTTCGGGCTAGGGTTAGGGTTAGGGGACGGGGACGGTTTAGGGTCCAGGTGAGGGTACGACAACGCTCTAGGGGGAGTGTACGTGTGAGGGCGTGGGTTAGTGTCAGCGTACGGGTTAGGATTAGGGGACGGCTGAGGGTCAGGCTTCGGGGAAGGGTTAGGGTTAGGGTTCGGGCTAGGGTTAGGGTTAGGGGACGGGGACGGTTTAGGGTCCAGGTGAGGGTACGACAACGCTCTAGAGGGAGCGTACGTGCGAGGGCGCGGGTTAGTGTCAGCGTACGGGTTAGGAGTAGGGGACGGCTGAGGGTCAGGCTTCGGGGAAGGGTTAGGGTTAGGGTTCGGGCTAGGGTTAGGGTTAGGGGACGGGGACGGTTTAGGGTCCAGGTGAGGGTACGACAACGCTCTAGGGGGAGCGTACGTGTGAGGGCGCGGTTTAGTGTCAGCGTACGGGTTAGGATTAGGGGACGGCTGAGGGTCAGGCTTCGGGGAAGGGTTAGGGTTAGGCTTCGGGCTAGGGTTAGGGTTAGGGGACGGGGACGGTTTAGGGTGCAGGTGAGGGTACGACAACGCTCTAGGGGGAGCGTACGTGTGAGGGCGCGGGTTAGTGTCAGCGTACGGGTTAGGATTAGGGGACGGCTGAGGGTCAGGCTTCGGGGAAGGGTTAGGGTTAGGGTTCGGGCTAGGGTTAGGGTTAGGGGACGGGGACGGTTTAGGGTCCAGGTGAGGGTACGACAACGCTCTAGGGGGAGCGTACGTGTGAGGGCGCGGGTTAGTGTCAGCGTACGGGTTAGGATTAGGGGACGGCTGAGGGTCAGGCTTCGGGGAAGGGTTAGGGTTAGGGTTCGGGCTAGGGTTAGGGTTAGGGGACGGGGACGGTTTAGGGTCCAGGTGAGGGTACGACAACGCTCTAGGGGGAGTGTACGTGTGAGGGCGTGGGTTAGTGTCAGCGTACGGGTTAGGATTAGGGGATGGCTGAGGGTCAGGCTTCGGGGAAGGGTTAGGGTTAGGGTTCGGGCTAGGGTTAGGGTTAGGGGACGGGGACGGTTTAGGGTCCAGGTGAGGGTACGACAACGCTCTAGGGGGAGCGTACGTGCGAGGGCGCGGGTTAGTGTCAGCGTACGGGTTAGGATTAGGGGACGGCTGAGGGTCAGGCTTCGGGAAAGGGTTAGGGTTAGGCTTCGGGCTAGGGTTAGGGTTAGGGGACGGGGACGGTTTAGGGTCCAGGTGAGGGTACGACAACGCGCTTGGGGGAGCGTACGTGTGAGGGCGCGGGTTAGTGTCAGCATACGTGTTAGGATTAGGGGACGGCTGAGGGTCAGTCTTCGGGGAAGGGTTAGTGTTAGGGTTCGGGCTAGGGTTAGGGTTAGGGGACGGGGACGGTTTAGGGTCCACGTGAGGGTACGACAACGCTCTAGGGGGAGCGTACGTGCGAGGGCGCGGGTTAGTGTCAGCGTACGGGTTAGGATTAGGGGACGGCTGAGGGTCAGGCTTCGGGGAAGGGTTAGGGTTAGGGTTCGGGCTAGGGTTAGGGTTAGGGGACGGGGACGGTTTAGGGTCCAGGTGAGGGTACGACAACGCTCTAGGGGGAGTGTACGTGTGAGGGCGCGGGTTAGTGTCAGCGTACGGGTTAGGATTAGGGGACGGCTGAGGGTCAGGCTTCGGGGAAGGGTTAGGGTTAGGGTTCGGGCTAGGGTTAGGGTTAGGGGACGGGGACGGTTTAGGGTCCAGGTGAGGGTACGACAACGCTCTAGGGGGAGCGTACGTGCGAGGGCGCGGGTTAGTGTCAGCGTACGGGTTAGGAGTAGGGGACGGCTGAGGGTCAGGCTTCGGGGAAGGGTTAGGGTTAGGGTTCGGGCTAGGGTTAGGGTTAGGGGACGGGGACGGTTTAGGGTCCAGGTGAGGGTACGACAACGCTCTAGGGGGAGCGTACGTGTGAGGGCGCGGGTTAGTGTCAGCGTACGGTTTAGGATTAGGGGACGGCTGAGGGTCAGGCTTCGGGGAAGGGTTAGGGTTAGGGTTCGGGCTAGGGTTAGGGTTAGGGGACGGGGACGGTTTAGGGTCCAGGTGAGGGTACGACAACGCTCTAGGGGGAGCGTACGTGTGAGGGCGCGGGTTAGTGTCAGCGTACGGGTTAGGATTAGGGGACGGCTGAGGGTCAGGCTTCGGAAAAGGGTTAGGGTTAGGGTTCGGGCTAGGGTTAGGGTTAAGGGACGGGGACGGTTTAGGGTCCAGGTGAGGGTACGACAACGCTCTAGGGGGAGCGTACGTGTGAGGGCGCAGGTTAGTGTCAGCGTACGGGTTAGGATTAGGGGACGGCTGAGGGTCAGGCTTCGGGGAAGGGTTAGGGTTAGGGTTCGGGCTAGGGTTATGGTTAGGGGACGGGGACGGTTTAGGGTCCAGGTGAGGGTACGACAACGCTCTAGGGGGAGCGTACGTGTGAGGGCGCGGGTTAGTGTCAGCGTACGGGTTAGGATTAGGGGACGGCTGAGGGTCAGGCTTCGGGGAAGGGTTAGGGTTAGGGTTCGGGCTAGGGTTAGGGTTAGGGGACGGGGACGGTTTAGGGTCCAGGTGAGGGCACGACAACGCGCTTGGGGGAGCGTACGTGTGAGGGCGCGGGTTAGTGTCAGCGTACGGGTTAGGATTAGGGGACGGCTGAGGGTCAGGCTTCGGGGAAGGGTTAGGGTTAGGGTTCGGGCTAGGGTTAGGGTTAGGGGCACGGGGACGGTTTAGGGTCCACGTGAGGGTACGACAACGCTCTAGGGGGAGCGTACGTGCGAGGGCGCGGGTTAGTGTCAGCGTACGGGTTAGGATTAGGGGACGGCTGAGGGTCAGGATTCGGGGAAGGGTTAGGGTTAGGGTTCGGGCTAGGGTTAGGGTTAGGGGACGGGGACGGTTTAGGGTCCAGGTGAGGGTACGACAACGCTCTAGGGGGAGCGTACGTGCGAGGGCGCGGGTTAGTGTCAGCGTACGGGTTAGGATTAGGGGACGGCTGAGGGTCAGGCTTCGGGGAAGGGTTAGGGTTAGGGTTCGGGCTAGGGTTAGGGTTAGGGGTCGGGGACGGTTTAGGGTCCAGGTGAGGGTACGACAACGCTCTAGGGGGAGCGTACGTGTGAGGGCGCGGGTTAGTGTCAGCGTACGGGTTAGGATTAGGGGACGGCTGAGGGTCAGGCTTCGGGGAAGGGTTAGGGTTAGGGTTCGGGCTAGGGTTAGGGTTAGGGGACGGGGACGGTTTAGGGTCCAGGTGAGGGTACGACAACGCTCTAGAGGGAGCGTACGTGCGAGGGCGCGGGTTAGTGTCAGCGTACGGGTTAGGAGTAGGGGACGGCTGAGGGTCAGGCTTCGGGGAAGGGTTAGGGTTAGGGTTCGGGCTAGGGTTAGGGTTAGGGGACGGGGACGGTTTAGGGTCCAGGTGAGGGTACGACAACGCTCTAGGGGGAGCGTACGTGTGAGGGCGCGGGTTAGTGTCAGCGTACGGGTTAGGATTAGGGGACGGCTGAGGGTCAGGCTTCGGGGAAGGGTTAGGGTTAGGCTTCGGGCTAGGGTTAGGGTTAGGGGACGGGGACGGTTTAGGGTGCAGGTGAGGGTACGACAACGCTCTAGGGGGAGCGTACGTGTGAGGGCGCGGGTTAGTGTCAGCGTACGGGTTAGGATTAGGGGACGGCTGAGGGTCAGGCTTCGGGGAAGGGTTAGGGTTAGGGTTCGGGCTAGGGTTAGGGTTAGGGGACGGGGACGGTTTAGGGTCCAGGTGAGGGTACGACAACGCTCTAGGGGGAGCGTACGTGTGAGGGCGCGGGTTAGTGTCAGCGTACGGGTTAGGATTAGGGGACGGCTGAGGGTCAGGCTTCGGGGAAGGGTTAGGGTTAGGGTTCGGGCTAGGGTTAGGGTTAGGGGACGGGGACGGTTTAGGGTCCAGGTGAGGGTACGACAACGCTCTAGGGGGAGTGTACGTGTGAGGGCGTGGGTTAGTGTCAGCGTACGGGTTAGGATTAGGGGACGGCTGAGGGTCAGGCTTCGGGGAAGGGTTAGGGTTAGGGTTCGGGCTAGGGTTAGGGTTAGGGGACGGGGACGGTTTAGGGTCCAGGTGAGGGTACGACAACGCTCTAGAGGGAGCGTACGTGCGAGGGCGCGGGTTAGTGTCAGCGTACGGGTTAGGAGTAGGGGACGGCTGAGGGTCAGGCTTCGGGGAAGGGTTAGGGTTAGGGTTCGGGCTAGGGTTAGGGTTAGGGGACGGGGACGGTTTAGGGTCCAGGTGAGGGTACGACAACGCTCTAGGGGGAGCGTACGTGTGAGGGCGCGGGTTAGTGTCAGCGTACGGGTTAGGATTAGGGGACGGCTGAGGGTCAGGCTTCGGGGAAGGGTTAGGGTTAGGCTTCGGGCTAGGGTTAGGGTTAGGGGACGGGGACGGTTTAGGGTGCAGGTGAGGGTACGACAACGCTCTAGGGGGAGCGTACGTGTGAGGGCGCGGGTTAGTGTCAGCGTACGGGTTAGGATTAGGGGACGGCTGAGGGTCAGGCTTCGGGGAAGGGTTAGGGTTAGGGTTCGGGCTAGGGTTAGGGTTAGGGGACGGGGACGGTTTAGGGTCCAGGTGAGGGTACGACAACGCTCTAGGGGGAGCGTACGTGTGAGGGCGCGGGTTAGTGTCAGCGTACGGGTTAGGATTAGGGGACGGCTGAGGGTCAGGCTTCGGGGAAGGGTTAGGGTTAGGGTTCGGGCTAGGGTTAGGGTTAGGGGACGGGGACGGTTTAGGGTCCAGGTGAGGGTACGACAACGCTCTAGGGGGAGTGTACGTGTGAGGGCGTGGGTTAGTGTCAGCGTACGGGTTAGGATTAGGGGACGGCTGAGGGTCAGGCTTCGGGGAAGGGTTAGGGTTAGGGTTCGGGCTAGGGTTAGGGTTAGGGGACGGGGACGGTTTAGGTTCCAGGTGAGGGTACGACAACGCTCTAGGGGGAGCGTACGTGTGAGGGCGCGGGGTACTGTCAGCGTACGGGTTAGGATTAGGGGACGGCTGAGGGTCAGGCTTCGGGGAAGGGTTAGGGTTAGGGTTCGGGCTAGGGTTAGGGTTAGGTGACGGGGACGGTTTAGGGTCCAGGTGAGGGTACGACAACGCTCTAGGGGGAGCGTACGTGTGAGGGCGCGGGTTAGTGTCAGCGTACGGGTTAGGATTAGGGGACGGCTGAGGGTCAGGCTTCGGGGAAGGGTTAGGGTTAGGGTTCGGGCTAGGGTTAGGGTTAGGGGACGGGGACGGTTTAGGGTCCAGGTGAGGGTACGACAACGCTCTAGGGGGAGCGTACGTGTGAGGGCGCGGGTTAGTGTCAGCGTACGGGTTAGGATTAGGGGACGGCTGAGGGTCAGGCTTCGGGGAAGGGTTAGGGTTAGGGTTCGGGCTAGGGTTAGGGTTAGGGGACGGGGACGGGTTAGGGTCCAGGTGAGGGTACAACAACGCTCTAGGGGGAGCGTACGTGTGAGGGCGCGGGTTAGTGTCAGCGTACGGGTTAGGATTAGGGGACGGCTGAGGGTCAGGCTTCGGGGAAGGGTTAGGGTTAGGGTTCGGGCTAGGGTTAGGGTTAGGGGACGGGGACGGTTTAGGGTCCAGGTGAGGGTACGACAACGCTCTAGGGGGAGCGTACGTGTGAGGGCGCGGGTTAGTGTCAGCGTACGGGTTAGGATTAGGGGACGGCTGAGGGTCAGGCTTCGGGAAAGGGTTAGGGTTAGGCTTCGGGCTAGGGTTAGGGTTAGGGGACGGGGACGGTTTAGAGTCCAGGTGAGGGTACGACAACGCGCTTGGGGGAGCGTACGTGTGAGGGCGCGGGTTAGTGTCAGCATACGGGTTAGGATTAGGGGACGGCTGAGGGTCAGTCTTCGGGGAAGGGTTAGTGTTAGGGTTCGGGCTAGGGTTAGGGTTAGGGGACGGGGACGGTTTAGGGTCCACGTGAGGGTACGACAACGCTCTAGGGGGAGCGTACGTGCGATGGCGCGGGTTAGTGTCAGCGTACGGGTTAGGATTAGGGGACGGCTGAGGGTCAGGCTTCGGGGAAGGGTTAGGGTTAGGGTTCGGGCTAGGGTTAGGGTTAGGGGACGGGGACGGTTTAGGGTCCAGGTGAGGGTACGACAACGCTCTAGGGGGAGCGTACGTGTGAGGGCGCGGGTTAGTGTCAGCGTACGGGTTAGGATTAGGGGACGGCTGAGGGTCAGGCTTCGGGGAAGGGTTAGGGTTAGGGTTCGGGCTAGGGTTAGGGTTAGGGGACGGGGACGGTTTAGGGTCCAGGTGAGGGTACGACAACGCTCTAGGGGGAGCGTACGTGCGAGGGCGCGGGTTATTGTCAGCGTACGGGTTAGGAGTAGGGGACGGCTGAGGGTCAGGCTTCGGGGAAGGGTTAGGGTTAGGGTTCGGGCTAGGGTTAGGGTTAGGGGACGGGGACGGTTTAGGGTCCAGGTGAGGGTACGACAACGCTCTAGGGGGAGCGTACGTGTGAGGGCGCGGGTTAGTGTCAGCGTACGGTTTAGGATTAGGGGACGGCTGAGGGTCAGGCTTCGGGGAAGGGTTAGGGTTAGGGTTCGGGCTAGGGTTAGGGTTAGGGGACGGGGACGGTTTAGGGTCCAGGTGAGGGTACGACAACGCTCTAGGGGGAGCGTACGTGTGAGGGCGCGGGTTAGTGTCAGCGTACGGGTTAGGATTAGGGGACGGCTGAGGGTCAGGCTTCGGGAAAGGGTTAGGGTTAGGGTTCGGGCTAGGGTTAGGGTTAGGGGACGGGGACGGTTTAGGGTCCAGGTGAGGGTACGACAATGCTCTAGGGGGAGCGTACGTGTGAGGGCGCGGGTTAGTGTCAGCGTACGGGTTAGGATTAGGGGACGGCTGAGGGTCAGGCTTCGGGGAAGGGTTAGGGTTAGGGTTCGGGCTAGGGTTAGGGTTAGGGGACGGGGACGGTTTAGGGTCCAGGTGAGGGTACGACAATGCTCTAGGGGGAGCGTACGTGTGAGGGCGCGGGTTAGTGTCAGCGTACGGGTTAGGATTAGGGGACGGCTGAGGGTCAGGCTTCGGGGAAGGGTTAGTGTTAGGGTTCGGGCTAGGGTTAGGGTTAGGGGACGGGGACGGTTTAGGGTCCAGGTGAGGGTACGACAACGCTATAGGGGGAGCGTACGTGCGAGGGCGCGGGTTAGTGTCAGCGTACGGGTTAGGATTAGGGGACGGCTGAGGGTCAGGCTTCGGGGAAGGGTTAGGGTTAGGGTTCGGGCTAGGGTTAGGGTTAGGGGACGGGGACGGTTTAGGGTCCAGGTGAGGGTACGACAACGCTCTAGGGGGAGCGTACGTGCGAGGGCGCGGGTTAGTGTCAGCGTACGGGTTAGGATTAGGGGACGGCTGAGGGTCAGGCTTCGGGAAAGGGTTAGGGTTAGGCTTCGGGCTAGGGTTAGGGTTAGGGGACGGGGACGGTTTAGGGTCCAGGTGAGGGTACGACAATGCGCTTGGGGGAGCGAACGTGTGAGGGCGCGGGTTAGTGTCAGCGTACGGGTTAGGATTAGGGGACGGCTGAGGGTCAGGCTTCGGGGAAGGGTTAGGGTTAGGGTTCGGGCTAGGGTTAGGGTTAGGGGACGGGGACGGTTTAGGGTCCAGGTGAGGGTACGACAACGCTCTAGGGGGAGCGTACGTGTGAGGGCGCGGGTTAGTGTCAGCGTACGGGTTAGGATTAGGGGACGGCTGAGGGTCAGGCTTCGGGGAAGGGTTAGGGTTAGGCTTCGGGCTAGGGTTAGGGTTAGGGGACGGGGACGGTTTAGGGTCCAGGTGAGGGTACGACAACGCTCTAGGGGGAGCGTACGTGTGAGGGCGCGGGTTAGTGTCAGTGTACGGGTTAGGATTAGGGGACGGCTGAGGTTCTGGCTTCGGGGAAGTGTTAGGGTTAGGGTTCGGGCTAGGGTTAGGGTTAGGGGACGGGGACGGTTTAGGGTCCAGGTGAGGGTACGACAACGCTTTAGGGGGAGCGTACGTGTGAGGGCGCGGGTTAGTGTCAGCGTACGGGTTAGGATTAGGGGACGGCTGAGGGTCAGGCTTCGGGGAAGGGTTAGGGTTAGGGTTCGGGCTAGGGTTAGGGTTAGGGGACGGGGACGGTTTAGGGTCCAGGTGAGGGTACGACAACGCTCTAGGGGGAGCGTACGTGTGAGGGCGCGGGTTAGTGTCAGCGTACGGGTTAGGATTAGGGGACGGCTGAGGGTCAGGCTTCGGGGAAGGGTTAGGGTTAGGGTTCGGGCTAGGGTTAGGGTTAGGGGACGTGGACGGTTTAGGGTCCAGGTGAGGGTACGACAATGCTCTAGGGGGAGCGTACGTGTGAGGGCGCGGGTTAGTGTCAGCGTACAGGTTAGGATTAGGGGACGGCTGAGGGTCAGGCTTCGGGGAAGGGTTAGGGTTAGGGTTCGGGCTAGGGTTAGGGTTAGGGGACGGGGACGGTTTAGGGTCCAGGTGAGGGTACGACAACGCTCTAGGGGGAGCGTACGTGTGAGGGCGCGGGTTAGTGTCAGCGTACGGGTTAGGATTAGGGGACGGCTGAGGGTCAGGCTTCGGGGAAGGGTTAGGGTTAGTGTTCGGGCTAGGGTTAGGGTTAGGGGACGGGGACGGTTTAGGGTCCAGGTGAGTGTACGACAACGCTCTAGGGGGAGCGTACGTGCGAGGGCGCGGGTTAGTGTCAGCGTACGGGTTAGGATTAGCGGACGGCTGAGGGTCAGGCTTCGGGAAAGGGTTAGGGTTAGGCTTCGGGCTAGGGTTAGGGTTAGGGGACGGGGACGGTTTAGGGTCCAGGTGAGGGCACGACAACGCGCTTGGGGGAGCGTACGTGTGAGGGCGCGGGTTAGTGTCAGCGTACGGGTTAGGATTAGGGGACGGCTGAGGGTCAGGCTTCGGGGAAGGGTTAGGGTTAGGGTTCGGGCTAGGGTTAGGGTTAGGGGCACGGGGACGGTTTAGGGTCCACGTGAGGGTACGACAACGCTCTAGGGGGAGCGTACGTGCGAGGGCGCGGGTTAGTGTCAGCTTCCGGTTAGGATTAGGGGACGGCTGAGGGTCAGGCTTCGGGGAAGGGTTAGGGTTAGGGTTCGGGCTAGGGTTAGGGTTAGGGGACGGGGACGATTTAGGGTCCAGGTGAGGGTACGACAAAGCTTTAGGGGGAGCGTACGTGTGAGGGCGCGGGTTAGTGTCAGCGTACGGGTTAGGATTAGGGGACGGGTGAGGGTCAGGCTTCGGGGAAGGGTTAGGGTTAGGGTTCGGGCTAGGGTTAGGGTTAGGGGACGGGGACGGTTTAGGGTCCAGGTGAGGGTTCGACAACGCTTTAGGGGGAGCGTACGTGTGAGGGCGCGGCTTAGTGTCAGCGAACGGGTTAGGATTAGGGGACGGGTGAGGGTCAGGCTTCGGGGAAGGGTTAGGGTTAGGGTTCGGGCTAGGGTTAGTGTTAGGGGACGGGGACGGTTTAGGGTCCAGGTGAGGGTACGACAACGCTTTAGGGGGAGCGTACGTGTGAGGGCGCGGGTTAGTGTCAGCGTACGGGTTAGGATTAGGGGACGGGTGAGGGTCAAGCTTCGGGGAAGGGTTAGGGTTAGGGTTCGGGCTAAGGTTAGGGTTAGGGGACGGGGACGGTTTAGGGTCCAGGTGAGGGTACGACAACGTTGTAGGGGGAGCGTACGTGCGAGGGCGCGGGTTAGTGTCAGCGTACGGGTTAGGATTAGGGGACGGGTGAGGGTCAGGCTTCGGGGAAGGGTTAGGGTTAGGGTTCGGGCTAGGGTTAGGGTTAGGGGACGGGGACGGTTTAGGGTCCAGGTGAGGGTACGACAACGCTTTAGGGGGAGCGTACGTGTGAGGGCGCGGCTTAGTGTCAGCGTACGGGTTAGGATTAGGGGATGGGTGAGGGTCAGGCTTCGGGGAAGGGTTAGGGTTAGGGTTCGGGCTAGGGTTAGGGTTAGGGGACGGGGACGGTTTAGGGTCCAGGTGAGGGTACGACAACGCTTTAGGGGGAGCGTACGTGTGAGGGCGCGGGTTAGTGTCAGCGTACGGGTTAGGATTAGGGGACGGGTGAGGGTCATGCTTCGGGGAAGGGTTAGGGTTAGGGTTCGGGCTAGGGTTAGGGTTAGGGGACGGGGACGGTTTAGGGTCCAGGTGAGGGTACGACAACGCTTTAGGGGGAGCGTACGTGTGAGGGCGCGGGTTAGTGTCAGCGTACGGTTTAGGATTAGGGGACGGGTGAGGGTCAGGCTTCGGGGAAGGGTTAGGGTTAGGGTTCGGGCTAGGGTTAGGGTTAGGGGACGGGGACGGTTTAGGGTCCAGGTGAGGGTACGACAACGCTTTAGGGGGAGCGTACGTGTGAGGGCGCAGGTTAGTGTCAGCGTACGGGTTAGGATTAGGGGACGCGTGAGGGTCAGGCTTCGGGGAAGTGTTAGGGTTAGGGTTCGGGCTAGGGTTAGGGTTAGGGGACGGGGACGGTTTAGGGTCCAGGTGAGGGTACGACAACCTTTTAGGGGGAGCGTACGTGTGAGGGCGCGGGTTAGGGTCAGCGTACGGGTTAGGATTAGGGGACGGGTGAGGGTCAGGCTTCGGGGAAGGGTTAGGGTTAGGGTTCGGGCTAGGGTTAGGGTTAGGGGACGGGGAAGGTTTAGGGTCCAGGTGAGGGTACGACAACGCTTTAGGGGGAGCGTACGTGTGAGGGCGAGGGTTAGTGTCAGCGTACGGGTTAGGATTAGGGGACGGGTGAGGGTCAGGCTTCGGGGAAGGGTTAGGGTTAGGGTTCGGGCTAGGGTTAGGGTTAGGGGACGGGGAAGGTTTAGGGTCCAGGTGAGGGTACGACAACGCTTTAGGGGGAGCGTACGTGTGAGGGCGCGGGTTAGTGTCAGCGTACGGTTTAGGATTAGGGGACGGGTGAGGGTCAGGCTTCGGGGAAGGGTTAGGGTTAGGGTTCGGGCTAGGGTTAGGGTTAGGGGACGGGGACGGTTTAGGGTCCAGGTGAGGGTACGACAACGCTTCAGGGGGAGCGTACATGTGAGGGCGCGGGTTAGGGTCAGCGTACGGGTTAGGATTAGGGGACTTGTGAGGGTCAGGCTTCGCGGAAGGGTTAGGGTTAGGGTTCGGGCTAGGGTTAGGGTTAGGGGACGGGGAAGGTTTAGGGTCAAGGTGAGGGTACGACAACAGTTTAGGGGGAGCGTACGTGTGAGGGCGCGGGTTAGGGTCAGCGTACGGGTTAGGATTAGGGGACGGGTGAGGGTCAGGCTTCGGGGAAGGGTTAGGGTTAGGGTTCGGGCTAGGGTTAGGGTTAGGGGACGGGGACGATTTAGGGTCCAGGTGAGGGTACGACAACGCTTTAGGGGGAGCGTACGTGTGAGGGCGCGGGTTAGTGTCAGCGTACGGGTTAGGAATAGGGGACAGGTGAGGGTCAGGCTTCGGGGAAGGGTTAGGGTTAGGGTTCGGGCTAGGGTTAGGGTTAGGGGACGGGGACGGTTTAGGGTCCAGGTGAGGGTACGACAACGCTTTAGGGGGAGCGTACGTGTGAGGGCGCGGGTTAGTGTCAGCGTACGGGTTAGGATTAGGGGACGGGTGAGGGTCAGGCTTCGGGGAAGGGTTAGGGTTAGGGTTCGGGCTAGGGTTAGGGTTAGGGGACGGGGACGGTTTAGGGTCCAGGTGAGGGTTCGACAACGCTTTAGGGGGAGCGTACGTGTGAGGGCGCGGCTTAGTGTCAGCGAACGGGTTAGGATTAGGGGACGGGTGAGGGTCAGGCTTCGGGGAAGGGTTAGGGTTAGGGTTCGGGCTAGGGTTAGGGTTAGGGGACGGGGACGGTTTAGGGTCCAGGTGAGGGTACGACAACGCTTTAGGGGGAGCGTACGTGTGAGGGCGCAGGTTAGTGTCAGCGTACGGGTTAGGATTAGGGGACGGGTGAGGGTCAGGCTTCGGGGAAGGGTTAGGGTTAGGGTTCGGGCTAGGGTTAGGGTTAGGGGACGGGGACGGTTTAGGGTCCAGGTGAGGGTACGACAACGTTTTAGGGGGAGCGTACGTGTGAGGGCGCCGGTTAGGGTCAGCGTACGGGTTAGCATTAGGGGACGGGTGAGGGTCAGGCTTCGGGGAAGGGTTAGGGTTAGGGTTCGGGCTAGGGTTAGGGTTAGGGGACGGGGAAGGTTTAGGGTCCAGGTGAGGGTACGACAACGCTTTAGGGGAAGCGTACGTGTGAGGGCGAGGGTTAGTGTCAGCGTACGGGTTAGGATTAGGGGACGGGTGAGGGTCAGGCTTCGGGGAAGGGTTAGGGTTAGGGTTCGGGCTAGGGTTAGGGTTAGGGGACGGGGAAGGTTTAGGGTCCAGGTGAGGGTACGACAACGCTTTAGGGGGAGCGTACATGTGAGGGCGCGGGTTAGTGTCAGCGTACGGGTTAGGATTAGGGGACGGGTGAGGGTCAGGCTTCGGGGAAGGGTTAGGGTTAGGGTTCGGGCTAGGGTTAGGGTTAGGGGACGGGGACGGTTTAGGGTCCAGGTGAGGGTACGACAACACTTTAGGGGGAGCGTACGTGTGAGGGCGCGGGTTAGGGTCAGCGTACGGGTTAGGATTAGGGGACGGGTGAGGGTCAGGCTTCGGGGAAGGGTTAGGGTTAGGGTTCGGGCTAGGGTTAGTGTTAGGGGACGGGGACGATTTAGGTTCCAGGTGAGGGTACGACAACGCTTTAGGGGGAGCGTACGTGTGAGGGCGCGGGTTAGTGTCAGCGTACGGGTTAGGATTAGGGGACGGGTGAGGGTCAGGCTTCGGGGAAGGGTTAGGGTTAGGGTTCGGGCTAGGGTTAGGGTTAGGGGACGGGGAAGGTTTAGGGTCAAGGTGAGGGTACGACAACGCTTTAGGGGGAGCGTACGTGTGAGGGCGAGAGTTAGTGTCAGCGTACGGGTTAGGATTAGGGGACGGGTGAGGGTCAGGCTTCGGGGAAGGGTTAGGGTTAGGGTTCGGTCTATGGTTAGGGTTAGGAAACGGGGACGGTTTAGGGTCCAGGTGAGGGTACGACAACGTTGTAGGGAGAGCGTACGTGTGAGGGCGCGGGTTAGGGTCAGCGTACGGGTTAGGATTAGGGGACGTGTGAGGGTCAGGCTTCGCGGAAGGGTTAGGGTTAGGGTTCGGGCTAGGGTTAGGGTTAGGGGACGGGGAAGGTTTAGGGTCAAGGTGAGGGTACGACAACACTTTAGGGGGAGCGTACGTGTGAGGGCGCGGGTTAGGGTCAGCGTACGGGTTAGGATTAGGGGACGGGTGAGGGTCAGGCTTCGGGGAAGGGTTAGGGTTAGGGTTCGGGCTAGGGTTAGGGTTAGGGGACGGGGACGATTTAGGGTCCAGGTGAGGGTACGACAACGTTGGAGGGGGAGCGAACGTGCGAGGGCGCGGGTTAGTGTAAGCTTACGGGTTAGGATTAGGGGACGGGTGAGGGTCAGGCTTCGGGGAAGGGTTAGGGTTAGGGTTCGGGCTAGGGTTAGGGTTAGGGGACGGGGACGGTTTAGGGTCCAGGTGAGGGTACGACGACGCTTTAGGGGGAGCGTACGTGTGAGGGCGCGGCTTAGTGTTAGCGTACGGGTTAGGATTAGGGGACGGGTGAGGGTCAGGCTTCGGGGAAGGGTTAGGGTTAGGGTTCGGGCTAGGGTTAGGGTTAGGGGACGGGGACGGTTTAGGGTCCAGGTGAGGGTACGACAACGCTTTCGGGGGAGCGTACGTGTGAGGGCGCGGGTTAGTGTCAGCGTACGGTTTAGGATTAGGGGACGGGTGAGGGTCAGGCTTCGGGGAAGGGTTAGGGTTAGGGTTCGGGCTAGGGTTAGGGTTAGGGGACGGGGACTGTTTAGGGTCCAGGTGAGGGTACGACAACGCTTTAGGGGGAGCGTACGTGTGAGGGCGCGGGTTAGTGTCAGCGTACGGGTTAGGATTAGGGGACGGGTGAGGGTCAGGCTTCGGGGAAGGGTTAGGGTTAGGGTTCGGGCTAGGGTTAGGGTTAGGGGACGGGGACGGTTTAGGGTCCAGGTGAGGGTACGACAACGTTTTAGGGGGAGCGTACGTGTGAGGGCGCGGGTTAGGGTCAGCGTACGGGTTAGGATTAGGGGACGGGTGAGGGTCAGGCTTCGGGGAAGGGTTAGGGTTAGGGTTCGGGCTAGGGTTAGGGTTAGGGGACGGGGAAGGTTTAGGGTCCAGGTGAGGGTACGACAACGCTTTAGGGGGAGCGTACGTGTGAGGGCGAGGGTTAGTGTCAGCGTACGGGTTAGGATTAGGGGACGGGTGAGGGTCAGGCTTCGGGGAAGGGTTAGGGTTAGGGTTCGGGCTAGGGTTAGGGTTAGGGGACGGGGAAGGTTTAGGGTCCAGGTGAGGGTACGACAACGCTTTAGGGGGAGCGTACGTGTGAGGGCGCGGGTTAGTGTCAGCGTACGGGTTAGGATTAGGGGACGGGTGAGGGTCAGGCTTCGGGGAAGGGTTAGGGTTAGGGTTCGGGCTAGGGTTAGGGTTAGGGGACGGGGACGGTTTAGGGTCCAGGTGAGGGTTCGACAACGCTTTAGGGGGAGCGTACGTGTGAGGGCGCGGCTTAGTGTCAGCAAACGGGTTAGGATTAGGGGACGGGTGAGGGTCAGGCTTCGGGGAAGGGTTAGGGTTAGGGTTCGGGCTAGGGTTAGGGTTAGGGGACGGGGACGGTTTAGGGTCCAGGTGAGGGTACGACAACGCTTTAGGGGGAGCGTACGTGTGAGGGCGCAGGTTAGTGTCAGCGTACGGGTTAGGATTAGGGGACGGGTGAGGGTCAGGCTTCGGGGAAGGGTTAGGGTTAGGGTTCGGGCTAGGGTTAGGGTTAGGGGACGGGGACGGTTTAGGGTCCAGGTGAGGGTACGACAACGTTTTAGGGGGAGCGTACGTGTGAGGGCGCGGGTTAGGGTCAGCGTACGGGTTAGGATTAGGGGACGGGTGAGGGTCAGGCTTCGGGGAAGGGTTAGGGTTAGGGTTCGGGCTAGGGTTAGGGTTAGGGGACGGGGAAGGTTTAGGGTCCAGGTGAGGGTACGACAACGCTTTAGGGGGAGCGTACATGTGAGGGCGAGGGTTAGTGTCAGCGTACGGGTTAGGATTAGGGGACGGGTGAGGGTCAGGCTTCGGGGAAGGGTTAGGGTTAGGGTTCGGGCTAGGGTTAGGGTTAGGGGACGGGGAAGGTTTAGGGTCCAGGTGAGGGTACGACAACGCTTTAGGGGGAGCGTACGTGTGAGGGCGCGGGTTAGTGTCAGCGTACGGGTTAGGATTAGGGGACGGGTGAGGGTCAGGCTTCGGGGAAGGGTTAGGGTTAGGGTTCGGGCTAGGGTTAGGGTTAGGGGACGGGGACGGTTTAGGGTCCAGGTGAGGGTACGACAACGCTTTAGGGGGAGCGTACGTGTGAGGGCGCGGGTTAGTGTCAGCGTACGGGTTAGGATTAGGGGACGGGTGAGGGTCAGGCTTCGGGGAAGGGTTAGGGTTAGGGTTCGGGCTAGGGTTAGTGTTAGGAAACGGGGACGGTTTAGGGTCCAGGTGAGGGTACGACAACGTTGTAGGGGGAGCGTACGTGTGCGGGCAAGGGTTAGGGTCAGCGTACGGGTTAGGATTAGGGGACGTGTGAGGGTCAGGCTTCGCGGAAGGGTTAGGGTTAGGGTTCGGGCTAGGGTTAGGGTTAGGGGACGGGGAAGGTTTAGGGTCAAGGTGAGTGTACGACAACACTTTAGGGGGAGCGTACGTGTGAGGGCGCGGGTTAGGGTCAGCGTACGGGTTAGGATTAGGGGACGGGTGAGGGTCAGGCTTCGGGGAAGGGTTAGGGTTAGGGTTCGGGCTAGGGTTAGGGTTAGGGGACGGGGACGATTTAGGGTCCAGGTGAGGGTACGACAAAGCTTTAGGGGGAGCGTACGTGTGAGGGCGCGGGTTAGTGTCAGCGTACGGGTTAGGATTAGGGGACGGGTGAGGGTCAGGCTTCGGGGAAGGGTTAGGGTTAGGGTTCGGGCTAGGGTTAGGGTTAGGGGACGGGGACGGTTTAGGGTCCAGGTGAGGGTACGACAACGCTTTAGGGGGAGCGTACGTGTGAGGGCGCGGGTTAGTGTCAGCGTACGGGTTAGGATTAGGGGACGGGTGAGGGTCAGGCTTCGGGGAAGGGTTAGGGTTAGGGTTCGGGCTAGGGTTAGGGTTAGGGGACGGGGACGGTTTAGGGTCCAGGTGAGGGTTCGACAACGCTTTAGGGGGAGCGTACGTGTGAGGGCGCGGCTTAGTGTCAGCGAACGGGTTAGGATTAGGGGACAGGTGAGGGTCAGGCTTCGGGGAAGGGTTAGGGTTAGGGTTCGGGCTAGGGTTAGGGTTAGGGGACGGGGAAGGTTTAGGTTCCAGGTGAGGGTACGACAACGCTTTAGGGGGAGCGTACGTGTGAGGGCGAGGGTTAGTGTCAGCGTACGGGTTAGCATTAGGGGACGGGTGAGGGTCAGGCTTCGGGGAAGGGTTAGGGTTAGGGTTCGGGCTAGGGTTAGGGTTAGGGGACGGGGACGGTTTAGGGTCCAGGTGAGGGTACGACAACGCTTTAGGGGGAGCGTACGTGTGAGGGCGCAGGTTAGTGTCAGCGTACGGGTTAGGATTAGGGGACGGGTGAGGGTCAGGCTTCGGGGAAGGGTTAGGGTTAGGGTTCGGGCTAGGGTTAGGGTTAGGGGACGGGGACGGTTTAGGGTCCAGGTGAGGGTACGACAACGTTTTAGGGGGAGCGTACGTGTGAGGGCGCGGGTTAGGGTCAGCGTACGGGTTAGGATTAGGGGACAGGTGAGTGTCAGACTTCGGGGAAGGGTTAGGGTTAGGGTTCGGGCTAGGGTTAGGGTTAGGGGACGGGGAAGGTTTAGGGTCCAGGTGAGGGTACGACAACGCTTTAGGGGGAGCGTACGTGTGAGGGCGAGGGTTAGTGTCAGCGTACGGGTTAGGATTAGGGGACGGGTGAGGGTCAGGCTTCGGGGAAGGGTTAGGGTTAGGGTTCGGGCTAGGGTTAGGGTTAGGGGACGGGGAAGGTTTAGGGTCCAGGTGAGGGTACGACAACGCTTTAGGGGGAGCGTACGTGTGAGGGCGCGGGTTAGTGTCAGCGTACGGGTTAGGATTAGGGGACGGGTGAGGGTCACGCTTCGGGGAAGGGTTAGGGTTAGGGTTCGGGCTAGGGTTAGGGTTAGGGGACGGGGACGGTTTAGGGTCCAGGTGAGGGTACGACAACGCTTTAGGGGGAGCGTACGTGTGAGGGCGCGGGTTAGTGTCAGCGTACGGGTTAGGATTAGGGGACGGGTGAGGGTCAGGCTTCGGGGAAGGGTTAGGGTTACGGTTCGGGCTAGGGTTAGGGTTAGGAAACGGGGACGGTTTAGGGTCCAGGTGAGGGTACGACAACGTTGTAGGGGGAGCGTACGTGTGAGGGCGCGGGTTAGGGTCAGCGTACGGGTTAGGATTAGGGGACGGGTGAGGGTCAGGCTTCGGGGAAGTGTTAGGGTTAGGGTTCGGGCTAGGGTTAGGGTTAGGGGACGGGGAAGGTTTAGGGTCCAGGTGAGGGTACGACAACGCTTTAGGGGGAGCGTACGTGTGAGGGCGCGGGTTAGTGTCAGCGTACGGGTTAGGATTAGGGGACGGGTGAGGGTCAGGCTTCGGGGAAGGGTTAGGGTTAGGGTTCGGGCTAGGGTTAGGGTTAGGGGACGGGGACGGTTTAGGGTCCAGGTGAGGGTACGACAACGCTTTAGGGGGAGCGTACGTGTGAGGGCGCGGGTTAGTGTCAGCGTACGGGTTAGGATTAGGGGACGGGTGAGGGTCAGGCTTCGGGGAAGGGTTAGGGTTAGGGTTCGGGCTAGGGTTAGGGTTAGGAAACGGGGACGGTTTAGGGTCCAGGTGAGGGTACGACAACGTTGTAGGGGGAGCGTACGTGTGAGGGAGCGGGTTAGGGTCAGCGTACGGGTTAGGATTAGGGGACGTGTGAGGGTCAGGCTTCGCGGAAGGGTTAGGGTTAGGGTTCGGGCTAGGGTTAGGGTTAGGGGACGGGGAAGGTTTAGGGTCAAGTTGAGGGTACGACAACACTTTAGGGGGAGCGTACGTGTGAGGGCGCGGGTTATGGTCAGCGTACGGGTTAGGATTAGGGGACGGGTGAGGGTCAGGCTTCGGGGAAGTGTTAGGGTTAGGGTTTGGGCTAGGGTTAGGGTTAGGGGACGGGGACGATTTAGGGTCCAGGTGAGGGTACGACAACGCTTTAGGGGGAGCGTACGTGTGAGGGCGCGGGTTAGTGTCAGCGTACGGGTTAGGATTAGGGGACGGGTGAGGGTCAGGCTTCGGGGAAGGGTTAGGGTTAGGGTTCGGGCTAGGGTTAGGGTTAGGGGACGGGGACGGTTTAGGGTCCAGGTGAGGGTACGACAACGTTTTAGGGGGAGCGTACGTGTGAGGGCGCGGGTTAGGGTCAGCGTACGGGTTAGGATTAGGGGACAGGTGAGTGTCAGACTTCGGGGAAGGGTTAGGGTTAGGGTTCGGGCTAGGGTTAGGGTTAGGGGACGGGGAAGGTTTAGGGTCCAGGTGAGGGTACGACAACGCTTTAGGGGGAGCGTACGTGTGAGGGCGAGGGTTAGTGTCAGCGTACGGGTTAGGATTAGGGGACGGGTGAGGGTCAGGCTTCGGGGAAGGGTTAGGGTTAGGGTTCGGGCTAGGGTTAGGGTTAGGGGACGGGGAAGGTTTAGGGTCCAGGTGAGGGTACGACAACTCTTTAGGGGGAGCGTACGTGTGAGGGCGCGGGTTAGTGGCAGCGTACGGGTTAGGATTAGGGGACGGGTGAGGGTCACGCTTCGGGGAAGGGTTAGGGTTAGGGTTCGGGCTAGGGTTAGGGTTAGGGGACGGGGACGGTTTAGGGTCCAGGTGAGGGTACGACAACGCTTTAGGGGGAGCGTACATGTGAGGGCGCGGGTTAGTGTCAGCGTACGGGTTAGGATTAGGGGACGGGTGAGGGTCAGGCTTCGGGGAAGGGTTAGGGTTACGGTTCGGGCTAGGGTTAGGGTTAGGAAACGGGGACGGTTTAGGGTCCAGGTGAGGGTACGACAACGTTGTAGGGGGAGCGTACGTGTGAGGGCGCGGGTTAGGGTCAGCGTACGGGTTAGGATTAGGGGACGGGTGAGGGTCAGGCTTCGGGGAAGTGTTAGGGTTAGGGTTCGGGCTAGGGTTAGGGTTAGGGGCGGGGAAGGTTTAGGGTCCAGGTGAGGGTACGACAACGCTTTAGGGGGAGCGTACGTGTGAGGGCGCGGGTTAGTGTCAGCGTACGGGTTAGGATTAGGGGACGGGTGAGGGTCAGGCTTCGGGGAAGGGTTAGGGTTAGGGTTCGGGCTAGGGTTAGGGTTAGGGGACGGGGACGGTTTAGGGTCCAGGTGAGGGTACGACAACGCTTTAGGGGGAGCGTACGTGTGAGGGCGCGGGTTAGTGTCAGCGTACGGGTTAGGATTAGGGGACGGGTGAGGGTCAGGCTTCGGGGAAGGGTTAGGGTTAGGGTTCGGGCTAGGGTTAGGGTTAGGAAACGGGGACGGTTTAGGGTCCAGGTGAGGGTACGACAACGTTGTAGGGGGAGCGTACGTGTGAGGGAGCGGGTTAGGGTCAGCGTACGGGTTAGGATTAGGGGACGTGTGAGGGTCAGGCTTCGCGGAAGGCTTAGGGTTAGGGTTCGGGCTAGGGTTAGGGTTAGGGGACGGGGAAGGTTTAGGGTCAAGTTGAGGGTACGACAACACTTTAGGGGGAGCGTACGTGTGAGGGCGCGGGTTATGGTCAGCGTACGGGTTAGGATTAGGGGACGGCTGAGGGTCAGGCTTCGGTGAAGGGTTAGGGTTAGGGTTCGGGCTAGGGTTAGGGTTAGGGGACGGGGACGGTTTAGGTTCTAGGTGAGGGTACGACAACGCTCTAGGGGGAGCGTACGTGTGAGGGCGCGGGGTACTGTCAGCGTACGGGTTAGGATTAGGGGACGGCTGAGGGTCAGGCTTCGGGGAAGGGTTAGGGTTAGGGTTCGGGCTAGGGTTAGGTTTAGGTGACGGGGACGGTTTAGGGTCCAGGTGAGGGTACGACAACGCTCTAGGGGGAGCGTACGTGTGAGGGCGCGGGTTAGTGTCAGCGTACGGGTTAGGATTAGGGGACGGCTGAGGGTCAGGCTTCGGGGAAGGGTTAGGGTTAGGGTTCGGGCTAGGGTTAGGGTTAGGGGACGGGGACGGTTTAGGGTCGAGGTGAGGGTACGACAACGCTCTAGGGGGAGCGTACGTGTGAGGGCGCGGGTTAGTGTCAGCGTACGGGTTAGGATTAGGGGACGGCTGAGGGTCAGGCTTCGGGGAAGGGTTAGGGTTAGGGTTCGGGCTAGGGTTAGGGTTAGGGGACGGGGACGGTTTAGGGTCCAGGTGAGGGTACGACAACGCTCTAGGGGGAGCGTACGTGCGAGGGCGCGGGTTAGTGTCAGCGTACGGGTTAGGATTAGGGGACGGCTGAGGGTCAGGCTTCGGGAAAGTGTTAGGGTTAGGCTTCGGGCTAGGGTTAGGGTTAGGGGACGGGGACGGTTTAGGGTCCAGGTGAGGGTACGACAACGCGCTTGGGGGAGCGAACGTGTGAGGGCGCGCGTTAGTGTCAGCGTACGGGTTAGGATTAGGGGACGGCTGAGGGTCAGGCTTCGGGGAAGGGTTAGGGTTAGGGTTCGGGCTAGGGTTAGGGTTAGGGGACGGGGACGGTTTAGGGTCCAGGTGAGGGTACGACAACGCTCTAGGGGGAGCGTACGTGTGAGGGCGCGGGTTAGTGTCAGCGTACGGGTTAGGATTAGGGGACGGCTGAGGGTCAGGCTTCGGGGAAGGGTTAGGGTTAGGCTTCGGGCTAGGGTTAGGGTTAGGGGACGGGGACGGTTTAGGGTCCAGGTGAGGGTACGACAACGCTCTAGGGGGAGCGTACGTGTGAGGGCGCGGGTTAGTGTCAGTGTACGGGTTAGGATTAGGGGACGGCTGAGGTTCTGGCTTCGGGGAAGTGTTAGGGTTAGGGTTCGGGCTAGGGTTAGGGTTAGGGGACGGGGACGGTTTAGGGTCCAGGTGAGGGTACGACAACGCTCTAGGGGGAGCGTACGTGTGAGGGCGCGGGTTAGTGTCAGCGTACGGGTTAGGATTAGGGGACGGCTGAGGGTCAGGCTTCGGGGAAGGGTTAGGGTTAGGGTTCGGGCTAGGGTTAGGGTTAGGGGACGGGGACGGTTTAGGGTCCAGGTGAGGGTACGACAACGCTCTAGGGGGAGCGTACGTGTGAGGGCGCGGGTTAGTGTCAGCGTACGGGTTAGGATTAGGGGACGGCTGAGGGTCAGGCTTCGGGGAAGGGTTAGGGTTAGGGTACGGGCTAGGGTTAGGGTTAGGGGACGTGGACGGTTTAGGGTCCAGGTGAGGGTACGACAACGCTCTAGGGGGAGCGTACGTGTGAGGGCGCGGGTTAGTGTCAGCGTACAGGTTAGGATTAGGGGACGGCTGAGGGTCAGGCTTCGGTGAAGGGTTAGGGTTAGGGTTCGGGCTAGGGTTAGGGTTAGGGGACGGGGACGGTTTAGGGTCCAGGTGAGGGTACGACAACGCTCTAGGGGGAGCGTACGTGCGAGGGCGCGGGTTAGTGTCAGCGTACGGGTTAGGATTAGGGGACGGCTGAGGGTCAGGCTTCGGGAAAGGGTTAGGGTTAGGCTTCGGGCTAGGGTTAGGGTTAGGGGACGGGGACGGTTTAGGGTCCAGGTGAGGGCACGACAACGCGCTTGGGGGAGCGTACGTGTGAGGGCGCGGGTTAGTGTCAGCGTACGGGTTAGGATTAGGGGACGGCTGAGGGTCAGGCTTCGGGGAAGGGTTAGGGTTAGGGTTCGGGCTAGGGTTAGGGTTAGGGGCACGGGGACGGTTTAGGGTCCACGTGAGGGTACGACAACGCTCTAGGGGGAGCGTACGTGCGAGGGCGCGGGTTAGTGTCAGCGTACGGGTTAGGATTAGGGGACGGCTGAGGGTCAGGCTTCGGGGAAGGGTTAGGGTTAGGGTTCGGGCTAGGGTTAGGGTTAGGGGACGGGGACGGTTTAGGGTCCAGGTGAGGGTACGACAACGCTCTAGGGGGAGCGTACGTGTGAGGGCGCGGGTTAGTGTCAGCGTACGGGTTAGGATTAGGGGACGGCTGAGGGTCAGGCTTCGGGGAAGGGTTAGGGTTAGGGTTCGGGCTAGGGTTAGGGTTAGGGGACGGGGACGGTTTAGGGGCCAGGTGAGGGTACGACAACGCTCTAGGGGGAGCGTACGTGTGAGGGCGCGGGTTAGTGTCAGCGTACGGGTTAGGTTTAGGGGACGGCTGAGGGTCAGGCTTCGGGGAAGGGTTAGGGTTAGGGTTCGGGCTAGGGTTAGGGTTAGGGGACGGGGACGGTTTAGGGTCCAGGTGAGGGTACGACAACGCTCTAGGGGGAGCGTACGTGTGAGGGCGCGGGTTAGTGTCAGCGTACGGGTTAGGATTAGGGGACGGCTGAGGGTCAGGCTTCGGGGAAGGGTTAGGGTTAGGGTTCGGGCTAGGGTTAGGGTTAGGGGACGGGGACGGTTTAGGGTCCAGGTGAGGGTACGACAACGCTCTAGGGGGAGTGTACATGTGAGGGCGCGAGTTAGTGTCAGCGTACGGGTTAGGATTAGGGGACGGCTGAGGGTCAGGCTTCGGTGAAGGGTTAGGGTTAGGGTTCGGGCTAGGGTTAGGGTTAGGGGACGGGGACGGTTTAGGTTCCAGGTGAGGGTACGACAACGCTCTAGGGGGAGCGTACGTGTGAGGGCGCGGGGTACTGTCAGCGTACGGGTTAGGATTAGGGGACGGCTGAGGGTCAGGCTTCGGGGAAGGGTTAGGGTTAGGGTTCGGGCTAGGGTTAGGGTTAGGTGACGGGGACGGTTTAGGGTCCAGGTGAGGGTACGACAACGCTCTAGGGGGAGCGTACGTGTGAGGGCGCGGGTTAGTGTCAGCGTACGGGTTAGGATTAGGGGACGGCTGAGGGTCAGGCTTCGGGGAAGGGTTAGGGTTAGGGTTCGGGCTAGGGTTAGGGTTAGGGGACGGGGACGGTTTAGGGTCGAGGTGAGGGTACGACAACGCTCTAGGGGGAGCGTACGTGTGAGGGCGCGGGTTAGTGTCAGCGTACGGGTTAGGATTAGGGGACGGCTGAGGGTCAGGCTTCGGGGAAGGGTTAGGGTTAGGGTTCGGGCTAGGGTTAGGGTTAAGGGACGGGGACGGGTTAGGGTCCAGGTGAGGGTACGACAACGCTCTAGGGGGAGCGTACGTGTGAGGGCGCGGGTTAGTGTCAGCGTACGGGTTAGGATTAGGGGACGGCTGAGGGTCAGGCTTCGGGGAAGGGTTAGGGTTAGGGTTCGGGCTAGGGTTAGGGTTAGGGGACGGGGACGGTTTAGGGTCCAGGTGAGGGTACGACAACGCTCTAGGGGGAGCGTACGTGTGAGGGCGCGGGTTAGTGTCAGCGTACGGGTTAGGATTAGGGGACGGCTGAGGGTCAGGCTTCGGGGAAGGGTTAGGGTTAGGGTTCGGGCTAGGGTTAGGGTTAGGGGACGGGGACGGTTTAGGGTCCAGGTGAGGGTACGACAACGCTCTAGGGGGAGCGTACGTGTGAGGGCGCGGGTTAGTGTCAGCGTACGGGTTAGGATTAGGGGACGGCTGAGGGTCAGGCTTCGGGGAAGGGTTAGGGTTAGGGTTCGGGCTAGGGTTAGGGTTAGGGGACGGGGACGGTTTAGGGTCCAGGTGAGGGTACGACAACGCTCTAGGGGGAGCGTACATGTGAGGGCGCGGGTTAGTGTCAGCGTACGGGTTAGGATTAGGGGACGGCTGATGGTCAGGCTTCGGGGAAGTGTTAGGGTTAGGCTTCGGGCTAGGGTTAGGGTTAGGGGACGGGGACGGTTTAGGGTCCAGGTGAGGGTACGACAACGCTCTAGGGGGAGCGTACGTGTGAGGGCGAGGGTTAGTGTCAGCGTACGGGTTAGGATTAGGGGACGGCTGAGGGTCAGGCTTCGGGAAAGGGTTAGGGTTAGGCTTCGGGCTAGGGTTAGGGTTAGGGGACGGGGACGGTTTAGGGTCCAGGTGAGGGTACGACAACGCGCTTGGGGGAGCGTACGTGTGAGGGCGCGGGTTAGTGTCAGCGTACGGGTTAGGATTAGGGGACGGCTGAGGGTCAGGCTTCGGGGAAGTGTTAGGGTTAGGGTTCGGGCTAGGGTTAGGGTTAGGGGACGGGGACGGTTTAGGGTCCAGGTGAGGGTACGACAACGCTATAGGGGGAGCGTACGTGCGAGGGCGCGGGTTAGTGTCAGCGTACGGGTTAGGATTAGGGGACGGCTGAGGGTCAGGCTTCGGGGAAGGTTTAGGGTTAGGGTTCGGGCTAGGGTTAGGGTTAGGGGACGGGGACGGTTTAGGGTCCAGGTGAGGGTACGACAACGCTCTAGGGGGAGCGTACGTGCGAGGGCGCGGGTTAGTGTCAGCGTACGGGTTAGGATTAGGGGACGGCTGAGGGTCAGGCTTCGGGAAAGGGTTAGGGTTAGGCTTCGGGCTAGGGTTAGGGTTAGGGGACGGGGACGGTTTAGGGTCCAGGTGAGGGTACGACAACGCGCTTGGGGGAGCGAACGTGTGAGGGCGCGGGTTAGTGTCAGCGTACGGGTTAGGATTAGGGGACGGCTGAGGGTCAGGCTTCGGGGAAGGGTTAGGGTTAGGGTTCGGGCTAGGGTTAGGGTTAGGGGACGGGGACGGTTTAGGGTCCAGGTGAGGGTACGACAACGCTCTAGGGGGAGCGTACGTGTGAGGGCGCGGGTTAGTGTCAGCGTACGGGTTAGGATTAGGGGACGGCTGAGGGTCAGGCTTCGGGGAAGGGTTAGGGTTAGGCTTCGGGCTAGGGTTAGGGTTAGGGGACGGGGACGGTTTAGGGTCCAGGTGAGGGTACGACAACGCTCTAGGGGGAGCGTACGTGTGAGGGCGCGGGTTAGTGTCAGCGTACGGGTTAGGATTAGGGGACGGCTGAGGTTCTGGCTTCGGGGAAGTGTTAGGGTTAGGGTTCGGGCTAGGGTTAGGGTTAGGGGACGGGGACGGTTTAGGGTCCAGGTGAGGGTACGACAACGCTCTAGGGGGAGCGTACGTGTGAGGGCGCTGGTTAGTGTCAGCGTACGGGTTAGGATTAGGGGACGGCTGAGGGTCAGGCTTCGGGGAAGGGTTAGGGTTAGGGTTCGGGCTAGGGTTAGGGTTAGGGGACGGGGACGGTTTAGGGTCCAGGTGAGGGTACGACAACGCTCTAGGGGGAGCGTACGTGTGAGGGCGCGGGTTAGTGTCAGCGTACGGGTTAGGATTAGGGGACGGCTGAGGGTCAGGCTTCGGGGAAGGGTTAGGGTTAGGGTTCGGGCTAGGGTTAGGGTTAGGGGACGTGGACGGTTTAGGGTCCAGGTGAGGGTACGACAACGCTCTAGGGGGAGCGTACGTGTGAGGGCGCGGGTTAGTGTCAGCGTACAGGTTAGGATTAGGGGACGGCTGAGGGTCAGGCTTCGGGGAAGGGTTAGGGTTAGGGTTCGGGCTAGGGTTAGGGTTAGGGGACGGGGACGGTTTAGGGTCCAGGTGAGGGTACGACAATGCTCTAGGGGGAGCGTACGTGTGAGGGCGCGGGTTAGTGTCAGCGTACGGATTAGGATTAGGGGACGGCTGAGGGTCAGGCTTCGGGGAAGGGTTAGGGTTAGGGTTCGGGCTAGGGTTAGGGTTAGGGGACGGGGACGGTTTAAGGTCCAGGTGAGTGTACGACAACGCTCTAGGGGGAGCGTACGTGTGAGGGCGCTGGTTAGTGTCAGCGTACGGGTTAGGATTAGGGGACGGCTGAGGGTCAGGCTTCGGGGAAGGGTTAGGGTTAGGGTTCGGACTAGGGTTAGGGTTAGGGGACGGGGACGGTTTAGGGTCCAGGTGAGGGTACGACAACGCTCTAGGGGGAGCGTACGTGTGAGGGCGCGGGTTAGTGTCAGCGTACGGGTTAGGATTAGGGGACGGCTGAGGGTCAGGCTTCGGGGAAGGGTTAGGGTTAGGGTTCGGGCTAGGGTTAGGGTTAGGGGACGGGGACGGTTTAGGGTCCAGGTGAGGGTACGACAACGCTCTAGGGGGAGCGTACGTGCGAGGGCGCGGGTTAGTGTCAGCGTACGGGTTAGGAGTAGGGGACGGCTGAGGGTCAGGCTTCGGGGAAGGGTTAGGGTTAGGGTTCGGGCTAGGGTTAGGGTTAGGGGACGGGGACGGTTTAGGGTCCAGGTGAGGGTACGACAACGCTCTAGGGGGAGCGTACGTGTGAGGGCGCGGGTTAGTGTCAGCGTACGGGTTAGGATTAGGGGACGGCTGAGGGTCAGGCTTCGGGGAAGGGTTAGGGTTAGGGTTCGGGCTAGGGTTAGGGTTAGGGGACGGGGACGGTTTAGGGGCCAGGTGAGGGTACGACAACGCTCTAGGGGGAGCGAACGTGTGAGGGCGCGGGTTAGTGTCAGCGTTCGGGTTAGGATTAGGGGACGGCTGAGGGTCAGGCTTCGGGGAAGGGTTAGGGTTAGGGTTCGGGCTAGGGTTAGGGTTAGGGGACAGGGACGGTTTAGGGTCCAGGTGAGGGTACGACAACGCTCTAGAGGGAGCGTACGTGCGAGGGCGCGGGTTAGTGTCAGCGTACGGGTTAGGAGTAGGGGACGACTGAGGGTCAGGCTTCGGGGAAGGGTTAGGGTTAGGGTTCGGGCTAGGGTTAGGGTTAGGGGACGGGGACGGTTTAGGGTCAAGGTGAGGGTACGACAACGCTCTAGGGGGAGCGTACGTGTGAGGGCTCGGGTTAGTGTCAGCGTACGGGTTAGGATTAGGGGACGGCTGAGGGTCAGGCTTCGGGGAAGTGTTAGGGTTAGGGTTCGGGCTAGGGTTAGGGTTAGGGGACGGGGACGGTTTAGGGTCCAGGTGAGGGTACGACAACGCTATAGGGGGAGCGTACGTGCGAGGGCGCGGGTTAGTGTCAGCGTACGGGTTAGGATTAGGGGACGGCTGAGGGTCAGGCTTCGGGGAAGGTTTAGGGTTAGGGTTCGGGCTAGGGTTAGGGTTAGGGGACGGGGCGGTTTAGGGTCCAGGTGAGGGTACGACAACGCGCTTGGGGGAGCGAACGTGTGAGGGCGCGGGTTAGTGTCAGCGTACGGGTTAGGATTAGGGGACGGCTGAGGGTCAGGCTTCGGGGAAGGGTTAGGGTTAGGGTTCGGGCTAGGGTTAGGGTTAGGGGACGGGGACGGTTTAGGGTCCAGGTGAGGGTACGACAACGCTCTAGGGGGAGCGTACGTGTGAGGGCGCGGGTTAGTGTCAGCGTACGGGTTAGGATTAGGGGACGGCTGAGGGTCAGGCTTCGGGGAAGGGTTAGGGTTAGGCTTCGGGCTAGGGTTAGGGTTAGGGGACGGGGACGGTTTAGGGTCCAGGTGAGGGTACGACAACGCTCTAGGGGGAGCGTACGTGTGAGGGCGCGGGTTAGTGTCAGCGTACGGGTTAGGATTAGGGGACGGCTGAGGTTCTGGCTTCGGGGAAGTGTTAGGGTTAGGGTTCGGGCTAGGGTTAGGGTTAGGGGACGGGGACGGTTTAGGGTCCAGGTGAGGGTACGACAACGCTCTAGGGGGAGCGTACGTGTGAGGGCGCTGGTTAGTGTCAGCGTACGGGTTAGGATTAGGGGACGGCTGAGGGTCAGGCTTCGGGGAAGGGTTAGGGTTAGGGTTCGGGCTAGGGTTAGGGTTAGGGGACGGGGACGGTTTAGGGTCCAGGTGAGGGTACGACAACGCTCTAGGGGGAGCGTACGTGTGAGGGCGCGGGTTAGTGTCAGCGTACGGATTAGGATTAGGGGACGGCTGAGGGTCAGGCTTCGGGGAAGGGTTAGGGTTAGGGTTCGGGCTAGGGTTAGGGTTAGGGGACGGGGACGGTTTAGGGTCCAGGTGAGTGTACGACAACGCTCTAGGGGGAGCGTACGTGCGAGGGCGCGGGTTAGTGTCAGCGTACGGGTTAGGATTAGGGGACGGCTGAGGGTCAGGCTTCGGGAAAGGGTTAGGGTTAGGCTTCGGGCTAGGGTTAGGGTTAGGGGACGGGGACGGTTTAGGGTCCAGGTGAGGGCACGACAACGCGCTTGGGGGAGCGTACGTGTGAGGGCGCGGGTTAGTGTCAGCGTACGGGTTAGGATTAGGGGACGGCTGAGGGTCAGGCTTCGGGGAAGGGTTAGGGTTAGGGTTCGGGCTAGGGTTAGGGTTAGGGGCACGGGGACGGTTTAGGGTCCACGTGAGGGTACGACAATGCTCTAGGGGGAGCGTACGTGCGAGGGCGCGGGTTAGTGTCAGCGTACGGGTTAGGATTAGGGGACGGCTGAGGGTCAGGCTTCGGGGAAGGGTTAGGGTTAGGGTTCGGGCTAGGGTTAGGGTTAGGGGACGGGGACGGTTTAGGGTCCAGGTGAGGGTACGACAACGCTCTAGGGGGAGCGTACGTGTGAGGGCGCGGGTTAGTGTCAGCGTACGGGTTAGGATTAGGGGACGGCTGAGGGTCAGGCTTCGGGGAAGGGTTAGGGTTAGGGTTCGGGCTAGGGTTAGGGTTAGGGGACGGGGACGGTTTAGGGGCCAGGTGAGGGTACGACAACGCTCTAGGGGGAGCGAACGTGTGAGGGCGCGGGTTAGTGTCAGCGTTCGGGTTAGGATTAGGGGACGGCTGAGGGTCAGGCTTCGGGGAAGTGTTAGGGTTAGGGTTCGGGCTAGGGTTAGGGTTAGGGGACAGGGACGGTTTAGGGTCCAGGTGAGGGTACGACAACGCTCTAGAGGGAGCGTACGTGCGAGGGCGCGGGTTAGTGTCAGCGTACGGGTTAGGAGTAGGGGACGGCTGAGGGTCAGGCTTCGGGGAAGGGTTAGGGTTAGGGTTCGGGCTAGGGTTAGGGTTAGGGGACGGGGACGGTTTAGGGTCCAGGTGAGTGTACGACAACGCTCTAGGGGGAGCGTACGTGCGAGGGCGCGGGTTAGTGTCAGCGTACGGGTTAGGATTAGGGGACGGCTGAGGGTCAGGCTTCGGGAAAGGGTTAGGGTTAGGCTTCGGGCTAGGGTTAGGGTTAGGGGACGGGGACGGTTTAGGGTCCAGGTGAGGGCACGACAACGCGCTTGGGGGAGCGTACGTGTGAGGGCGCGGGTTAGTGTCAGCGTACGGGTTAGGATTAGGGGACGGCTGAGGGTCAGGCTTCGGGGAAGGGTTAGGGTTAGGGTTCGGGCTAGGGTTAGGGTTAGGGGCACGGGGACGGTTTAGGGTCCACGTGAGGGTACGACAACGCTCTAGGGGGAGCGTACGTGCGAGGGCGCGGGTTAGTGTCAGCGTACGGGTTAGGATTAGGGGACGGCTGAGGGTCAGGCTTCGGGGAAGGGTTAGGGTTAGGGTTCGGGCTAGGGTTAGGGTTAGGGGACGGGGACGGTTTAGGGTCCAGGTGAGGGTACGACAACGCTCTAGGGGGAGCGTACGTGTGAGGGCGCGGGTTAGTGTCAGCGTACGGGTTAGGATTAGGGGACGGCTGAGGGTCAGGCTTCGGGGAAGGGTTAGGGTTAGGGTTCGGGCTAGGGTTAGGGTTAGGGGACGGGGACGGTTTAGGGGCCAGGTGAGGGTACGACAACGCTCTAGGGGGAGCGAACGTGTGAGGGCGCGGGTTAGTGTCAGCGTTCGGGTTAGGATTAGGGGACGGCTGAGGGTCAGGCTTCGGGGAAGGGTTAGGGTTAGGGTTCGGGCTAGGGTTAGGGTTAGGGGACGGGGACGGTTTAGGGTCCAGGTGAGGGTACGACAACGCTCTAGAGGGAGCGTACGTGCGAGGGCGCGGGTTAGTGTCAGCGTACGGGTTAGGAGTAGGGGACGGCTGAGGGTCAGGCTTCGGGGAAGGGTTAGGGTTAGGGTTCGGGCTAGGGTTAGGGTTAGGGGACGGGGACGGTTTAGGGTCAAGGTGAGGGTACGACAACGCTCTAGGGGGAGCGTACGTGTGAGGGCGCGGGTTAGTGTCAGCGTACGGGTTAGGATTAGGGGACGGCTGAGGGTCAGGCTTCGGGGAAGGGTTAGGGTTAGGGTTCGGGCTAGGGTTAGGGTTAGGGGACGGGGACGGTTTAGGGTCCAGGTGAGGGTACGACAACGCTCTAGGGGGAGCGTACGTGTTAGGGCGCGGGTTAGTGTCAGTGTACGGGTTAGGATTAGGGGACGGCTGAGGGTCAGGCTTCGGGGAAGGGTTAGGGTTAGGGTTCGGGCTAGGGTTAGGGTTAGGGGACGGGGACGGTTTAGGGTGCAGGTGAGGGTACGACAACGCTCTAGGGGGAGCGTACGTGTGAGGGCGCGGGTTAGTGTCAGCGTACGGGTTAGGATTAGGGGACGGCTGAGGGTCAGGCTTCGGGGAAGGGTTAGGGTTAGGGTTCGGGCTAGGGTTAGGGTTAGGGGACGGGGACGGTTTAGGGTCCAGGTGAGGGTACGACAACGCTCTAGGGGGAGTGTACGTGTGAGGGCGCGGGTTAGTGTCAGCGTACGGGTTAGGATTAGGGGACGGCTGAGGGTCAGGCTTCGGGGAAGGGTTAGGGTTAGGGTTCGGGCTAGGGTTAGGGTTAGGGGACGGGGACGGTTTAGGGTCCAGGTGAGGGTACGACAACGCTCTAGGGGGAGCGTACGTGTGAGGGCGCGGGTTAGTGTCAGCGTACGGGTTAGGATTAGGGGACGGCTGAGTGTCAGGCTTCGGGGAAGGGTTAGGGTTAGGGTTCGGGCTAGGGTTAGGGTTAGGGGACGGGGACGGTTTAGGGTCCAGGTGAGTGTACGACAACGCTCTAGGGGGAGCGTACGTGCGAGGGCGCGGGTTAGTGTCAGCGTACGGGTTAGGATTAGGGGACGGCTGAGGGTCAGGCTTCGGGAAAGGGTTAGGGTTAGGCTTCGGGCTAGGGTTAGGGTTAGGGGACGGGGACGGTTTAGGGTCCAGGTGAGGGCACGACAACGCGCTTGGGGGAGCGTACGTGTGAGGGCGCGGGTTAGTGTCAGCGTACGGGTTAGGATTAGGGGACGGCTGAGGGTCAGGCTTCGGGGAAGGGTTAGGGTTAGGGTTCGGGCTAGGGTTAGGGTTAGGGGCACGGGGACGGTTTAGGGTCCACGTGAGGGTACGACAACGCTCTAGGGGGAGCGTACGTGCGAGGGCGCGGGTTAGTGTCAGCGTACGGGTTAGGATTAGGGGACGGCTGAGGGTCAGGCTTCGGGGAAGGGTTAGGGTTAGGGTTCGGGCTAGGGTTAGGGTTAGGGGACGGGGACGGTTTAGGGTCCAGGTGAGGGTACGACAACGCTCTAGGGGGAGCGTACGTGTGAGGGCGCGGGTTAGTGTCAGCGTACGGGTTAGGATTAGGGGACGGCTGAGGGTCAGGCTTCGGGGAAGGGTTAGGGTTAGGGTTCGGGCTAGGGTTAGGGTTAGGGGACGGGGACGGTTTAGGGGCCAGGTGAGGGTACGACAACGCTCTAGGGGGAGCGAACGTGTTAGGGCGCGGGTTAGTGTCAGCGTTCGGGTTAGGATTAGGGGACGGCTGAGGGTCAGGCTTCGGGGAAGGGTTAGGGTTAGGGTTCGGGCTAGGGTTAGGGTTAGGGGACGGGGACGGTTTAGGGTCCAGGTGAGGGTACGACAACGCTCTAGAGGGAGCGTACGTGCGAGGGCGCGGGTTAGTGTCAGCGTACGGGTTAGGAGTAGGGGACGGCTGAGGGTCAGGCTTCGGGGAAGGGTTAGGGTTAGGGTTCGGGCTAGGGTTAGGGTTAGGGGACGGGGACGGTTTAGGGTCAAGGTGAGGGTACGACAACGCTCTAGGGGGAGCGTACGTGTGAGGGCGCGGGTTAGTGTCAGCGTACGGGTTAGGATTAGGGGACGGCTGAGGGTCAGGCTTCGGGGAAGGGTTAGGGTTAGGGTTCGGGCTAGGGTTAGGGTTAGGGGACGGGGACGGTTTAGGGTCCAGGTGAGGGTACGACAACGCTCTAGGGGGAGCGTACGTGTGAGGGCGCGGGTTAGTGTCAGCGTACGGGTTAGGATTAGGGGACGGCTGAGGGTCAGGCTTCGGGGAAGGGTTAGGGTTAGGGTTCGGGCTAGGGTTAGGGTTAGGGGACGGGGACGGTTTAGGGTCCAGGTGAGGGTACGACAACGCTCTAGGGGGAGCGTACGTGTGAGGGCGCGGGTTAGTGTCAGCGTACGGGTTAGGATTAGGGGACGGCTGAGGATCAGGCTTCGGGGAAGGGTTAGGGTTAGGGTTCGGGCTAGGGTTAGGGTTAGGGGACGGGGACGGTTTAGGGTCCAGGTGAGGGTACGACAACGCTCTAGGGGGAGTGTACATGTGAGGGCGCGGGTTAGTGTCAGCGTACGGGTTAGGATTAGGGGACGGCTGAGGGTCAGGCTTCGGTGAAGGGTTAGGGTTAGGGTTCGGGCTAGGGTTAGGGTTAGGGGACGGGGACGGTTTAGGTTCCAGGTGAGGGTACGACAACGCTCTAGGGGGAGCGTACGTGTGAGGGCGCGGGGTACTGTCAGCGTACGGGTTAGGATTAGGGGACGGCTGAGGGTCAGGCTTCGGGGAAGGGTTAGGGTTAGGGTTCGGGCTAGGGTTAGGTTTAGGTGACGGGGACGGTTTAGGGTCCAGGTGAGGGTACGACAACGCTCTAGGGGGAGCGTACGTGTGAGGGCGCGGGTTAGTGTCAGCGTACGGGTTAGGATTAGGGGACGGCTGAGGGTCAGGCTTCGGGGAAGGGTTAGGGTTAGGGTTCGGGCTAGGGTTAGGGTTAGGGGACGGGGACGGTTTAGGGTCGAGGTGAGGGTACGACAACGCTCTAGGGGGAGCGTACGTGTGAGGGCGCGGGTTAGTGTCAGCGTACGGGTTAGGATTAGGGGACGGCTGAGGGTCAGGCTTCGGGGAAGGGTTAGGGTTAGGGTTCGGGCTAGGGTTAGGGTTAGGGGACGGGGACGGTTTAGGGTCCAGGTGAGGGTACGACAACGCTCTAGGGGGAGCGTACATGTGAGGGCGAGGGTTAGTGTCAGCGTACGGGTTAGGATTAGGGGACGGCTGAGGGTCAGGCTTCGGGAAAGTGTTAGGGTTAGGCTTCGGGCTAGGGTTAGGGTTAGGGGACGGGGACGGTTTAGGGTCCAGGTGAGGGTACGACAACGCGCTTGGGGGAGCGTACGTGTGAGGGCGCGGGTTAGTGTCAGCGTACGGGTTAGGATTAGGGGACGGCTGAGGGTCAGGCTTCGGGGAAGTGTTAGGGTTAGGGTTCGGGCTAGGGTTAGGGTTAGGGGACGGGGACGGTTTAGGGTCCAGGTGAGGGTACGACAACGCTATAGGGGGAGCGTACGTGCGAGGGCGCGGGTTAGTGTCAGCGTACGGGTTAGGATTAGGGGACGGCTGAGGGTCAGGCTTCGGGGAAGGTTTAGGGTTAGGGTTCGGGCTAGGGTTAGGGTTAGGGGACGGGGACGGTTTAGGGTCCAGGTGAGGGTACGACAACGCTCTAGGGGGAGCGTACGTGCGAGGGCGCGGGTTAGTGTCAGCGTACGGGTTAGGATTAGGGGACGGCTGAGGGTCAGGCTTCGGGAAAGTGTTAGGGTTAGGCTTCGGGCTAGGGTTAGGGTTAGGGGACGGGGACGGTTTAGGGTCCAGGTGAGGGTACGACAACGCGCTTGGGGGAGCGAACGTGTGAGGGCGCGCGTTAGTGTCAGCGTACGGGTTAGGATTAGGGGACGGCTGAGGGTCAGGCTTCGGGGAAGGGTTAGGGTTAGGGTTCGGGCTAGGGTTAGGGTTAGGGGACGGGGACGGTTTAGGGTCCAGGTGAGGGTACGACAACGCTCTAGGGGGAGCGTACGTGTGAGGGCGCGGGTTAGTGTCAGTGTACGGGTTAGGATTAGGGGACGGCTGAGGTTCTGGCTTCGGGGAAGTGTTAGGGTTAGGGTTCGGGCTAGGGTTAGGGTTAGGGGACGGGGACGGTTTAGGGTCCAGGTGAGGGTACGACAACGCTCTAGGGGGAGCGTACGTGTGAGGGCGCGGGTTAGTGTCAGCGTACGGGTTAGGATTAGGGGACGGCTGAGGGTCAGGCTTCGGGGAAGGGTTAGGGTTAGGGTTCGGGCTAGGGTTAGGGTTAGGGGACGGGGACGGTTTAGGGTCCAGGTGAGGGTACGACAACGCTCTAGGGGGAGCGTACGTGTGAGGGCGCGGGTTAGTGTCAGCGTACGGGTTAGGATTAGGGGACGGCTGAGGGTCAGGCTTCGGGGAAGGGTTAGGGTTAGGGTACGGGCTAGGGTTAGGGTTAGGGGACGTGGACGGTTTAGGGTCCAGGTGAGGGTACGACAACGCTCTAGGGGGAGCGTACGTGTGAGGGCGCGGGTTAGTGTCAGCGTACAGGTTAGGATTAGGGGACGGCTGAGGGTCAGGCTTCGGGGAAGGGTTAGGGTTAGGGTTCGGGCTAGGGTTAGGGTTAGGGGACGGGGACGGTTTAGGGTCCAGGTGAGGGTACGACAACGCTCTAGGGGGAGCGTACGTGTGAGGGCGCGGGTTAGTGTCAGCGTACGGGTTAGGATTAGGGGACGGCTGAGGGTCAGGCTTCGGGGAAGGGTTAGGGTTAGGGTTCGGGCTAGGGTTAGGGTTAGGGGACGGGGACGGTTTAGGGTCCAGGTGAGTGTACGACAACGCTCTAGGGGGAGCGTACATGCGAGGGCGCGGGTTAGTGTCAGCGTACGGGTTAGGATTAGGGGACGGCTGAGGGTCAGGCTTCGGGAAAGGGTTAGGGTTAGGCTTCGGGCTAGGGTTAGGGTTAGGGGACGGGGACGGTTTAGGGTCCAGGTGAGGGCACGACAACGCGCTTGGGGGAGCGTACGTGTGAGGGCGCGGGTTAGTGTCAGCGTACGGGTTAGGATTAGGGGACGGCTGAGGGTCAGGCTTCGGGGAAGGGTTAGGGTTAGGGTTCGGGCTAGGGTTAGGGTTAGGGGCACGGGGACGGTTTAGGGTCCACGTGAGGGTACGACAACGCTCTAGGGGGAGCGTACGTGCGAGGGCGCGGGTTAGTGTCAGCGTACGGGTTAGGATTAGGGGACGGCTGAGGGTCAGGCTTCGGGGAAGGGTTAGGGTTAGGGTTCGGGCTAGGGTTAGGGTTAGGGGACGGGGACGGTTTAGGGTCCAGGTGAGGGTACGACAACGCTCTAGGGGGAGCGTACGTGTGAGGGCGCGGGTTAGTGTCAGCGTACGGGTTAGGATTAGGGGACGGCTGAGGGTCAGGCTTCGGGGAAGGGTTAGGGTTAGGGTTCGGGCTAGGGTTAGGGTTAGGGGACGGGGTCGGTTTAGGGTCCAGGTGAGGGTACGACAACGCTCTAGGGGGAGCGTACGTGTGAGGGCGCGGGTTAGTGTCAGCGTACGGGTTAGGATTAGGGGACGGCTGAGGGTCAGGCTTCGGGGAAGGGTTAGGGTTAGGGTTCGGGCTAGGGTTAGGGTTAGGGGACGGGGACGGTTTAGGGTCCAGGTGAGGGTACGACAACGCTCTAGGGGGAGTGTACGTGTGAGGGCGCGAGTTAGTGTCAGCGTACGGGTTAGGATTAGGGGACGGCTGAGGGTCAGGCTTCGGTGAAGGGTTAGGGTTAGGGTTCGGGCTAGGGTTAGGGTTAGGGGACGGGGACGGTTTAGGTTCCAGGTGAGGGTACGACAACGCTCTAGGGGGAGCGTACGTGTGAGGGCGCGGGGTACTGTCAGCGTACGGGTTAGGATTAGGGGACGGCTGAGGGTCAGGCTTCGGGGAAGGGTTAGGGTTAGGGTTCGGGCTAGGGTTAGGGTTAGGTGACGGGGACGGTTTAGGGTCCAGGTGAGGGTACGACAACGCTCTAGGGGGAGCGTACGTGTGAGGGCGCGGGTTAGTGTCAGCGTACGGGTTAGGATTAGGGGACGGCTGAGGGTCAGGCTTCGGGGAAGGGTTAGGGTTAGGGTTCGGGCTAGGGTTAGGGTTAGGGGACGGGGACGGTTTAGGGTCGAGGTGAGGGTACGACAACGCTCTAGGGGGAGCGTACGTGTGAGGGCGCGGGTTAGTGTCAGCGTACGGGTTAGGATTAGGGGACGGCTGAGGGTCAGGCTTCGGGGAAGGGTTAGGGTTAGGGTTCGGGCTAGGGTTAGGGTTAAGGGACGGGGACGGGTTAGGGTCCAGGTGAGGGTACGACAACGCTCTAGGGGGAGCGTACGTGTGAGGGCGCGGGTTAGTGTCAGCGTACGGGTTAGGATTAGGGGACGGCTGAGGGTCAGGCTTCGGGGAAGGGTTAGGGTTAGGGTTCGGGCTAGGGTTAGGGTTAGGGTACGGGGACGGTTTAGGGTCCAGGTGAGGGTACGACAACGCTCTAGGGGGAGCGTACGTGTGAGGGCGCGGGTTAGTGTCAGCGTACGGGTTAGGATTAGGGGACGGCTGAGGGTCAGGCTTCGGGGAAGGGTTAGGGTTAGGGTTCGGGCTAGGGTTAGGGTTAGGGGACGGGGACGGTTTAGGGTCCAGGTGAGGGTACGACAACGCTCTAGGGGGAGCGTACGTGTGAGGGCGCGGGTTAGTGTCAGCGTACGGGTTAGGATTAGGGGACGGCTGAGGGTCAGGCTTCGGGGAAGGGTTAGGGTTAGGGTTCGGGCTAGGGTTAGGGTTAGGGGACGGGGACGGTTTAGGGTCCAGGTGAGGGTACGACAACGCTCTAGGGGGAGCGTACATGTGAGGGCGCGGGTTAGTGTCAGCGTACGGGTTAGGATTAGGGGACGGCTGATGGTCAGGCTTCGGGGAAGTGTTAGGGTTAGGCTTCGGGCTAGGGTTAGGGTTAGGGGACGGGGACGGTTTAGGGTCCAGGTGAGGGTACGACAACGCTCTAGGGGGAGCGTACGTGTGAGGGCGAGGGTTAGTGTCAGCGTACGGGTTAGGATTAGGGGACGGCTGAGGGTCAGGCTTCGGGAAAGGGTTAGGGTTAGGCTTCGGGCTAGGGTTAGGGTTAGGGGACGGGGACGGTTTAGGGTCCAGGTGAGGGTACGACAACGCGCTTGGGGGAGCGTACGTGTGAGGGCGCGGGTTAGTGTCAGCGTACGGGTTAGGATTAGGGGACGGCTGAGGGTCAGGCTTCGGGGAAGTGTTAGGGTTAGGGTTCGGGCTAGGGTTAGGGTTAGGGGACGGGGACGGTTTAGGGTCCAGGTGAGGGTACGACAACGCTATAGGGGGAGCGTACGTGCGAGGGCGCGGGTTAGTGTCAGCGTACGGGTTAGGATTAGGGGACGGCTGAGGGTCAGGCTTCGGGGAAGGTTTAGGGTTAGGGTTCGGGCTAGGGTTAGGGTTAGGGGACGGGGACGGTTTAGGGTCCAGGTGAGGGTACGACAACGCTCTAGGGGGAGCGTACGTGCGAGGGCGCGGGTTAGTGTCAGCGTACGGGTTAGGATTAGGGGACGGCTGAGGGTCAGGCTTCGGGAAAGGGTTAGGGTTAGGCTTCGGGCTAGGGTTAGGGTTAGGGGACGGGGACGGTTTAGGGTCCAGGTGAGGGTACGACAACGCGCTTGGGGGAGCGAACGTGTGAGGGCGCGGGTTAGTGTCAGCGTACGGGTTAGGATTAGGGGACGGCTGAGGGTCAGGCTTCGGGGAAGGGTTAGGGTTAGGGTTCGGGCTAGGGTTAGGGTTAGGGGACGGGGACGGTTTAGGGTCCAGGTGAGGGTACGACAACGCTCTAGGGGGAGCGTACGTGTGAGGGCGCGGGTTAGTGTCAGCGTACGGGTTAGGATTAGGGGACGGCTGAGGGTCAGGCTTCGGGGAAGGGTTAGGGTTAGGCTTCGGGCTAGGGTTAGGGTTAGGGGACGGGGACGGTTTAGGGTCCAGGTGAGGGTACGACAACGCTCTAGGGGGAGCGTACGTGTGAGGGCGCGGGTTAGTGTCAGCGTACGGGTTAGGATTAGGGGACGGCTGAGGTTCTGGCTTCGGGGAAGTGTTAGGGTTAGGGTTCGGGCTAGGGTTAGGGTTAGGGGACGGGGACGGTTTAGGGTCCAGGTGAGGGTACGACAACGCTCTAGGGGGAGCGTACGTGTGAGGGCGCTGGTTAGTGTCAGCGTACGGGTTAGGATTAGGGGACGGCTGAGGGTCAGGCTTCGGGGAAGGGTTAGGGTTAGGGTTCGGGCTAGGGTTAGGGTTAGGGGACGGGGACGGTTTAGGGTCCAGGTGAGGGTACGACAACGCTCTAGGGGGAGCGTACGTGTGAGGGCGCGGGTTAGTGTCAGCGTACGGGTTAGGATTAGGGGACGGCTGAGGGTCAGGCTTCGGGGAAGGGTTAGGGTTAGGGTTCGGGCTAGGGTTAGGGTTAGGGGACGTGGACGGTTTAGGGTCCAGGTGAGGGTACGACAACGCTCTAGGGGGAGCGTACGTGTGAGGGCGCGGGTTAGTGTCAGCGTACAGGTTAGGATTAGGGGACGGCTGAGGGTCAGGCTTCGGGGAAGGGTTAGGGTTAGGGTTCGGGCTAGGGTTAGGGTTAGGGGACGGGGACGGTTTAGGGTCCAGGTGAGGGTACGACAACGCTCTAGGGGGAGCGTACGTGTGAGGGCGCGGGTTAGTGTCAGCGTACGGATTAGGATTAGGGGACGGCTGAGGGTCAGGCTTCGGGGAAGGGTTAGGGTTAGGGTTCGGGCTAGGGTTAGGGTTAGGGGACGGGGACGGTTTAAGGTCCAGGTGAGTGTACGACAACGCTCTAGGGGGAGCGTACGTGTGAGGGCGCTGGTTAGTGTCAGCGTACGGGTTAGGATTAGGGGACGGCTGAGGGTCAGGCTTCGGGGAAGGGTTAGGGTTAGGGTTCGGACTAGGGTTAGGGTTAGGGGACGGGGACGGTTTAGGGTCCAGGTGAGGGTACGACAACGCTCTAGGGGGAGCGTACGTGTGAGGGCGCGGGTTAGTGTCAGCGTACGGGTTAAGATTAGGGGACGGCTGAGGGTCAGGCTTCGGGGAAGGGTTAGGGTTAGGGTTCGGGCTAGGGTTAGGGTTAGGGGACGGGGACGGTTTAGGGTCCAGGTGAGGGTACGACAACGCTCTAGGGGGAGCGTACGTGCGAGGGCGCGGGTTAGTGTCAGCGTACGGGTTAGGAGTAGGGGACGGCTGAGGGTCAGGCTTCGGGGAAGGGTTAGGGTTAGGGTTCGGGCTAGGGTTAGGGTTAGGGGACGGGGACGGTTTAGGGTCCAGGTGAGGGTACGACAACGCTCTAGGGGGAGCGTACGTGTGAGGGCGCGGGTTAGTGTCAGCGTACGGGTTAGGATTAGGGGACGGCTGAGGGTCAGGCTTCGGGGAAGGGTTAGGGTTAGGGTTCGGGCTAGGGTTAGGGTTAGGGGACGGGGACGGTTTAGGGGCCAGGTGAGGGTACGACAACGCTCTAGGGGGAGCGAACGTGTGAGGGCGCGGGTTAGTGTCAGCGTTCGGGTTAGGATTAGGGGACGGCTGAGGGTCAGGCTTCGGGGAAGGGTTAGGGTTAGGGTTCGGGCTAGGGTTAGGGTTAGGGGACAGGGACGGTTTAGGGTCCAGGTGAGGGTACGACAACGCTCTAGAGGGAGCG
Source organism: Globicephala melas (assembly GCF_963455315.2). Lineage (NCBI taxonomy): Eukaryota > Metazoa > Chordata > Mammalia > Artiodactyla > Delphinidae > Globicephala > Globicephala melas. Next base: position 646,047 of record NW_027207323.1, read on the forward strand.
TACGTGCGAGGGCGCGGGTTAGTGTCAGCGTACGGGTTAGGAGTAGGGGACGGCTGAGGGTCAGGCTTCGGGGAAGGGTTAGGGTTAGGGTTCGGGCTAGGGTTAGGGTTAGGGGACGGGGACGGTTTAGGGTCAAGGTGAGGGTACGACAACGCTCTAGGGGGAGCGTACGTGTGAGGGCTCGGGTTAGTGTCAGCGTACGGGTTAGGATTAGGGGACGGCTGAGGGTCAGGCTTCGGGGAAGGGTTAGGGTTAGGGTTCGGGCTAGGGTTAGGGTTAGGGGACGGGGACGGTTTAGGGTGCAGGTGAGGGTACGACAACGCTCTAGGGGGAGCGTACGTGTGAGGGCGCGGGTTAGTGTCAGCGTACGGGTTAGGATTAGGGGACGGCTGAGGGTCAGGCTTCGGGGACGGCTGAGGGTCAGGCTTCGGGGAAGGGTTAGGGTTAGGGTTAGGGTTAGGGTTAGGGTTAGGGTTAGGGTTAGGGTTAGGGTTAGGGTTAGGGTTAGGGTTTAGGGTTAGGGTTAGGGTTAGGGTTAGGGTTAGGGTTAGGGTTAGGGTTAGGGTTAGGGTTAGGGTTAGGGTTAGGGTTAGGGTTAGGGTTAGGGTTAGGGTTAGGGTTAGGGTTAGGGTTAGGGTTAGGGTTAGGGTTAGGGTTAGGGTTAGGGTTAGGGTTAGGGTTAGGGTTAGGGTTAGGGTTAGGGTTAGGGTTAGGGTTAGGGTTAGGGTTAGGGTTAGGGTTAGGGTTAGGGTTAGGGTTAGGGTTAGGGTTAGGGTTAGGGTTAGGGTTAGGGTTAGGGTTAGGGTTAGGGTTAGGGTTAGGGTTAGGGTTAGGGTTAGGGTTAGGGTTAGGGTTAGGGTTAGGGTTAGGGTTAGGGTTAGGGTTAGGGTTAGGGTTAGGGTTAGGGTTAGGGTTAGGGTTAGGGTTAGGGTTAGGGTTAGGGTTAGGGTTAGGGTTAGGGTTAGGGTTAGGGTTAGGGTTAGGGTTAGGGTTAGGGTTAGGGTTAGGGTTAGGGTTAGGGTTAGGGTTAGGGTTAGGGTTAGGGTTAGGGTTAGGGTTAGGGTTAGGGTTAGGGTTAGGGTTAGGGTTAGGGTTAGGGTTAGGGTTAGGGTTAGGGTTAGGGTTAGGGTTAGGGTTAGGGTTAGGGTTAGGGTTAGGGTTAGGGTTAGGGTTAGGGTTAGGGTTAGGGTTAGGGTTAGGGTTAGGGTTAGGGTTAGGGTTAGGGTTAGGGTTAGGGTTAGGGTTAGGGTTAGGGTTAGGGTTAGGGTTAGGGTTAGGGTTAGGGTTAGGGTTAGGGTTAGGGTTAGGGTTAGGGTTAGGGTTAGGGTTAGGGTTAGGGTTAGGGTTAGGGTTAGGGTTAGGGTTAGGGTTAGGGTTAGGGTTAGGGTTAGGGTTAGGGTTAGGGTTAGGGTTAGGGTTAGGGTTAGGGTTAGGGTTAGGGTTAGGGTTAGGGTTAGGGTTAGGGTTAGGGTTAGGGTTAGGGTTAGGGTTAGGGTTAGGGTTAGGGTTAGGGTTAGGGTTAGGGTTAGGGTTAGGGTTAGGGTTAGGGTTAGGGTTAGGGTTAGGGTTAGGGTTAGGGTTAGGGTTAGGGTTAGGGTTAGGGTTAGGGTTAGGGTTAGGGTTAGGGTTAGGGTTAGGGTTAGGGTTAGGGTTAGGGTTAGGGTTAGGGTTAGGGTTAGGGTTAGG